>NC_079199.1:48040187-48393687 GCF_029499605.1 Hyla sarda | reverse complement strand
TTCTGGGAGCCATAGTTTTGCAACATCTGCAGGTCCACAGTTTGGAGACCACTAGTCTAGAGACCCAAACTTGAAAGCCTTACAGTGGTCTATGCTCACGTCATCAAACTTGCCGTCAGACAGCAGGCAGATTACAGGCTGTCATAGATTCCATCCATATCTTGGGCAGTGAGTTATCTTCTCCCCCACCTCCAATAGGGAATTGTTTAATGCACAAATCCCTATAAGACAAATGTAGATCGACAATTACATGTCCGCCAGTAAAAAGCCTAAATCGTTTCCTTTTTTTTTTCTTTTTTGACATGTCTGAAAACATACCAGACAACGATTAGTTAATTCCATCTACATAGGAGATTCATGTTATGTGCAAATACAAAGTGGATTTCTAATCCATTGAGCTCCCCCTTCTGCTTAAATAACGCAGAACATTGTGAAGAGTCGCACATAGCACCCTGGTGCTCAGTCATCTGTACTCACTGTACACAGGACCGTGCTCTGTGCTACTGACTACAATAACTGTACAAAATCACAATCAATTCAGAAAAATAAAAAAATACATTTATTGTGAGGAACGACTTTGAAAGTGTTGAGTACGATGCTGGTTATATTACTATTAATCACCTATATCTATAGGACATCACTGGTACCACCATATTTTTTGCTGTTTTACGTGTGTAATACGTTATTGACACAGTGGTCTTCAACCTGCGGCCCTCCAGATGTTGCAAAACTACAACTCCCAGCATGCCCGGACAGCCGTTGGCTGTCCGGGCATGCTGGGAGTTGTAGTTTTGCAACATCTGGAGGGCCGCAGGTTGGAGACCACTGGACTACACCCTCCTGACATGTCTATTTTAGTGAATACTTAAAGGGGTACTCCGGTGGAAAACTGATGCCAGAAAGTTATACAGATTTGTAAATTACTTCTATTAAAAATCTTAATCCTTCCAGTACTTATTAGCTGCTGAATACTACAGAGGAAATTCTTTTCCTCTGCTGACATCACGAGCACAGCGCTCTCTGCTGACATCTCTGTCCATTTTAAGAACTGTCCAGAGTAGGAGAAAATCCCCATAGAAAACATATGCTGCTCTGGACAGTTCCTAAAATGGACAGAGATGTCAGCAGAGAGCACTGTGCTCGTGATGTCAGCAGAGAGCACTGTGTTCCAAAAAGAAAAGAATTTCCTCTGTAGTATTCAGCAGCTAAGAAGTACTGGAAGGCTGTCGGTTGGCTGTCCGGGCATGCTGGGAGTTGTAGTTTTGCAACATCTGGAGGTCCGCAGGTTGAAGACCACTGGTATAGGAGGTAGTACTCGTGTGTCCCTGCCACTCTGGACCCGTCACCGCTGCCCTGGATGTCGCCCTCAATCGCTGTCGTCGCGTCCCTGGGGTGTTCCCGTCGCTCCGGAACGTTTGTGCTGCCCGGTATCCTTGCTCTCCGTCGCTACGCACGCCGCTCCTATTGGATGACGGGACCAGGTACGCGACGATGTGATGACGACGAAGGAGCGCGCCGGCCATGCAGGGGATCACAGCACGGAGCAGACACCAAGGAGGCAGGTAAGGTCCCTCCCGGTGTCCTGTAAGCTGTTTGGGACGCCACAATTTTAATCAACTGGTGCCAGAAAGTTAAACAGATTTGTAAATTACTTCTATTAAAAAAAATCTTAATCCTTCCAGTACTTATTAGCTGCTGAATACTACAGAGGAAATTCTTTTCCTCTGCTGACATCACGACATCAGGAGAAATGCATAGTTTGTATGCAGCACTCTATACAGGGCCATCCCAGAAGAAAGGTTGGCACAGCATATTTATTTACTTATTTATAAATTCAGACCCCCTATTTCCAACAAATCTGCACGTCCATTTGCACTATGATTTTGTATATGAGATTGTAGAGTAATAACTCACAGGCATACTGTAGAGCACCATGGATTCCCTGGCTTTTAAAGAGATGAGGAAAATGACATAATAGGTATAAAGGACTCATTTTGTCAAGTGGAACAACCATGTATATACAGTGAGGGGTAGGGGGTAATCTCTATCTTTTGTGGTCCTATAGAAAGTAAATGGAGTGACAGCCAAGTATCACACTGTCGCTCCAGTCTTTTTTTTTTAAGAGCCTAGGCAAGAGCTCTCTATCACCCAAAGTGCAAGAAAAAGTGCAAACGTGTCACACTAAAAAAACGTGCACAAAGGATGCGGTCTATCGCTAAGCCCTTCTCCAACAGGAGAGAGGCCCCCCCAACAAACCTAACCTTCACCTCTGGGCCAAAAGGCACCTGTAAGGATCCAGGTTCGATGCCCCTTTTCGCCGAAGCTAATAAGGGGCAGAAAATGCACCTGGCTTCAACCTAGGCGTTAACCAAGGTATCAGCCAAGGAGCCCTATACTGGTGGCATCTTGACTGAAGCCAAGATGCCCAGGGGTTGCAGGGAGGTGAGGAACCTAATGGCCACACATACCTCCCCTAGACCGCCAGGAGGGACACCCAGAAGGGTTACCGCATCCTGACAATCCTGTGTACAAAAACAGACACATAAAAGTGGCACAGTGACAAACAAAAATAATAAATAAGTGGACGAGTGCAGATATACTGCCCGGTCATCCGGCCGGATCTATAAAAATTTCCCTGATCCTAGCCAGAAGGCCGGGATACCAAGGGTGAGTTCCAAAGGTGAAGAGTAATGGTGCAGTGCTTCCACTCAGTGAGCTATAACACCCGGTGAGTTTCGGCACCTCAGGGTCACCACTCCCCGAGGCACAGAAGTACCTCAGCTCTACACCCCCCCAACCTCATGGTGAGACCCCGAGGAAACAGGTTACATCAGGACAGCCGTCGAGCTGATTCCTCAGAACCAGCCCCGGAACGCCCCGGTACACCTGCCTCCTCCATGCAGCACCCATCCCCACCAGCACCACACCGGTGGGACTTCTCCACCAGTATGAAACTGATAAGAACAGATACTACAGTTGATCTTAGCCAAAAGGCAGAGAAGTCACTCAAGGGACAAGGGACCTCTGTTTTTGTTATAGGTGAGGGTCCCAGAAGTCAGGCCCCCACTGATAACTACTTATCACCTACCCTGTAGATATGTGGTTAATTATAGTTAAAAAATAAATTAAAAAAAATCTATAGAAGAAAATGCCAGTGTTCCAGATCCGATCATGGTCTATTGTAGACATCCAGAAAAGAATGGTGCAGAACTCAAAAATTCCCAAAAAGGGGCACAAATTTTATTTTTATGTCTGTAAGGAACCATTCTCAAGCATAGGGATACATACAAACTCAGGGTCCTTAATACCCAGTGCCAGTCATGAGAATAACAAAGTGCATCTGTGCATATTAAGCTCCAATTGCAGAGAAATGACATAAGAACAATAGTGTGCATATACAGTGCTAAGAAAAAATCATCCGGGTTATACATATAAGCCCACATAATGTAATGAAAGTGCCCCGTGCCCAATCCTTATTACAGTACCCAGAGACATAATGCTATGGATTAAGCATCTGCACACATATAAGGCAATAAATCATTATTTTATCATTATTTTATGATTGATTGCTTATTACTCAATCAATGGGATTATGTCTCTGGGTACTGTAATATGGATTGGCACACAATACTTTTACTACATTATGTATACTTATATTTATAACACTTCTGGATTTCTCTTAACACTGTATATGCACAATATGAATCATTCATATGTAAGTTCTATGTAATTGATGTTTAATATGTACAGATGCACTTTGTTGTTCTAATGATTGGCACTTCGTATTTAAAGGGGTATCCCAGGATTTTTTTTTATGTGACTATGCTACAGAGGCTGTAAAGTTAGTGTAGTTTATAATATAGTGTCTGTACCTGTGTGTGACGGTTTTCTCACAATTCTTATGTGATTTTCACCCCAATATTTATTTTTACCAGCATACAAAATGACTGTTGTCTCAGATTTTTCCCAGGTTTCAATGCGGCCAAGACCTTACTCACTAGTCAGCTGATGACAGGGAGCCTGTCTGCTTCAATGGGTGTAGCAATCGCTTGGTGGGAGAGAGATCAATATGCAACTAATGCAACAGCTGTAGGCACCCTGATTGAAAACCACAGGTCTTTTGAATGGATGCAGATTCATGTTTCAATAGGTGGGGAGGCTGATGTGTGGGAGGGAGGAAAATGGAATTATGGGATTTGTAGTCAAAAAAAGAAAACTCACACAGGAAATACCAGTTCACAAAAAGCTAGTCACAGTGTTATGGTAATCTCACAACATAGCCATTTATCCCCAAGACAAGTGCAGATCCTTCCTAAGCATGTCCATTACTGTCTGCCAGGTACATACTAAAATCACCTTATGGTGTTTAACCCCTTTAACACCATGAGTTTGTATCACTGTGCATGAGAGTGGTTCCATTGCAAACACACATGAAATACAACTTTTTTGTGGGGATTCCTGAGTGCTGAGCTCTTTTGCAAACCTATGTGTCTCCATGGATACAGTTTTACAAAGAAACTGTGTATAGTCAGTTTATGCAGTCATTCTCCCTTCTATCTGTCATGTCCTCTATTTCTTGCTAACTGTATTCAAGTTATCCAGAAATAGAGGACAGATAGAAGTGAGTTGTGACTGTGGGATCAGACTGCAAAGTGCTTGTTTGCACTATTCTCTGTTAGTGATGTCAAGTTTCTACAGTACAAAGCTGGTAGTTACAGAAATTCACAGTTTCCATGGCTGCCATGATTTAATTTCATATGACATAGTTACATCATAGTTTATACGGTTGAAAGAAGACCAGGGGTCTTGATCCAGATGATCCAGAGAAAGGCAACCCCCCCCCCCCCCCCCCCCGAAGCTGATGCCAATTGCCACATAACAGAGGAAAAATCCCTTCCTGACTCCATTATGGCATCAGAATTGCCTGCTAAGAATTGGCTTACATTGCCATACAGAGGCCAATACATACATCAGTATGCAGTGAGAAATGGAGGATAGAATAACATAGTTGACTATGCTATTCTATTAAATGAGATGCTTTTAAAAAGATGTATCTGTTAAATGGTTACCATACTAGTCTATGTGTGTTGGATTCCACTGTATTGCATCCATCACAGCATCCATTTAAAATCATTTTATACCACAGAAAGCTCCAGTGACATCACTGTCCATTTATGGACAATATCACCAGAGATAATTGAGGCAGGGATACAGGGATCTCTTTCCTCTCCTTCTCTTAACAGGGTACTCCGCCCCAGACATCTTATCCCTTATCCAAAGGATAGAGGATATAATGTCTGATCGCGGGGGTCCTGCCACTGGGAAAACCCGTGATCTCCCTGCTGCACCCATGTTTCTTTAGAGTGTAGGGTGCAGCACCGGAGGCTTGTGACTTCTAGGCCATGCCCACTCGTGAAGTCACGGTCACGCCCCTTCAATGCAAGTCTATGGGAGGGGGCAAGACGGCCGTCTGGGGTGCCGCAGCCTAGATCGCGAGGTCCCCAGTGGTTGGACCCCCACGATCAGAAATCTTATCCCCTGTCCTTTGGATAGGGGATAAAATGTCTAGGGGCGGAGTACCCCTTTAAGCTTCTTCCCAGCAAGGGTGCTGCAGACAGCACATTATCAGAGCTTCCCTGGGGCTTCTTTCTCAGAGCGGGTGACATATGCCCATATGGTATAGTGGCATATATTGTAGTTTTCTGTTTGATATACACATCAGGTGTACTCACTATGTAAACCTCCAATAGGAGGCCTTAAGGCAGTGTGAACCCAGCCTGATGTCGATAATGACCTAACAAATTAAAAGAAAATCACCAACATTTTTTAAAGAAGCACTCTGATAAAAAAAGAAAATCACCCAATGTATAGTATATCATTATTATAACCCAGTTTGTATTTTTACCTTATTTAGCTTTTCATTACTCTCTGAAAATTTCTAACATTCTTCCCCTTTGGGTCATGTTCCCTGGAAATTACTGATGACTTTATGAATTTATCTGCAGTGCCACCACTGGAGAAATGAAGCATTTACACCGGGTCCATTCAAATCAATGAGTTGTGTTCGTAATACTGGAAAGGTTCTTCAGAGATAGAGCTGCTCCTTGTACAAGCTATTGTTGCTGGCCAAGAAATCGTGAACAGAAGACTCCCCTTTATAAACTCAGAATTGAACAGGTTGTATGGAAATGGGTTTTCTAAACCAGGTAAACCCTTTAACTCATGACCTTCACTCTCGTTCTGCACCTATGTGGTGTCCACCTAACCTAAATCCAACAAAGATAGTTTTGCATGAGTTGCTGAGAAGAGTGAAGGATACATGTTCTGCATATATGGGGACTCCCTCAAGACAGTTGAAGAAAAGCATTCCAAGTATCTACTGCGTGAAGATGCTAGAGAGAATACCAAGAACTTGAAAACCTGTGTCACTGCATAACACAAAAATATGGATGATTTATGGCAGAATAATATACTATTAAGTCAGTTAACGTGAGCCGCCATAAAAATCCACAGCCGGCGCTAATTTAACCAGCCAACATCCTGCTCCAATATAAGAGATGACTGTAGCTCTGTCAGTACAGTCCACGGCAAGTGGTTGGACATACAGTAACAGAATGGGGCACACTGACACTATGGAAGTGTCAAACGCAACAATGCTAATAAAGGTATTTCTTTACAAATTAAATACAGAGTCTAAAGCATAAGGCAAATGGAAAGTCCAATAAACAGGCAGGATGAGGGTCAGTAGACAGAACAAATACCAAGACCCACCAGAACAGGATACCAGGACAAAATACAATCTTGCTGATCCAAAGAACAGCAAGTATAGCATGTTTGAATAGGGAGTGCCAGACAGTGATAGGAGGGACATTTTATTTGGAAATGCATGCTAGCTCTATAAAATTCAGCCGATGCCAGTCTGTGGCCCCTAGTGGACAGAGTGGAAGCAGCAAGAGACACACGAGAGCAGGAAGACCAGGAAATACAACAGACACAGGACACAGAAAATGTCGCCCGACACTAGTAAGAACAGGGACTTATGGTACGCTCTTACATGATCATTACAACTCTGCTCTGCCAGCCCCCATCCTCCTGCTCTGAGTAGCAGAAAGAGGTTCAGTGTCTGATTGGCTGAGGTTGCACAAACCTCCCAGTTCTCAGCACTAAATACGTGCAGGTATATGGCACTTCAACAAGAAGAAGTATTGCAATGTTTTTAGGAATGTATTACAGCTACAATGATTAAAAAAAAAAAAAAAAAGGTAATGGCTTGGTATGGTTAATATTGTGTGAAAGAAATTAAAAACATATTTAAAATTGATATTATAATAGCAACATGAAGCAGATTGATGTCATAAAAACAAAATCCGAACAATAAAAAACAAAAACGAATAAATTGTTCAAAATACAATATATGCCTCCCAAAAGCGTGTCATCAAAAATACAATCTGCATCAAGCATCATGTAGCTACATTGGCAGAAAAATCAAAAGGCTACCATGTTTCCCTTCTATCATCCAGGAGATTAGGTAGTATTCAGTAGATTAGCCATGATAGACTCCACACTGGGTCAAATCAGGGGAATCTCACCAATGCTGTATGTTCTATTTAGCTGTTTTGTTGTCTACAAGAGAAGTAGAGTTACTACTACCATATGGTGCTAAGACTGACTATGGACGTCCCAGCCGGCACCCTGTTTTTATATCTTCCAAATGCTGGTCATTTCACATAGACAAAAGTAGACACACATGGTTATGAATGTGCTTTAGAAGGTTGGACTAAAGAACATCTTCTAAGTTTGACTTCCAAAGATTATAAATAGAAGCATGTTTCAGCGATAAATCGCCATCATCAGGAGGTGTGGCAACGCCACACCTCCTGATGACGGCGATTTATCGCTGAAACATGTAGAGGTGGCACTGATTGTTTTTAAGAACATGCACATATGACCTTTTTTGTGGGTTCTTACATATTAATCCCACATTAGGATATATAGAGAGTGGTGTCCCACCGATTAATATAAAATATATGGGCATATAGTGCATGAATTTTTAAACTCACTTTTGAGCACCATTTGTTTTGGTTACATATTAACGTATACTAATAAAAGTTATGTTTTAAGGAATCCCCTCCCAATATGGATATTTGTACCCCAGGCATTGCGCTCTGGGGTAATTGTGTTGTATTTAGTTCAGATCCCGGAATTCCTTTTGGGGACGTTTGTGATCATTCTGCTGAATTAAGAATTTTTATTAAGAATAATTCCCACCAAGCAGCAAGAGTATGCACTCAGAAGAAACTCTCAAAACTACTGAGGGTCTATGGAGAGGGGCTCCCTTTACTGACAATGCAAGATTTTGCCATTATCTCCCATAAAAAGGGCAGCAAACAAGTATAAAATTCTTTTGTCTCAGGATGAGGTGGTGTGGTGGTTTGAGCCAACATGGAGGCACCGTTTTTATTTCCCTATGTGTTTCCAGAACATAGGCTATGTTCACATCTCCAATGGAGGCTCCATTCAGGTGGGAACAATAGCCCAGTATTCAACACTATTTGTCCTGTCAAAATGATGGACACCATGACAGAACGCTACAGACCCTATTATAAGTCAGTGAGGTCCATCAGACGCGGTTGGTGTCCATGGTGCAATGGATTCAGCACTTCATTGTTGTAGTTTTTCTGCCAGATAACAGTGGAGTAAGAAAAAAGTCGGCGACTCACCGGAGCTGGTTTTCAAGCAGTTTCTTCTTTATTAGTACTCACATGCATGGGGAGAGAAAAGACGTACAGGGGGTACAGCTGTCTGGTTAGCCAGACAGCTGTACCCCCTGTACGTCTTTTCTCTCCCCATGCATGTGAGTACTAATAAAGAAGAAACTGCTTGAAAACCAGCTCCGGTGAGTCGCCGACTTTTTTCTTACTCTACTGTTATAAGACTGCTGTACCACGTCCAGTCAGAGCACCACCAAAGTTTCACTGAAGCAGCCAAGCTAGCTACCCTATGCCCACAAGTCCTAGTGTTACAGACTAAGTAGTGCCGATCTATCTGTCTACTTTATTTGCGGTGTTGTAGTTTTTCTATTTCTAGGACTGAACATAGAAACTGAATTGATGACATAGGTGAGGACAGATCCATACTTAGTGATCAAAATAATCATTCCTATTATGTCCACATACATAAGAAATAAAACCGGAACTCATCGCTTGATAAAAGCTAATTGTTTCTTTATTCTATAGTGTGAAAGCAAAACCCCAAAACAATTTCTTACACCAAAACTGTGGTCATATAAAATGTATATTTATTGAAGACATATTAAAATTAGGAACATGATTAAAAAACATAGTACATGATTATGGCAAACAGATGACAGAATCAAGATGTGATATGGTCGGTATAGTGAGCGTGCACAACGGTATAGTGAGTAGAGCAGACTTACAAACAGGGTCATGCAGGTAGGAGAGAGGCCCCAATGTAACCCTAGGAAAATAGAAGTAACAAAAGGACATACAAGACCCATAGGACATAAATAGCAAAGTAAAAGCACACCATACAGACCACTTCACAGACCCCTTATACGTGTTTCGCTGATCGCTTTAACCAAGGGAAATGCTCCCCGGTCACCAGGGTTTATTTACCTTGTATTTTGGATAGTGTTATAATAGATTATTTTCAATTTTTTTATTCTATAGTGTGCAAACAGATAAAAACAAGAGGGAGCTGCCAACGGACAGGGAGGCGCATTCCTGGGAAAGCTGTTTCGTCCGTACAAATCAGCTGTTTGCAGCTCCCTGCTGTTTGTAGCCATTTGCATGCTATGGAATAAAGAAACAAGGAGCTTTATTTCTAAAGTATGCAGATTTGTGCTTGTCTATAGTAAAGCTGAGCACCACCGCAAGAATGTAGATATGCGGGTCCAGAGTTACAGAGCTACAAACCATCGGAGCTAGAGTGTATAGGGACATAAGAGGCACTGCCAGATCTTACTCTTCTACTATTGTCGAGAAAAACGATGTAATGCCTCATTTGTCCTGCTTTGGCGCTCCAGGGAAACGTAACACTTACTGTCTGGTTCGGATTACAGCTGGTTGCTTACAACCCTGTTAAGTCCTAGGAAGTTCAATAATTCTATAGTTTCATCTTCCATGCAGAAAATACATACCAAACTGTGCGGTCACAATGGAGGGGGTTGTGCACTACACCCCACCCCTTGTCTACTTAGCCTCAGAATATTACTTTGGTTATGTAAATTATAATGAGTAAATTGTATTAAAAATATCTGCTATGCAAATGTATAAAGCAAGTCCAGATAATGAATACGTAATTGAGATATAGGCTCTAGGCATGGTACGATGCCAGCTGTGCATGTCTGCGTGTATTTGCACAATTTGTATGCAATATTCTAATTGTATTCATTATCAGAATTGCAGCTCGTATTCTCACACAATTATGTGTAATTTGCAGCTACTACCACACAGATATAAGACATGACATATCAAATTATATAGATATGGAGGAAAATAACTAACACATTAAAGGACTGAGCAGGACATTCAGTAACCAAACCTATCAACAGGAGTACTTACTGTGCGGTAATATCTCTTTAACATTGTAGTGATGATGTCCCTGGTTGTTTGTTCAAAAGTAAACTACCTTTTTTGGGTCTTTAGGTAATAGGGGACCCCTATACAGTTAAGAGTGTTATTTTTCTGGAAGATTTCACACATCTGTGTATTACACTGATTGGCCGTTGACGTCAAGGTATATCATGTATATCAAGATCCCTGGGGGATCTTTAAAAAAAACAGTGATTGCCCAAAGTGAACAACACCTTTAAGATTGTGTACTGGTATTTTTTGGATGGAAGTCAACACATTCTGATCAAGTGCAAGCGCAGTTTTGCAATGAGGATTTTTTTTAAATTATAAAATGTAAATATAGATTCCATGAATATTCTATAAATATACCAACAACCTTCTGGAATCCCAGCCTGTTCACAAAAAAGAGCTGATCACTGGTGTCATTAAAATATTAGGCGTTCTATTATATCACAATAAAATACTAAAAAATTCAGCAAAATTAGTACATATTTGCCTATTGACTGCCGCTTGTGTTTTGTTTACAGTTCTACTGAGTCTGCGATCTGAGTAAGGCTGGAATTCCACTATTTTTTTTTTTGTTTTTTTTGGGGGGGGGTTTAAAAAAAAACAAGAAAAATGCTGCGGCCAAATGTTAGCTGTAAATAAATGAGAAATCGCTACATTCTTTTTCCACTTGGTGTTTTTCAGTTTGGCATAAATTTTTTAATCCTTTTGGCGTTTTTTCACTCTTTTTTGGCGTTTTTCAGCTCCTTGGGGGTTTTGCAAAATCGCAGCATGTTGAGCCACTGGTGTTTTTTTTCCTGAAATCGTTGCATTTTATTCCCATAGAAGTCTATGGGAGTAAAATAATGCCAAGAAAAACGCCATTTGAGTTTTAACTTTGGCATTTTTTATTCTATTTTGGACTTTAGCGATCCAAAAAAGTGATGGAGATACCTTTTTTAATAAAATTTCATAGGGTACCATTACAAAAAAATGATTGAAAAAAATTATAAATAAAGATAATACGAAATTTATCTTTGTTTATACATTTTTAAACAGGGATACATTTATGTGGGCAGGTAGGGCATTAAAACTATAGCCGACAATAATAAAAATGTAGTGTGTGTGTGTGTGTGTGTGTGTGTTTTTCACTTTTTATTCTTTTTTTTTTTTAGGTGGTACTTCTATTCCCCGCATGGAGCACACTGTTCCATGATTGGAGTAGTAGTACCTGTACTAATTGACAGATTGCCCTGGGTTCCGTTGCGATCCTCCTGTATAATGTATAGATGCGGCCGACTGCTCTTCTATGGTCCCCTGCACTGTCGTACATATATATACATCTATTCATATTTCCCGCAGAGAGCTGTGATTGGCCAGATGGTTCCAGCTCTCTGTGGGAAATATGAATATGCATATGTACACTTCAGTGCAGGGGACCATAGAAGAGCAGCCGACCACATCTATACATTATACAGGAGGATCACAGGGGATGTCAGGAGTGACATTCACTGGGATCTTTCCTTAACTGCCGGTACTACTACTCCCAACATGGAGCAGAGTGTGCTCCATGTTGGGAGTAGTAGTACCTGCAATTAAGGACAGATCACAGCAGGTGTCACTCCTGACATCCGATGTGATTGTCCTTTCTATTGCAGAGATGTGGAGCGGCTCTATACAGTGCTCGCATGATATGAATAGAACATCACTCATTCATATTTCCCTCTGAGAGCGGTGGTTGGTTGCCACCATCCAGCCAATCACCACTCTGGGCAGAAAATATGAATGAGAGATGTTCTATTCACATCACTGGCTGGCCGGAGTATAGTGCAGAGATGTGAGCGCTGTATAGAGCCGCTCTGCATCCCTGCTATATTATGGATGATTGCATTGTGTGTAACAACTGACACCTGAGGAGATATGTCTATTAGTACAGGTACTACTACTCCCATCATGGAACAGTCTGTCAGTACTACCTAATAAATGTTTTTAAAAAATGGAGAAAAAAAGTGATACACACTTTATTAAAAATGTATTACATTTTTGTTATAAAAAATGTAAATTTCGTTAAATACATTTTTTTCCATCACTAGTGCATCCTTTTTTTTTTTTTGGTACCCAACAAAGGGGCCAAAAATGCAATTTCCACTCAAATGTAAAAAACGTAAGAAAAAACGCAACAAAAAGTAGAAAGTAGAAGTAGAAACTTAGGCTAAGGCTAAGTTTCCACTTGCTTTTCTCTGGCAGTTTTTAGAAAACTACCACTGCAGTTTTTGAGCCAAAATCAGGAGTGGATCCATTGTATGTTGTGACACTGTAATACACTATGTCTGGTTCTTTTATAAGGACCTTTCCTTCCACTATTATAATCTTATGATGCACTATGCACTTTAATTGTTTGATTATACTCTGATTAATGTATCACATGCTGCTACACATATATAGCACACTGAGATTACTTGTCCTTTGGCTTGAAATGGTGGTGTGAGACAACAGAAACTTTGTATCATGGTATTTCTGCATTAAAGCTACTCCACGTTTTTTCTACTACGCTTGTGTGCTGCAGTCGCCTATTTTTCTTGGATTAGCTGCTTTGGACCCATGACCGGGTTCCCGTAGACCGCATGCACCAACGCATGAGCCCAGTTATTTGGTTGTGCTGCTCCACCTGCCTTTTTTTCGTACCTACCTATCTATCTATCAATCAATCGGTGAACATGCATTATCTTATGTGTAATCTGTGCAGCTAGACATGAATTACGCATGGAAGGGGCCCACAAAAATAATAGTGATTCCTGTTAGGAATTCTGTTTGGCCATATGTCAGAATTACTGGTGGTGAAGCCATTTTCTCACATTGCTGGTCCTAGTGTAAGGCTAGGTTCACACTGCGGAATCTCCGGGCACAAAGTTTCCGCCCGGAGATTCCGAGTGCGGCCAGCGCCGACTGAATCATTCGGCGCTAGGATCATGCGGACACTGCGGTCCCCAATAGACTGCAATGTGTTCCGCGCGTATTTCCGCCTGAAGAATGAGCAAAGCCATTCTTCCGGCGGAAATTTCCAAGCAGATTTTCAGTTCACAAATTCTGCTTCACAAATTCCGAAGTGTGAATTTGTGAACGGAAACCCATTCACTACACTATACATTTTAGCAAGCGGAATTTCTGCCTGCAATTTCAAAGCGTTGCAGGCGGAAACTCCATAGTGTGAACCTAGCCTAATCTAGCCTCTGAACATTGTCAATTGTCTTATGGTTACTACACATTCAGTTAAAAAGCAAAAGAACACATCTATCTATGATCAACATATTAGGGCAGTAATTCCCAACTAGAGGGCCTCCAGCTGTTGCAATGCTACAACTCCCAGCATTGCCAGACAGCTTTTTGCTGTCTGGGCATGCTGGGAGTAGTAGTTTTGTAACAGCTGGAGGCACCCCGGTGTGGATGCACTTTATTAGGGTGATTACACCCCCTTCCCCCCTGCTTATCCAAAATATTTCAACTTTTTCTATGTCCCAGGCACAGGCTCCATTATTACAACTGTGTATGTCTCACTTTGATTGACTGCAGTGTTTCAGAGGAATCATAGTTTATAAAATGCCCATGAGTCTCCATGTAAATAGTGATGTGCTACCAACAATAATGGAGGAGAATGGCTACAGAAACTTTTGGGTGGCCATACACTTCCAATAAATAGAGGCGTCTTTTAGCAGGCACTGGTTGACTTGCAGACAGTTGATTGAGGTTGATATGAGGTTGTCTAAGGATTCTTTTACATATTGGTTCTTTTACATTGCAGAAAGCTGCCAGATACCAGTGTCGAACCAACTATGTCTATTGGTGCTCTTTCAGAGACCCCTTTAAATGGGCTTTTTATATGGAGTGATCGTTGGACTTCTTGTTCCAGAAACACATCCAACATTTGCATGGGGGAGATATTCTGATGACAAATGTTAAAGGGGTACTCCGGTGGAAAACTTTTTTTTTTTTTTTTTTTAATCAACTGGTGCCAGAAAGTTGAAGAGATTGGTAAATTACTTCTATTAAATTTTTTAAATCCTTCCAGTACTTATTAGCTGCTGAATACTACAGAAGAAATTATTTTCTTTTTGGAACACAGTGCTCTCTGCTGACATCTCTGTCCATTTTAGGAACTGTCCAGAGCAGCATATGTTTGCTATGGGGATTTTCTCCTTCTCTGGACAGTTCTTAAAATGGACAGAGATGTCAGCAGAGAGCACTGTGCTTGTGATGTCAGCAGAGAGCTCTGTGTTCCAAAAGAAAATAATTTCCTCTGTAAATATTCAGCAGCTAATAAGTACTGAAAGTATTAAGATTTTTTAATAGAAGTAATTTACAAATCTGTTTAACTTTCTGGCACCAGTTGATTTAAAAATAAAATAAAAAAAAGTTTTCCACTGGAGTGCCCCTTTAATTTTTAGGGTTGCACATTTATCCATCTATCTATCTATCTATCTATCTATCTATACCGAAATATTTTATTCATTTACATGCACATTCTCCCAAACAATATCCTACACAAATTCTCACTTTTTTCTATATTTTATTATCGTAAAAAAAAAAAAAAAAAAAAATGTTATGCATATTATATTTCCAAGCATTCTATTTAGATATTATACAATATGTTCACCCCCAGGAAAGGCAGGGGAAGAGAGGCCGTCACTGCCCGCTTCTCTCCCCCTGCCTTTCCTGGGGACTAGAGCCCTGCTGCCGCCGCTTCTCTCCCCCTGGCTATCGGTGCCGCTGCCCGCTCTCTCCCCCTGACTATCGGTGCCGGCGCCCCATTGCCGGCGCCGATAGCCAGGGGGAGAGAAGCGGCGCTGGCAATGGGGCAGCGGCGCCGACAGACAGGGGGAGAGAAGGGGCAGCGGCACCCATTGCGGCACCCGAGTGACGTAATTGCGTCTCGCAATGCATAGCAACGACACAGGGGATGCACACCGGAGGCCTGAAACAGCGCGGACCCGACTTCGGCAACAGGTAATTATACAACCGAGGATGGGGGAGGCAACGGGGCAGCGGCGCCGGCAATGGGTGCCGCTGCCCCTTCTCTCCACCTGTCTGTCGGCGCCGCTGCCCCATTGCCGGTGCCGCTTCTCTCCCCATGGCTATCGGCCCCGGCAATGGGGCAGCGGCACCGATAGTCAGGGGGAGAGAACGGGCAGTAGATCTTGTCTACTATTTTTTGCCTTCTGCAATATTTATGCTATTACCTTGATTTTATTGTATAATTGCTAACTCACAAGGGCCCTGTGAGATTGGCATACACTATATATATTTAATAAATTAATAAATTATTTTAACCTAATATTCAAGACTCTGAGCCTCAATATCTATTTCCTCTATCTATCTATCCATATCGCTATACAAATCTCATTCTAAAACCTAAACACACTTCTACCACAAAACTAAATAGATGTGATTTTAGCACAATTGGCAGCCTAGTTTTTACATGTGGTTTTCCTGTCCTGAGTTTTTTCTCATTTAAGTCAGTAGACACTTCTTGTTTTCATGTACCACATGTACAAGCGCACCACAAGAGGGCATTCAAAATATAAATGTACCTAAAATACTTAGTACGGTACACCACTGGAGATGGAAATCCTGTACAGGGCCCCACCACGTACAGTAGTTGCAATGGGGATTAAACTGTGTAACTTTTCAGCAAGAGCCAAATGGCAGCTCCATGATTTGTCATTATCTACCTATATAGATGGAATATGATAATTGTCTATTATTATTATTCTTTTATTTATACAGTAGAATCTCCCAATAGTGGACACTCACTGTACTGTACTCACTCCAGAGTGTAATTACTTATAAAACATGATAAAAAGCAATATTACAGTAGAATCTCCCAATACCGTTTAATAACCTCTTATTCCTCCCCTGTATCATTTCATCCCTCCTTTTTACCCTTTGATACCTTATTCCCCCTGTGCCTTGTGACAAATTATCCCCCCCTTACTCCCTGTGCCATTTCATTTCCCCTTTATTACCCTCTGTGTAAAATCATCACCCATCACCCCCCTCTTTATAAAGTGACACAGGGGGATAAAGGGGGAATGAAATGGCACAGGGGGGGGGGAGGAGAAATAACACAGGGGTGGTAAAGAGGGGGTGATGAATTTGCACAGAGGGTAAGATAGCGGGAATGAAATAAGGTTGAGGGGATCAAGAGGAAATGATGTGGCACAAGGGGTAATAAGGGGATGATGATTTGGCACGAGGGGATTAGGGATGAAGGGGGGTGAATGATGTGGCTGGCAGACGTACAAAAGCAGGAGACCACTGTTTAAACAGTGGTCTTCTGATTCTGTGCTGGGGCACCTGCAGGAGGTGCATCAGGGGTCTGTGCCCCTTACTGTGGTATTGGCTGTACCTCCTGACAGCAGCCCTGTGTGCAAAGCAGGGCCAGACTGTGCGAAATAACACCTACCACTTTATAACTGACCATTATTCCCCCCTTTCACATAATAAAAAGACATCACACTTGGTAACCTTCTTAAAGGGGTTCTCCGGTGCTTACACATCTTATCCCCTATCCAAAGGATAGGGGATAAGATGCCTGATCGTAGGAGTCCCGCAGCTGGGGATGCCCGTGATCATGCACGCGGCACCCCGTTTGTAATCAGTCCCCGGAGCGTGTTCGCTCCGGGTCTGATTACGGGTGACTACAGGGCCGGCGGAGTGTGACATCACGCTCCGCCCCTCAATGCAAGCCTACGGGAGGGGGCGTGATAGCTACAAACGTGGTGCCGCATGCATGATCCCGGGGGTCCCCATTAGCAGGACTCCTGCGATCAGGCATCTTATCCCCTATACTTTGGATAGGGGATAAGATGTGTAACCACCGGAGAACCCCTTTAAGTGGACATGGGGGTCGGCCACAGCTTTATTGAATTGAACATAAAGGGGTAGTCCAGTGCTGAAAAACGGATCCCCCTATCCTAATGATAGGCGGTAAGTTTCAGATCACAGGGGGTCCAACCACTGGAGCCCCCCGTGATCTCCTGTACGGGGCCCCGGCTCGCTGGCCAGATAGCGGGTGTTGACCACCGCACGAAGTGGTGGCTGACACACCCCCTCAATATATCGCCATGGCAGAGCCGGAGATTGCTGAAGGCAGCGCTCCAGCTCTGCCATAGAGTTGTATTGAGGGGGCGGGCTGACGAGGCCCTGTACAGGAGATCACGTGGGGCCCCGGCAGTCGGACCCCCCATGATCTGAAACCCTGTGATCCTTAGAATAGGGGATAAGTTTTTCAGCACTGGATATCTACTTTAACATAAATGTAAAACAACCTCCAACCTCTTGTAGGTTAGTGACCAGAGAGGAAGCGCACTGCCAGCTGCCGGCATTGGCCGACGGGCAACTCAGCCATCCACCTCCATTATTGCTTGAAAAATAACTCCTGCACCACCACAGGAAGAGCTCACGTATACTCATATTGAGCTCCGACCCCCATCTGACATGTACAAGGCTTGCTCGATACCATCCTGCAGCCCTGATAACAAAATGTTTTTTATTTGACTAAGCTACAAGGGCTGTAAAGTTAGTGTAGTTAATAATATAGTGTATGTACCTGTGTGTGATGGTTTTCTCACAATTCTTCTGTGATTTTCACCCCAATATTTATTTTTAACAGCTTACAAAATGACTGTTGTCTCAGATTTTTACCAGCTTGCAATGCGGCTGAGGCCTGACTCACTAGTCAGCTGATGACAGGGAGCCTGTCTGCTTCAATGGGTGGAGCGATCGCTTGGTGGGAGAGAGATCAATCTGCAACTAATGCAACAGCTGTATGCACCCTGATTGAAAACCGCAGGTCTTTTGAATGGATTCAGCTCATTTATGTTTCAATGGGTGGGGTGGCTCATGTGTGGGAAGGAGGAAAATGGAATTATGGGATTTGTAGTCAAAAAAAGAAAACTCACACAGAAAATACCTGTTCACAAAAAGCTAGCCACAATGTTATGGTAATCTCACAACATAGCCATTTATCCCCAAAACAAGGACAGACCCTTCCTAAGCATGTCCATTACTGTCTGCCAGGTACATACTAAAATCACCTTATGGTGGTTAACTGAGCGGCTGGCCCTTTCAACAGCTGCAGCATCCCGTTCCCCCTGCCAGGTAACTCTGGGGACAATCTCAGACCAAACAATAATGACTTTTGAGAAAAGCAGGACAATCCTCTCCAAGTCATTCCTCATCAATGTAATCAGCTCGGGAACTGGTAGGGAACAAAGATCATGGATAACCAGAATATCCGCAATTTGAACAGACTCTGTTAGCACCTGTGACCAGGGCAGGTCACCAATGCCTCTCCAATGAACAGCAACATGCTGGAAACCCAACGACTTGCCCCCCGGGCGGCATGTAGCCCTCTGAGCAGCCTGGTAAACTATGAATGACCCACGATGTGGACCCCCGGGGAGGGGGGGGGGGCGAGAGCCTGAAATAAAAAACACATCAAAGAAGCAATTCAGGGCGCAAATAACTGGCATAGCAATCAGACTTCCATCTTCCTATCCGTTGGAAATTAGAAACAGGAAAACCCACCCTGGCAGCCTCCATCGCAAAGGCCCCCATCCAAAGGCACAAGGCACAAAGATCCGTCATCATACTAGGGAGGTTCTGGACTAATATAGGGTCTGCCCAGCAGGGAGTCAATTAAGGGCATACTGGCCCTTTAAATCTAGCAATGCCAGCGCATGCCCTAAGGAAAGGGGATGCGCTTGCTGGCGAAGCAGGACAGGAGAGAGGCCGGGGATGGAGGAAGGTGAGGAGATGCCCGGGGCTCGCATGAGGGTGCGCCCCGCATAGCGAGTCCCAGAGCCAACTGGACAACCAGAAGGGGTGCGCTCACGGCTGGACAGCACGGTCGGAGCGTTGCCTATAGTAACACCCGGGAAACGCATGTAGGGACGTCCCGCACTGCGAGTCCCGAAGCCAGGGATGTTAAGGAGAGGGGAGCGCTCACAGCCAGAATGAATGGCTAGAGCACTGCCCCTAATAGCCTGCAGAGCAAACAAATAGTCAACAGTAATGGAAAAACGCACATCATCCCCAGCAAAAAATACGGCAAGCCAGCAGCTAACAACCAGTCCCTCCAAGCCTTACCGTGGCCTGACCAGGTGGCCGGCACCACGGAGGAAGAAATCAGCAGCAGTAGTCCCGAGACACCAGTTCCCAAATCCCCTGCGGGCAAGGCAAGCCCTCCGGGGCACCTCCCGTGCGTGATGTATTAAACAAAACTTGCCACACTCCTTTTTTGGGACCACCCCCAAAGGGGACACCCTCAAATTAGAAAAGGGGGGGGGGGAAACAAAAGGATTTTTTGAACTTGCAAATTCCAAAGAACTTGCAGCCACTGACCCCGGGGAACCCAATGAGGGAGCAGTGGCCCCTGCTGGAAAGGGATTGGAATGCTGGGACATCATTAACCTAGGCCGAACATTGGTGGCCCTTGAACCCCGACCAACCTCCGGCTGCAGAGCTAAACGCTGGCTGAACTCCTCATCGTACTTCCACCACGCAGAACTGCCATGTGACTTGAAAGCGCTATAAATGGAATTCATGTATATAAAGAGTTCAGAACAGCGCTCAGGGTGCTGCTGGCCCATAATACACCCCAAAACAGAGAAGGCTTGAAACCAATTATCCACCATTTTTGCTATCTGCGGCCTGTAGTCAGTAGGTTTGGCAGCAAAAGGCAGACGCTCCTTATCAACAGTACTTTGGTCAGCTGAAATCAAGGACCATATGTCAATATACTGATTCACCCATATCTTTTTCTTAACTTCTTTGTCGACATAAGCCCCCAAAGACCTGATGCTGCAGAAAAAAGCCTCTTTATGGACACCGCCTGGGGTCGGAGAAGGAGCTTGCTTCACCAAAGAGGGTTGTAACGTTCCTCCCCCTTGGAAACCGGGCTCCAACTGCGCAAGCAAGGCCTTAAGGGCCGGAACTAATGCCCTCCGACCCTCCCCCAAACCCCAGGCCCCAACAAAATCAAATTCACCAGGGCACATAAAAGGAGGAGGAGCCGGTCCAGAAGAAGCAAGTAACACCACCGGAACCGGAGGAGGCAGAACCAGAATCGAGAAGGAAGAAGCAGCGTGCAACACCTCAGTGTGCAACCCCTCTAATGCGAAGGCTCCCGTCAATACCTGGAAGAACACTCACGACCCCATGGGCTCCTGGAGCGGCTGTCAGAGGAAGAGGGCGACTGCCATTTTGAGGACCTGGAGCGCCGGGAGCAACTCCTCAGCCGACGGGAATCATGGCGGCCATGCCTGTGGCTCCTGCTGGAAGCACCCGTCCTGCTGCGGCGGTACCGGCTGGAACCACCCAAGGAAGAACCAGAAAAGAATCGCCTCCTCCTGGAAACATCACGGTGGCGGCTTCTGTGGCTGGAAACAGATCTGCTCTGCCTGGAAGCATGTGGCTGGGTAAGGGGAAGGGACTCCAGGGCATCCTGAAATCCTGACCCATGGGCCTCAGATTCATCCATAAGGGGAGGGGGGGTAGGGGGGGAGGTGTAGGTGCCACTGACTGAACAGGCACAGGATCCGGCAAGCCAGCCTGCTCACAGACAGAGAAGCTGGGAGCAGGAGCCATGGTGAGCTAGAAACCCGGGATCCGCCACAGCCTGCTCCAGGAGAACAAACAGCATCTCCTCAGCCATTACACAGCCAAGACGTCCAACTCCTGCTGGATCAAAAAGGTAAGAGGAGGAGGAAAACTGGGGCTTGTAGTCCCTGCCAGGGTCACCCCTTCCTGTACTGTCCTGGGGGGAGGGGGGGTCTGAACTGCCTAGGCTAACTCCTTATAGCATTCACACAGTTCGTGCCACCTAGCCCTAGTCGGCCCGGTGGCAACCAGCACATGAGCTTGGTTGTCCCGTATTGGGAGTGTTTTGCCCCCTATTGGGAGTGTTTTGTCCCCTAATAGGAGTGTTTTGTCCCCTATTAAGAGTGTTTTGTCCCCTAATGAGAGGTGTCCCCTATTGGGAGTTGTCCGCTAAGGGAGATTCTACTGTATAGCACAGCATTGTACAGAGATTGTAATTTCTTACATGGCTATGTAAATCTCTATAACAATGCAAATCTCCCCCCCATGTTTCCTTGCATAGACTCAGACCGCACAAGCAGGTCGCAATGACGCTCACTGATACCTTGTTATTGTTTTTCATGAACTCACCTGGCTTTCTTGTGAATGAAGGTACCAGCAGATATCATCCCTAAATACCTGTATCAGACCAATGCTCCAGCCTTTAGATCTCATAAATGATCTTTAAAAGTACGTGAATATCTTGTTATGACTTTCATTCGTGAACACATAACACAACATATGAAAGTAAGGGATCCACCGCACTGTGAGGAGTGGTATTGATTATTTATTTTTCAATATACTATATGAAATATGCAAACATTCCTTTCTCTGAACATATTGTTTTGGATCTGAACATATTGCCATAGATTATGATGAGGGTAATGTAACTTAAGCTTACATTCCAGTTAGGAGAGTGCCAGTCTAGACAGACACTGTGGAGGAACAGTCACCTGAGTTAAAGCTGATTTAGTAGCCTAGTTTTACAATATTTAACCAAGCTCTACTTCATTCAGTGTCGGTGTGAGCCCCTGGCTGTGGAGAATAGACTATGCAGATACCGCATGAATCATATCTACATCCTGGAAATAAACCATAATTTCATACACCCCTTTATATTTTATAGATTCACACTTAAAGATAACTCTAATCTCAGAACATCACTGTTTTTAGAATAAACACTGGCCCTAAAGACAGCTAAAAAAAGAAAACCTATGGATAAAGACATTTCATTTATTGAGAATCTAAAACATCACTGTAAGCAAAAAGCCATTCATATCACTGGCTTTTTGTTTAAAATGTTGTATTAGATTTACAGTAACATATATCTCTGAGCTGAGTGACGGGGGTCGTCTGAGGATAAATAAAAAAAAAGCCCAATATGATGAAATAATAATTGCATTCTTAAAATACTTTCCTTTAGAAATTCATGTTGCTGTGGTTTTTATATTATCTATATTCATCTGTTTAATCTAATATATATATATATATATATATATATATATATATATATACTTCTGCATGATGTCTCATGTGATTGAGATGCCCAACCATAATTGCTGCAGTGACAGGTCAACCATAGTTACATCATTCTAGTGTCACTGGCTAAACCTCTCATGTGACAGGTTATGAACATAGTGTAAGAACAGAGATCCATATTGCTCTGAATTTTCTCCTCTGACTTCTTCCTTGGTTTACCTTTATGTTTTCCTCTTATAACCTTCCCATTTTGTCTTGACTGGACCAAATTTTACACACATCTGACTGGGAACAACCAACATCTTTAGTTGCACTAAATGTTGGTGTCACGATTCAGCTAGCTGATAGTGGATCCTCTGTGTCAGCGAGGGATTGGCGTGGACCGTGCCGGTGGACCGGTTCTAAGAAGCTACTGGTATTCACCAGAGCCCGCCGCAAAGCGGGATGGTCTTGCTGCGGCGGTAGCAACCAGGTCGTATCCACTGGCAACGGCTCAACCTCGCTGACTGCTGAGAAGGCGTGGGACAGAAGGACTAGGCAGAGACAAGGTCAGACGTAGCAGAAGGTGGGGGCAGGCGGCAAGGTTCGTGGTCAATAAGGAAATAGCAGGAGGTCAGGAACACAGTATGGGTAACACAGTAATAGCTTTCACAAGGCACTAAGGCAACAAGATCCGGCAAGGAAGTGCAGAGGAAGTGAGGTTATATGGGCAAGGAAAAGGTGCAAGCTAATCAGGGTGATTGGGCCAGGCACCATCATTGGTGCACTGGCCCTTTAAATCTCAGAGCGCTGGCGCGCGCGCGCCCTGGAGAGCGGAGCCACGCGCGCCAGAACATGACACCCGGGGACCGGAACAGGTAAGTGACTTGGGATGCGATTCGCGGGCGGGCACGTCCCGCTATGCGAATCGCATCCCCGCCGGCCATGTCAGTGCAGCGCTCCCGGTCAGCGGGTCTGACCGGGGCGCTGCAGGGAGAGAAACGCCGCGAGCGCTTCGGGGAGGATCAGGGACCCGGAGCGCTCGGCGTAACAGTACCCCCCCCCCTTAGGTCTCCCCCTCTTTTTGTCGGGATGTCGCTCCACACAGGACGAGGACATCGGGGGCGACTGTAGAATCTCCCTCCGGGGGATAGCGAAGTCCTGGGTATGCCCATGCACGGCAGACAGTCCAGAAGGAGTGGGAATGGGGAGGGGGGGCAGAGGGTCACCAGGACGGGGGCTATGAGGGGGCACGGCACAGTCCTGATAAGCCTTTGGGAGATCAGGCACAGGAGGAGACAGTGAGGCTCGACAGGCGGGGCTGGGAGCAGAAGTGAGGCATTTCTTGAGGCAGGCAGGACCCCAATTCTTGATCTCCCCGGTGGTCCAGTCAAGGGTGGGAGAATGATGCTGGAGCCATGGCAGACCGAGGAGGACTTCAGAGGTGCAGCCGGGTAAAACCAAAAATTCAATCTTCTCGAGATGTGGTCCAATGTTCATCAGCAGGGGCACTGTTCGATAACGCACAGTGCAGTGCAACTTGACTCCGTTGACTGAAGAAATGTAGAGCGGCTTGATGAGACGGGTCACCGGGATGCAATACCTATCAAGCAAAGAGGCCAGAATAAAATTTCCAGAAGAACCAGAGTCCAAGACGGCCACGGCAGAGAAGGAGGAGTTGGCAGAAGGAGAAATCCGTACGGGCACAGTGAGACATGGAGAAGCAGACCCCGTACACAGAGACGCCAGGCCCACGTGAGCAGGTTGCGTGCGTGCATTTTCCAGACGTGGAGGACGAATAGGGCAATCCACCAAGAAATGTTCGGTACTAGCGTAGTACAGACATAGATTTTTATCCCTACGGCGAGACCTCTCTTCAAGAGTCAGGCGAGACCGATCTACTTGCATAGGCTCCTCGGCGGGAGGCACAGGGGTAGGTTGCAAGGGATACCGTGAGAGAGGTGCCCAGGGATTAAGGTCTTTTTCCTGGCGGAGTTCCTGGTGTCTTTCCGAAAAACGCATGTCAATGCGGGTGGCCAAATGGATAAGTTCATGCAGGTTGGCAGGAATCTCTCGTGCGGCCAGCACATCCTTGATGTTACTGGATAGGCCTTTTTTAAAGGTCGCGCAGAGAGCTTCGTTGTTCCAAGATAATTCGGAAGCGAGAGTACGAAATCGGATGGCGTACTCGCCTACTGAAGAATTACCCTGGACCAGGTTCAGCAGGGCAGTCTCGGCAGAAGAAGCTCTGGCTGGTTCCTCGAAGACACTGCAAACCTCAGAGAAGAAGGAGTGTACAGTGGCGGTGACAGGGTCATCGCAGTCCCAGAGCGGTGTGGCCCAAGACAAAGCCTTCCCAGACAGGAGACTGACCACGAAAGCCACCTTCGACCGTTCTGTAGGAAATTGGTCCGACAACATCTCCAAATGTAGGGAACATTGTGATAGAAAACCACGGCAGAGTCTAGAGTCCCCATCAAATTTGTCCGGCAGGGACAAGCGGAGGTTAGGAGCGGCCGCTCGCTGCGGAGGAGGTGCAGGAGCCGGCGGAGGAGATGGTTGTTGCTGTTGCAGCTGCTGTAGCTGTGACTGAAGTTGCTGTAGCTGTGGCTGAAGTTGCTGTAGCTGTGACTGAAGTTGCTGAGTCATAGTGATCAAGTACGACAGCTGGTGTTCTTGTTGGGTGATCTGTCGGGATTACTGGGCGACCAGCGTGGATATATCAGTGATACTTGGCAGCGGCACGTCAGCGGGATCCGTGGCAGGATCTACTGTCTTGATTTGGCTAGCTGATAGTGGATCCTCTGTGTCAGCGAGGGATTGGCGTGGACCGTGCCGGTGGACCGGTTCTAATAAGCTACTGGTATTCAGCAGAGCCCGCCGCAAAGCGGGATGGTCTTGCTGCGGCGGTAGCAACCAGGTCGTATCCACTGGCAACGGCTCAACCTCGCTGACTGCTGAGAAGGCGTGGGACAGAAGGACTAGGCAGAGACAAGGTCAGACGTAGCAGAAGGTGGGGGCAGGCGGCAAGGTTCGTGGTCAATAAGGAAATAGCAGGAGGTCAGGAACACAGTATGGGTAACACAGTAATAGCTTTCACAAGGCACTAAGGCAACAAGATCCGGCAAGGAAGTGCAGAGGAAGTGAGGTTATATGGGCAAGTAACAGGTGCAAGCTAATCAGGGTGATTGGGCCAGGCACCATCATTGGTGCACTGGCCCTTTAAACTCACAGCGCTGGTGCGCGCGCGCCCTAGAGAGCGGAGCCGCGCGCGCCAGAGCATGACAGCCGGGGACCGGGACAGGTAAGTGACTTGGGATGCGATTCGCGGGCGGGCGCGTCCAGCTATGCGAATCGCATCCCCGCCGGCCATGTCAGTGCAGCGCTCCCGGTCAGCGGGTCTGACCGGGGCGCTGCAGGGAGAGAAACGCCGCAAGCGCTTCGGGGAGGAGCAGGGACCGGAGCGCTCGGCGTAACAGTTGGATTTACATCTTGAAGATGTTTTATAATCCTTTTTATTGTTGGAACTCTATTGTTGGAGCAATGTTTTTTTTCAGTTAGCCAAGTCTAACAGCTTGGTAAAGCATGTGAGTACTTTCTCGTTTATATGCAGAATAAGGCCTTGTATGACTCATGTTTTACAAAAACATGTAGCGTTTGTGAAGTTGGCTGTTGACATCTGCCAGCGCACTGTGTCCTGGCACTTACTGTCGACTAGCCGCATTCTCGTCTCCACGTCTCCACTGTAGGCCCTAGGTTTCTTTCCCTGGACTCATTTTTGCTGCTTCTACCATTGTAGTATTTCCTGCTGCGCCCTCTAGGGGCCACGTGCAAACACTGGCTGTAACCTAATGTTCATTCCACATTTCTCTAAAGTTTCCCTCAACAATCCCTCTCAGGCACCACATTTATAAGGTTGCTCCATCCATCTCCTGTTGCCTGTGCTATTGAGTAGTTTTCTATTAGCAAAGGTGTCTGAACTCTGTCCTGCTGATCCATGTTCCTGACCTGTGCTTATTTTCCTGACGTTACCTCTGTCTTATACATCTGTACCTTGCTGATTCTCCAGTGTTTGATCTAGTCCGTCGACCATGCCTGTGCTCTTATTAAGCCTGCACCACCTGGCTGCATCTGAGTTTCTCAGCTCTGCTGTTAACAGACTCAGCGCTACTATACCACCATTTCAGCTCTGCTACTCTATACTCTGCTTTGCTGCACTACTACAAACTACAGCATCACGATCACAACCTGATCTGATCACTGAAAGAAAAGAAGGTAGAAGGAGCTCTGTGTGTAGAACCTCAGATAGAAGGGGGAAGGGAATCATCCACAGCCACTTACCAGATTAGGTTGTGTGAGCTCACACACAACAATGGATAGCGCATGAAAATAGTAACCAAGTCATCCACAGCCTTCCTGGAGACTGGTAAGCAATTAGGTGACTGGAGATACAGAATCCGGTGCTGGACGAGTAATTGAAGGGAAGCAGCAAGTATAAAAGCCAGGTAGGTTTATACCATAAAGATGAAACGCGTTTTGCTGCGCATGCACAGCTTCATCAGGCATGTCGGGTAGACAAGCCCTACCTGACATGCCTGATGAATCTGCGTGGAATAAACCTTCCTGGCTTTCATACTTGCTGCTTCCCTGCAATTACTCATCCAGCACCGGATTCATTCCTGTATCTCCAGTCACCTAATTGCTCACTGATCTGATCCCGACCACTACACAATGCATAGAGCCTTCTGACTCTGGCTCCATCCACTCTGCACTACTGGTGTCATCGCTCTGTTGAGCAGATCATTAGTGGGGGCGCTCTTTTCAGGACATTAACATTGGAGCTTGCCAAGGCAGAGATGCAGGGACCCCCTTTCTCTGCTCTTCCTATGTTCCCTCTACAGCTTTGGTACTTCAGACAGCTATCTGACACATGTTGTATGTATTCTGTTTATGCAACTCCTAATAATATCTATTGTAGTTACATATAGAGCATAAAACAGTACACAGCTGTTTTCGGCTTCCTGACCACCTCTGGATTTCAAAATCAGGCTTGGTGGAGCTCGGCGGACCTTGTTCTGCAGATAGGTGCAAATTTACCAATCTACCAATTTACAGACAGTACAAGGACAGACTTTACATCTGCATTATTATTAAAGGCAGTAAAATGTAAGTTTACACCAATTATTATTATTTTTTTTTTTTTGCTTAAACATGTGCCAGAGTGTTAACTAGAATTAATTTGGTGTAATGGGAGGTGTAATGGTAGTAATGGTGGAAAAGGCGTCTCAAATGTATAATAAATGTGGCAGAAGTCCTTAAAGGCAGTTTTTATCACGAGTCTTACAAAGATTGCACACAAATTCTAGCAGATTTGCTATAGTAAATCTTGGCCATTTTCTTGTATAATATCTGATATACACGCTTATTTGTTGGCCATTCAGTGTAGTGATTCCATCATTTACATTAGGGGTTGTGTGACATATGTGAAGATCATTTTGACTGGATTTTCCCTTTAATGATCATCAATTCTTTCCATAATGAAAACTATTATACGCTGTATGCTAGCGGATACAATTTTGTACACATTTGATCAGTGACTAAGTACATTGTAGCAATTTGAGCAAATTAGTTATGAAGCCAATTCTTCCTGGTCTATGAAACATTATACAAACCTAAAAGGTGAACTAGACAGCGGTTATTTAACAAGGGAAATAGGCAAGCAATGTTCAGCCTAATATGGCAACCGGGAGCCAATGTTTACATGCAGTAATTTCACAGGTCTTTGTCACGGGCATAGAAGGAAAGGTGATTTATGTTTTAACAATTTAGGTAAATCTCTTACTAGCAATATGCTAAAAGCTAGAGCTGTCCAGGAAATGGTAAGATAAATGGGTGGTCAGTAACATAGACTTGGCCCACACAGTGGTTTTATTATTTATGTCTGTTTAAAGGTCCAGCAGGTAAATGACTCACAGACACTTGTTTCCTGGACAGTTTCCTTAACCCTCTGTTTACAAGGTAAGAAGTCAGTACTGTAGCTATAGGGGGTTCAGAGGTAGTCTGTCATTCAGAGGTCTTAGAGGGAGTTTTTTGCCACATTAGAAAACTTAGGTTATTGCATGTAATAGCTTTCAGCCCTGGTGCAGATTAGCATTTGGGCACAGGAGCCTTAAAGGGGCATTCTTATCTCAGACATGTATGGCATATGCACACAATATGCTATAAATCTCTGATAGTGGCACTTCTCACCTCTGGAACCCATACCTTTCTCTAGATCAAGGGTCCCCTGACCTGTCTGGCTTGATTGTGGGACCCACATCTATCAGACATTCATGGCATATTCTATGGATATGTGACTAAAACCCCTTTAAATTATGCTGCTGGGAATAAAGGTACCAGCGAACCAATGGTCTCCAACCTTTGGCTTTCCAGCTTTATCAAGGCTACTACCCCCAGCATGCCTAGACTTCAAGCAGTTTGTTCAGTAAACTATAACTCTAATATTCACATCTCTGCTAAAATGAAGGAAGGAAGTACATGACTCCTGCCATCTATTAAGTCATATAATGTTACACGATTTTATTTGATTTAAAGTATTAATCTTCAGTATAGATTATATAAATCAGTCCCTATCTTGAGTTTTATGAACACTATATATGCTGGCAGCTTATGTCCTGGAGCAATGAAGGGTGGTCAGTAACATAGATTTGTGTCCTAGATGCTGCTATAGTTTTTTGTATTTTTTTTACATATAGCAAGTCCATGGACAGACAATGCCCATGGTCATGCATATACATATTCAGTTGAAGCCATGGATGGCAACAAATAGTCAAATGCATACAACTATGGTCCTTGAGAATGGAACTTTGGAACCATATAGGCACATAGGCATTTAGTTGTAACTTAAGGCTCCCAGGCCCAAATAAATCTTTATCAAGGCCTCCCAACAACAATGTACCATTTATAATACTGGTGTCTTCTTATGTGGTGGAAGGATCAAGGTCTGAGTGCAATTGTTATCCCTGTACCAGTGTATCTCCTGTAGCTATGCCCCAATAGTCTTACAGGCTTGTCATAGGGGTGATACAGTGCTGACACATACAACTATTGGCCCTTATCTCTTAGAGCAGCGATCTCATAAACCCTAAAGGGGAACTCCACTGGCCAGCGTTTGGAATTTTCCAAATGCTGTTTTCGTCCTACAAGGGTCAACCACGCCCCCTCAATGCAAGTCAACGGGAGGGGGCGTAATGGCCATCACGCCCCCTCCCATGGATTTGCATTGAGGGGGCATCTCTGTGGCCGACCCCCACAGTGCGAAAACAGTTTTCTGAACATTTACTCACCATTTACATTTATTCACATGAAGGCTGGCCAGTGGAGTACCCCTCTAAGGACCCATTTACATGACGGAATGTACAGCCAGAAAATTCCCAGATGGACATTCTGTAGGCTGCAGGCGCTGGCACAACAAGCCGGATCTAGGACTACTTGGAAAGGCGCTGTCCCCAATGCATGGGAATTTCTGATCTGAATTTTTCCATCAGATTCTGTTTGGAAATTCCACCATGGGAACATAGACTAACTCTCCAGATGTTGCAAAGCTATACTCTGACACAGCAACAAAGCATCAAGCTACCTTCATAAACAATAGATTTTCTGGAATTCTCATCAAAATTGGCAAATTCTGCTGACAATTATAACATGTATATGGCCAAATATATAGAGAGCTCTGTGAGAACATATAGGGGAGATTAATCAAAACCTGTGCAAAGGAAAAGTTGCCCAGTTACCCATAACAATAACAGCCAATAAGATTTTGCAGAGGCCTTGTTAAAAATGAAAGAAGTGAGCTGATTGGTTGCTATGGGCAACTACGCAACTTTTCCCCTGGACAGGTATTGATAAATCTCCCCCCTAGAGATATTTAAACGTTATGGCGGGTGAAATGTTTTTATTTTTTTGCTAAAATGACCAGACTGCCTAATAAAATAATAAAACCTTTAACTCACCTTCCTCAACTCCCTCCAAGCCCCCAGTACCTAGGATGCAGCGGCTCCGGCAGGTCTTCACTGGCAGTGTGCTTCCCAAGCTGCAGACTTCATAGCACCTGGGACTTCATAGCACTGCTCTGCCAATCACTGGTCCCAGTGTTGTCCCACTTCAGCAACTGTTAATTCCCTCAGCTGCAGACATTACTATTTGCAGGTCCGTGTAAAGCAGTGTCACCGTCCAAAGACAGCGCATCCTGATATCTGAGGCTATGAGGAAGAGAGAAAGGTTTTATAATTTTTTTAGGCAGGCTCGGCATATTAGTAAAAATAAAAATTTCACTAGACAACCCCTTTAACCCCTTAATGGCCAGGCCCATTTTGGCCTTAACTCCTTAAGGATTTAGGACGTATGAGTACGTCCTAAGTCCGGTCCCTGTCTATAACGCGGGGTCCCGGCGGGACCCCGTGTCATAGCGGGATGGTCCCAGCGCCTATTCACACCCGGGACCCGCGGCTAATAGCACGTGGCCGCGATCGTTCGTCCGTTTGGCCACGCGCTATTAATCCTTCCGATGCGGCGCTCAAAGCTGAGCGACGCATCGAAAGTGAAAGTAAATGCTTCCCGGCTGCTCAGTCGGGCTGATCGGGGTCATTGCGATAAAATCGCAATGCCCCGATCAGCTACCTAGAGAGAAGAAGGTCCCTACCTTCTTCCGTCGGCGTCCCGACTCTGATTGATTGCTCCATGCCTGAGTTACAGGCTGGAGCAATCAACCGCCGCTTACACAGCTTGTTGCCATGCAACGGCAAGGCAACAATCTGTGTATGCAATCAGCCATTGCAATCTCATAGGTCCCTATAGGAGCTATGAGCTCGCAAAAAAAACGTGTAAAAAAAAAGTTCACCCTTTCAGGTATTCCCTTCTGAATTAAAAGTTTAAATCACCCGGCATTTCCTAGTAACAAAAAAAAAAAAAAACAGTGTAAATAAAAATAAACATATATGGTATCACCGCTTGTGGAAATGTCCGAATTATAAAAATATACTGGTTTTTAAACCGCACGTTCAATGGCGTACGCGCAAAAAAATTCCATGGTCCAAAATAGCGCATTTTTGATCACTTTTTATCTAACAAAAAAGTGAATAAAAAGTTATCAAAAAGTCTGATCAGAATAAAAATGACACTGCTAAAATCTTCAGATCACGGCACAAAAAATGAGCCCTGAAAAATAAAAAAGTTATAGGGCTCAGAAAATGACAATTTTAAACGTATACATTTTACTGCATGTATTTATGATTTTTTTCTGAAGTAATACAAAATCAAACCTATACAAATAGGGTATCATTTTAACCGTATGGACCGACAGAATAAACAAAAGGTGTAATTTTTACCGAAAAATGTACTGCGTAGAAACGGAAGCCCCCAAAATTAACAAAATGGCATTTTTTCTTCAAGTTTGTCGCACAATGAATTTTCTTTCCGTTTCGCCGTGGATTTTTCGGTAAAATGACTAATGTCACTGTAAAGTAGAATTGGTGGAGCAAAAAATAAGCCATAATACAGATTTTTAGGTGCAAAATTGAAAGGGTTATGATTTTTTAAAGGCAAGTAGGAAAAAACTAAAATGCAAAAACGTGAAATCGCTCAGTCCATTTTTGTTTTTTCCTCCTCGCCTTCTAAAAATCATAACTCTTTTATATTTCCACCCACAGACCCATATAAGGGCTTGTTTTTTGCATCACCAATTGTACTTTGTAATTACATCACTTATTTTACCATGAAATGTACAGCGCAACCAAACAAACAATATTTATGTGGGAAAAATGAAAAGAAAACCGCAATTTAACTAATTTTGGAAGGTTTTGTTTTCACACTGTACACTTTCTGGTAAAAATGACATGTTTTCTTAATTCTGTGGGTGAATATGATTAAAATGATACCCATGGTTTATGCTTTTCTATAATTGTACCGCTTAAAAAAAAATCTCAAACCATTTTAACAAAATTAGTATGTTTGAAATTGCCCTATTTTGACCACCTATAACTTTCTAATTTTTCCATATATGGGGGCGATATGAGGGCTCATTTTTTGCAGCATGATCTGTAGTTTTTATCAGTACCCCTTTTGCTTTGGTTTTAATTTTTATACATTTTTTATACATTTTTTTTTGAATAAAATGTGACAAAAGCAGCAATTTTGGACTTTTGAAAAAAATGTTTACGTTTACGCCGTTCACCGTACGGGATAATTACCAATATATTTTAATAGTTCAGACTTTTATGCACACGGCGATACCAAATATGAGTATTAATTATTTTTTTGACGCTTTTTGGGGGGTAAAATGTGAAAAACTGACATTTTACTTTTTTATTGGGGAGGTGATTTTTCACATTTTTTTTACTTTTTTATTTTAAATTTTTTACTATTTTTCTACACTTTTTATGTCCCCATAGGGGACTATTCATAGCAATTAGTTGATTGCTAATATTGTTCAGTGCTATGTATAGGACATAGCACTGATCAGTATTATCAATGATCTTCTGCTCTGGTCTGCTCGATCTCAGACCAGAGCAGAAGACCCCGGGAGACAGCCGGAGCCAGGTGAGGGGACCTCCAGCCGCCATGCTGGATGATCGGATCCCTGCGGCAGCGCTGAAGGCGATCCGATCATCCATTCAAAGTACCGCACTGCCGCCGATGCCGTGATCTGTATTGATCACGGCATCTGAGGGGTCAATGGTGGACATCTGCGCGATCGCGGATGTCCGCCATTACCGGCGGGTACCTGGCTGCTGATAGCAGCCGGGAACTGCCGCGCATGACACGAGCACCGCTCCGGTGCTCACGATAATGGCGGCGTGTAAATGTACGTCATGGTGAGTTAAGTACCACGTCACCATGACGTACATTTACATCCATTGTCGATAAGGGGTTAAGCAGCATGTCTACAACTATCTACAATAGCTGCCATATGAAAAGAAAATGGCACACAAAGGGTTAAATTGCATTATTTGAAACTGCACATAGTGGATGTAAAACATGCAGACAGTATTACAGACAATAATAGTTTGCTTTGTTGCAAGTTGCTACTTCATCCAGACCTTGGAAAAATCTTAAAAACACACCAGGAAAAATATCAGTGAGGAGAGAGACGGTGCAGACCGACACGTAACCGTAATGTAATCCTGAAGAATATAGTTCTGATATTTTTCCTTACTGTCATGTGCTCAGGTCATTCTCACCGTATGTGCTGGATGAGATTAAGCAGAAAAGAAGAATATCTGGGTCAAGTACCAAGATCAGTCTTATTATGTTCCCAAATAGTGTAAAAACAAGAATGATCTGGGTAGTGCTATGAATAGACTGGAGGCCATTATTTCAGTGTAATACCAAGAATAGGGAATGTAGGGGTTATCACATTATATCAGGTAGATAAGAGAGTACTGTAGCAGTAATAATTTGTTGGGCTGTAATATGGATTAGTCCTTGTGATGTAAATGTATTTAATCATGTTTTATAATTGTACCATCACTGCAAAACAGGACAGTCAAGAGAGTTCCCGAGAAAAGGTGCAGTACAAGGGAAGTCCAGGAAATATACAAAAAAAAACGGTGGTGGTGGTGGTGGGGGGGGGGGGGGGGGGGGGGGGATGGCGCGGATGGAGAATAAAGTAGCTAAAGTAGCAGGAACATATAGAGCTGAATATATTATACATGTAGCAGAGTTATAATATTGCAGAATTCATGTTCTGAAAAAGTAATAGTCTGTTCAAAAGACATCTACTAGAAACAGGAGAAGGGGAGGTAAAGGGACAGTCAAGCTGGGTAATCACAGATACAATAACAATTACTACATATGAATAATGTCTTGTCATTTGATAATACTTTTCAATGTGTACAGTGTAAATATTCCCAAACCACTAAATAAATATATCTATAATGTTCACAATGAACCAGAAGGACACCGGGAGTCATATACAGTACTTGCTAATACACTCAGCTCTTTAATGAAAAGAGTTCTTCAGTTTTATACAAGCAAGGCTCAAATATCAGGAAACATGTAGCAGTCACACATGCTAATATCAGCTATCACAAGATTTGACCCCCTAAATCTGCTCTTTGCGGGGTGGAAATAATTATATTTCACTAATCCTTACAGGTGATAGGTGGGTAAATTCCAAGAAGGGTTACAAGAAGCTATTAATGTATCCTTGACATGAAGTCAGCTCCACAGAGGTTTCGCCCCTGCTTAAAGGCTCCGCCCCATGCTTAAGGGATTCTGAGATCAGGGCTTAGAATGGCAATTTTGTCAAAATTCATTTAACAAAGAAAGTCCTGAAATATTCCAGTCTTTACACTGAGCACTTTGAGTTTTTGCATGATTTTTCAGCTGGTGCTTGTCACGATTCGGCTTGCTGGTTGTGGATCCTCTGTGTCAGCGAGGGATTGGCGTGGACCGTGCCGGTGGACGGGTTCTAAGATGCAACAGGTATTCACCAGAGCCCGCCGCAAAGCGGGATGGTCTTGCTGCGGCGGTTGCAACCAGGTCGTATCCACTGGCAACGGCTCAACCTCGCTGACTGCTGAGAAGGCGTGGGACAAAAGGACTAGGCAGAGACAAGGTCAGACGTAGCAGAAGGTCGGGGCAGGCGGCAAGGTTCGTAGTCAATATGGATAGCAGAAGATCTGGAAACACAGGCTTTGGACAACACTAAACGCTTTCACTGGCACAAGGCAACAAGATCCGGCAAGGAAGTGCAGGGGAAGTGAGGTAATATAGCCAGGGAGCAGGTGGAAGCTAATTAGGCTAATTGGGCCAGGCACCAATCATTGGTGCACTGGCCCTTTAAATCTTAAAGAGCTGGCGCGCGCGCACCCTAAGGAGCGGAGCCGCGCACGCCAGGACATGACAGCCGGGGGCCGGGACAGGTAAGTGACTTGGGATGCGATCCGCGAGCGGGCGCGTCCCGCTATGCGAATCACATCCCCGCCGGCAATGTCAGTGCAGCGCTCCCGGTCAGCGGGTCTGACCGGGGTGCTGCAGAGAGGAACGCCGCGAGCGCTCCGGGGAGGAGCAGGGACCCGGAGCGCTCGGCGTAACAGTGCTGTATACACAAGGTCCATTATCAGCAGTCATCTCATCAGAGGGAAGGATATCAATGAAATGTTTTAAAGCAAGAGATACATCAATACATATTTTGATCTTTTATTTACCATAAAAGTAAACAGGTAGAGTGAAAAAAAATACAATTTGAAAGAAAATATCATTATTGGTACACAGTATAACAATTTTCATGTACATGTGTAAAAACCCATCACGTCTTGATATTAAATAATCTGAAGTATTCCACCTTTTTTACAGATGTCCTTTCAGGACCGCTATTTGGGTGGTTACTTAAGTATACATTAGTAAAATAAAGTGTTTATGTATGCTGACAGGTTACACAGAATCAGTAGGAGCATCGCAGAAGTGCAGGGTTGTGCAGTGATTTATTGTCCGAGGCATTTGGTCAAAAAAAAAAGAAAAAAAAAGATTAAAGATTATGCTGCCTCGGTAATCCCTCAGGCTGGCATCTGTCCTTGTTTTCTTTAGAACATATACAAATGAGCTGATAATAGTTAAGGAAATAGGATCTATGATTCTTCAGCGTTTTTACAAGAATAGAGACACTTTACCTTTTATGGGGTGTTTCAAGGTTTCTGCCATTCTTATATGTGTAACTGTAAACCAGAGTTTGATATATATTGAAGAACTATCCGCCATGTGTAGTCCCAACAATATTTATTTCAGGGCACACTGTCCAATTTTGCTTCTTTGGTTAAATGGAATACTTTTATTTTTTTAAACTTTCTACTAAAAGCAGAACTTTAGTCCCAAAATAGATTGTAAATCCTAAGTGAAGAGAACATGGTTTCCTCATTTATAGCTTTTGGTTTTAAAAATGTAAAAAATCAGGGTGGATTTTAAAAAGGACCCTATAATTTCTAACTCCTGTCACAAAAGAAAAAAAAACTTTTGACATGTCATAGAGAAGTGTTAAAAGTATTAATTGGTCTCGGTGGGGTTCAGAGATCATAAAATTATCACCTATCCATTAAAGTGTCCCTGTCAATAAAAAAAAAAAAAAAACTTTTAACAAGTCAATTCTCAGATATGAGATTCTCACTGATAATTAGAACAAGTGGGGAGAAGCGAGTGCTTATGCACTTCACTCCTCTGCTTGCTGCAACCTCTTTCCACTTGCACTAGACATGCTTCATTCTATAGAACCCTTCTAGTTAAACTGGACCAAAGTCACCATGAGCAGAGGAGTGAAGTGCACAGATGAGCACTTCTCCCCCTTGTTTTAATTATGGGTGGGGTCTCAGCACTGAGACCTTGACAAGTCAAAACAGGTCTCTGACATGTCAAAAGTTTTTTATTTTTTTTGTATTAAATGAAAGGTACATTTTAAAGGATAGGTAATAACTGCATGATTTCTGTGACCCCCCACTGATTGGTAAAATAGAGGTTCCGAGATTCCTGCTGTTTGCAGTAAGGAGGAGTTTAAATGGAACAGGTGTATGTATGCATTTATTCTAAAGATCTGTGGGAGTGGAGTACCAGCAGTGGGGCCCCAGCAAACAGGATAGGTGATATACACCCTGTTCCAAATTATTATGCAAATTCTATTTAAAGGGGTACTCCGGTGAAAAACTTTTTTTTTTTTAAATCAACTGGTGCCAGAAAGTTAAACAGATTTGTAAATTACTTCTATTAAAAAATCTTAATCCTTCCTGTACTTATTAGCTGCTTAATACGACAGCGAAAATTCTTTTCTTTTTGAAACACAGAGCTGTCTGCTGACATCATGACCACAGTGCTCTCTGCTGACATCTCTGTCCATTTTAGGAACTGTCCAGAACAGCATATGTTTGCTGTGGGGATTTCCTTTTACTCTGGACAGTTCCTAAAATGGACAGAGATGTCAGTAGAGAGAACTGTGGTCATGATGTCAGCAGACCGCTCTGTGTTTCAAATAAGGTATGAAAACATTAGATATTTCACGAAAACTTAAGCGTGATCATTGCACTATTAAGAGATTTGTAGCTGATTCAGAGCACAGACAGGTTTGTGCAGATAAAGGCACATTGAGGAAGATTTCTGCCAGATCCATGCATCGGATCGAGAGTGCAGCTGCTAAAATACTATTACATAGCAGCAAACAGATATTTGAAACTGCTGGTGCCTCTGGAGTCCCACAGACATCAAGGTGTAGAGTCCTCCAGGGGCACCTCCAGCAACTGTGCACAAACCTTCTATTTGGCCACCACTAACCAATGTTCACAAGCAGAAACGGCTGCATTGGGCCGAAAAATACATGATGAGTGCCGTGTACTCCTGGATGGTCCAGATGGATGGAGTAGTGGATGGTTTCCCCTTCTAACAATATATACATTCTCATAGCAGTCATTTCATGTACATGTTCTCTTAGCAGTCATTTCATGTATACGTTCTGATAGTGGTCATTTCATGTACACATTCTCTTAGCAGTCATTTCATGTATACGTTCTCATAGTGGTCATTTCATGTACACGTTCTCATAGCGGTCATTTAAGGTATCCGTTCTCATAGCAGTCTTTTCATGTACATGTTCATTTAGCGGTCATTTAATGTATACGTTCTCATTGCAGTCATTTTATGTACACGTTTATTTAGCAGTCATTTTATGTACACGTTCTCTTAGCGGTCATTTAATGTATACATTCTCATAGCAGTATTTTCCAGTGCACGCTCTCTTAGCAGTCATGTCATGTATACGTTCTCTTAGCAGTCATTTCATGTACTATACACGTTCTCTTAGCAGTCTTTTCATGTATACGTTCTCATAGAACTCATTTCATGTACACGTTCTATTAGCACTAATTTCATGTATACATTCTCATAATGTAATTTCATGTATACGTTCTCATAGCAGTCATTTCATGTATACGTTCTCATAGCGGTTATTTCATGTATATGTTCTCATAGCAGTAATTTCATGTATACCTTCCCATAGTAGTCGTTTCATGTATACGTTCTCATAGCAGTATTTTCATGTACATGATCTCTTAGTGGTCATTTCATGTATACCTTCTCATAGCAGTCTATTCATCCGTTATCATAGCAGCCATTTTATCCATTCTCATTGCAGTCATGTCATATGTCCTGTAAATCATCATAATAGTCAAAGACACGTCATCAGGGCAATCCTTTCATGCATACATTTTTATAGTAGTTATTTTAGGTACATGTTTCCTCATAATAGTCATTTATAGTTATTTCCTAATAGCAATTATTTAATGCATATTTTTAGGTCATAGTTTAATTTTAGCCACAAAGAGTGAATCCAGCTCACCCCTCCTATGTCCGCCGGCCGTGGCACGGACTCAGCCCGGACACTGCTGATGTGAATCCAAGAGAACAAGAAACAATGTCCAGCGCAGTCAAGTGCTCAGATGCTTAGTGCTTTATTTCAGACACAGCGACAAACAGGGAGATAGCAGTGATGCGTTTCGATCGGCTAGGCGATCTTCATCATACTGATACGTCTATCTGAATGTTGGAGATCCTATATAGGGGAGGTGTCATATGCGCAGGTGCATCCAGAGTAGATACACCTGTGCACCAGACACTCCCCCAGACAGGAAAAATACACCTTTACCAAAAGAGTAACAAAGCATAAAGGCGAGACATACCAAGACATAATACATTACAACTTTTTGGCAAATCCCATTGTACAATAATGATCATAAAATAACATGTATAGCAAAGAATAAGTGTGATTATAAAATCAATTACAAATATATAAAAATTACATACATGTACATGCATAGTGAACAATAAAGGAAACACAAACCAAAGCATATACGCAATATTAGACTAGCATGAGGATGGTATGCTTATCCTTCATGTGGTTATGTGAGCGGTTGTAGACTCTAATGTTATAACATAAGATGGTACCTCCCTCATATATATGTATGTATGTGTTCTTCCCTATGAAAAATATATATTATTATGATTAGTATAATTTCTAAGCGATCTTTTCGTAAGCCCAGTGCTGCCAATACCATCTTGCATGCGGCTTCGTGCCATCCCCCCCATGTGGCGAAGAATTTGCCCGTAGGGGAGATGGTGCGAGCTAGACGTAATTGCACACTGGATGTGGATTTTGAAACAGAAGCCAATGCTGTGGGGGCACGATTATTGACACGGGGATATAAAAAATGGCATGTAACACATGCCATCAATGTGGCGAAAGCCAAAAACAGATCTGATCTTTTGCTAAACAATAAATCTAAGATAAAGGAAGAACAATTGCCTGTCACCTTTGTCACTCAGTACAGTGCACAGTACAGGGAAATCAAGAAAATCATTGATAAATATATGCCCATTATCAGCAGTGATCCCATGTACAGATCTGCGCTGAGTGGAGGGTACAGATGTGTCCCTAGAAAAGCCCCAACCATAGGGCAGATAGTGTCTCCAAGCCTCTTCTCCTCCAATAATTCAAAATCAGTTACGTGGTTGAGTACCACTGGTTCATACAAGTGCGGCCACAACAGGTGCATATGTTGTAATATCATGCATGTATCGAAAGAATTTGCCTCCACCGCAAGAAATGAAACGCATGTAATTAAACAGTACATAAATTGCAACACATCCTATGTGGTGTACCTGGTAACGTGTCGGGAGTGTAATATGCAATATGTGGGGTGTACTACTTACCCCCTAAAAATTAGAATAAGGAAGCATCTATCAGATGTTAAGCATTTTAGCTCCCGACATGTTTCCATGGTCAGCCAACACTGCGCAGAAAAGCATGGTGGCAGCCATGACTCCCTCATGCTCCAGGGCATTGAGAGAGTTATGGCCCCAGTAAGAGGAGGAGATCACAGACAAAAACTTCTAGATAGAGAAGTGTACTGGATCATGCGCCTTGAAAGTAGACATCCCATGGGCCTCAACAAGAGGCAGGATGTGATTTTGCATTATTAAAATACTTTCCACGCGTATAACCAAAGTACACTAGTCGCAGAACCAATGAGACCTTATCTTGCATTCCTCTAGATCTCAGTAGTACCTTACCTATATTATGTTCTCCATATAAACAATTACAAAATAGAAATGATACTAATCATAATAATAATAATATATATTTTTCATAGGGAAGAACACATACATACATATATATGATGGAGGCACCATCTTATGTTATAACATTAGATTCTACAACCGCTCACATAACCACATGAAGGATAAGCATACCATCCTCATACTAGTCTAATATTACGTATATGCTTTGGTTTGTCTTTCCTTTATTGTTCACTACGCATGTACATGTATGTAATTTTTATATATTTGTAATTGATTTTATAATCTCACTTATTCTTTGCTATACATGTTATTTTATGATCATTATTGTACAATGGGATTTGCCAAAAAGTTGTAATGTATTATGTCTTGGTATGTCTCGCCTTTATGCTTTGTTACTCTTTTGGTAAAGGTGTTTTTTTCCTGTCTGGGGGAGTGTCTGGTGCACCTCCCCTATATAGGATCTCCAACATTCAGATAGACGTATCAGTATGATTAAGATTGCCTAGCCGATTGAAACGCGTCACTGCCATCTCCCTGTTTGTCGCTGTGTCTGAAATAAAGCACTAAGCATCTGAGCACTTGGCTGCGCTGGACATTGTTTCTTGTTCTCTTAGTTTAATTTTAGGTTATCAGGTGTATGTGGATGCAGTTAGGATATAGTTTATTAGGTTGTTGTATTCACACGTTTTCAGGTGGAATACCATTTTCTCAGTCATTAATGACACGTTTTTGGAGCTATAACATTACAACATATAGGTGGCTGTGTCCCCACGGTACCTGACACGTCTTCAGGTGGGACACAACTGTCACGGTTACTGTTGCTGACTCATCTTTAGAGCAAAAATGTTATACATAGTTGATGGTATTCCCACGGTATCTGACACATCTTCAGGAAGATTCAACTTTTCAGTTATTGTTACTGACAAATCTTTCAGAGCAATAACATTACGATATAGGTGGTTGCACTCCCATGGTACCGGACACGTCTTCAGTTGGGATACAAAAATTTTGAGTTATTGTTTCTGACACATTTCCACGGCAATAGCATCACGACATAGTTATATCCCCATGGTACCTGACACGTTTTCTGATGGGATACGAATTTCAAGTCATTGTTTCTGACACATCTTTAGAGCAATGACATTGTGACATAGTTAGTTGTATTCCTCCGGTATCTGACACATCTTCAGGGGGATTTGGTTACAGCATACGGTTAATATGTTTATTCTGTGCATATGGTTAGTATGTTTATTCTGTGCATACGGTTAGTATGTTTTTTCTGTGCTTTTGGTAGGTATGTTGTTCTGTGCTTATGGTTAGCATGGTTTCTGTGCATACGGTCAGCATTAGAGATGAGTGAACCTTTGAAAAATTCGATACGAATTTTTTTTTTCGGGTCGAATTTATTCTCGGGGAATCTGTATTAAAAATGGCTATTTCTGACCTACAGAGAGCCTCAATAGGGTTGTAGAAAAGTTTGCTTTGTTCGAACACGCATCCATTGAAGAGGATAAAGAGATTTTTTTCATGTCATTTAAAAAAAAATGTAATTAGAATTTATTTACATTTTTTGAGTACCCATTCTGGTGAGCATCGAGCTGACGGTTCTCCGCCAGGCGAGATACCACCTGTTCCAGCCCCTACCTCTCAGCGCCACCCTGACTATGAAAGTGCAAATGTTTCATTTCATCAGTTATGGTTCATTGTTATCGCTCCAAGCTGTTTGATTGGATTCTTGTGCAAATTCCACAGGTAATATGATGTTGACAACCATAGGGCCTCAGTCTTGAAAAGATTGCATCGATTTTTTTCAACTTAAATTTAAAATGTATATTAGATTCCAAAGTTTAATGTCCCGGTGTTTACTTTGAACTAATACTGTATGACTACAAAACCCAATCTAACAAGTAGTCACATGGCAGCACAATGATAGAGCCTAAAGACGGCAGCAACACGAGGAGACCATAATCTGCCAGCATGACACAGCCTGGAATTGGAATTGTAATCTCCCAGGCCCAGCAGCATCACTAAACCATGTAGTTGCTGAATGACACAGCCTAGAGCAGGCGGCAGCATGGGTGGACACTCGGGCTTCACAATTCCTAAGATTAAAAGATGAATTTAAAAATTGAAATTGAAGAAATATGTTAGCTAGTGCTACCATAAAATATTTGTAGGTAATGTCCCAGGCCCAAGGCCCAGCAGCATCATTAAACCAGTAAACCATATATTGGCTGAATGACACAGCTTGGAGGTGGCAAAAGCATGAGGAAACCATATAGTGTATGAATGGCACAGCCTGGAGGTGGCTGAAGCATGAAGAGCATATAGTGGCTGATGTTACGCCTAGCGCTCCGGGTCCCCGCTCCTCCCCGGAGCGCTCACGGCGTCATTTTCCCTGCAGCGCCCCGGTCAGTCCCGCTGACCGGGAGCGCTGCACTGTCATGGCCGTTGGGGATGCGATTCGCACAGCGGGACGCGCCCGCTCGCGAATCGCATCCCAGGTCACTTACCCGTCCCGGTCCCCTGCTGTCATGTGCTGGCGCGCGCGGCTCCGCTCTCTAGGGCGCGCGCGCGCCAGCTCTCTGAGACTTAAAGGGCCAGTGCACCAATGATTGGTGCCTGGCCCAATTAGCTTAATTGGCTTCCACCTGCTCCCTGACTATATCTGACTACGAACCTTGCCGCCTGCCCCCGACCTTCTGCTACGTCTGACCTTGCCTCTGCCTAGTCCTTCTGTCCCACGCCTTCTCAGCAGTCAGCGAGGTTGAGCCGTTGCTAGTGGATACGACCTGGTTGCTACTGCCGCAGCAAGACCATCCCGCTTTGCGGCGGGCTCTGGTGAAAACCAGTAGCCTCTTAGAACCGGTCCACTAGCACGGTCCACGCCTATCCCTCGCTGACACAGCGGATCCACAACCCGTAAGCCGAATCGTGACAGTAGATCCGGCCATGGATCCCGCTGAGGTGCCGCTGCCAAGTCTCGCTGATCTTCCCACGGTGGTCGCTCAGCAATCGCAGCAGATTGCCCAACAAGGACAGCAGCTGTCGCAGTTGACCGCCATGTTACAGCAACTTCTGCCTCTGCTTCAGCAGCAACCATCTCCTCCGCCAGCTCCTGCACCTCCTCCGCAGCGAGTGGCCGCTCCTAACCTACGCTTGTCCCTGCCGGACAAATTTGATGGGGACTCTAAACTCTGCCGTGGATTTTTGTCTCAGTGTTCCCTGCATATGGAGATGTTGTCGGACTTGTTTCCTACAGAACGGTCTAAGGTGGCGTTCGTAGTAAGCCTTCTTTCAGGAAAGGCCTTGTCTTGGGCCACACCGCTCTGGGACCGCAATGATCCTGCCACAGCCACAGTCCAGTCCTTCTTCGCTGAAGTCCGAAGTGTCTTTGAGGAACCTGCCCGAGCCTCTTCTGCTGAGACTGCCTTGCTGAACCTGGTCCAGGGTAATTCTTCCGTTGGCGAGTACGCCATACAATTCCGTACTCTTGCTTCTGAACTATCCTGGAATAACGAGGCTCTCTGCGCGACCTTTAAAAAAGGCCTATCCAGTCGCATCAAGGATGTGCTGGCCGCACGAGAGATTCCTGCCAACCTCCAAGAACTCATCCATTTGGCTACCCGCATTGACATGCGTTTTTCTGAGCGACACCAAGAGCTCCGCCAGGAAAAAGACTTAGATCTCTGGGCACCTCTCCCACAGCATCCTTTGCAGTCTATGCCTGGGCCTCCCGCCGAGGAGGCCATGCAAGTGGATCGGTCTCGCCTGACCCAGGAAGAGAGGAATCGCCGTAGAGAAGAAAATCTCTGTCTGTACTGTGCCAGTACCGAGCATTTCTTGGTGGATTGCCCTATCCGTCCTCCACGCCTGGGAAACGCACGCACGCACCCAGCTCACGTGGGTGTGGCATCTCTTGGTTCTAAGTCTTCTTCTCCACGTCTCACGGTGCCCGTGCGGATTTCTCCTACAGCCAACTCCTCCCTCTCAGCCACGGCCTGCTTGGACTCTGGTGCCTCCGGGAATTTTATTTTGGAGTCCTTTGTTAATAAATTCAGCATCCCGGTGACCCGTCTCGTCAAACCGCTCTACATTTCCGCGGTCAACGGAGCCAGATTGGACTGCACCGTGCGTTACCGCACAGAACCCCTCCTGATGTCTATCGGACCCCACCACGAAAGGATTGAGTTCTTCATTCTCCCCAACTGTACCTCTGAGGTCCTCCTCGGTCTGCCATGGCTCCGGCTTCATTCCCCCACCCTTGATTGGACCACCGGGGAGATAAAGAACTGGGACTCTGCCTGCCACAGGAAGTGCCTCTCCCCCCCTCCCAGTCCCATCAGGCAAGCCTCTGTGTCCCCTCATGGCTCCCGTCCTTGTGTCTCCCTGCCCCGTGCCAAACTTCACCCTCTGCCCTCCCTCCCCATTCCAACTCCTGCTGTACTGCCTCCCGTTGAGGAAGCCCCCCATTCTTTCCCGGTGTCCTCATTCCAGGGGAGGCAGTTACCGGACAAAAAAAAGGGGAGACCTAAGGGGGGGGGTACTGTTACGCCTAGCGCTCCGGGTCCCCGCTCCTCCCCGGAGCGCTCACGGCGTCATTTTCCCTGCAGCGCCCCGGTCAGTCCCGCTGACCGGGAGCGCTGCACTGTCATGGCCGTTGGGGATGCGATTCGCACAGCGGGACGCGCCCGCTCGCGAATCGCATCCCAGGTCACTTACCCGTCCCGGTCCCCTGCTGTCATGTGCTGGCGCGCGCGGCTCCGCTCTCTAGGGCGCGCGCGCGCCAGCTCTCTGAGACTTAAAGGGCCAGTGCACCAATGATTGGTGCCTGGCCCAATTAGCTTAATTGGCTTCCACCTGCTCCCTGACTATATCTGACTACGAACCTTGCCGCCTGCCCCCGACCTTCTGCTACGTCTGACCTTGCCTCTGCCTAGTCCTTCTGTCCCACGCCTTCTCAGCAGTCAGCGAGGTTGAGCCGTTGCTAGTGGATACGACCTGGTTGCTACTGCCGCAGCAAGACCATCCCGCTTTGCGGCGGGCTCTGGTGAAAACCAGTAGCCTCTTAGAACCGGTCCACTAGCACGGTCCACGCCTATCCCTCGCTGACACAGCGGATCCACAACCCGTAAGCCGAATCGTGACAGCTGAATGGCACAGCCTGGAGTTGGCTGAAGCATGAGGAGACCATATAGTGGCTGAATGAGACAGCCTGGAGGTGGCAGCAGCAGCATTAGGAGTCCTGAAAGTGACCCTAATGCAAAGGAATTTTTGAAACTGTGGACCAGCACCTAATTTATGTTTTGCAGTATCCATGGCAGCACAATGAGAGAGCCTGGAGGTGGTAGCATCAGCATGAAGAGACCATAGAGCAGCACAATTAGAGAGCCTGGAGGTGGCAGCATCAGCATGAGGAGACCATAGAGCAGCACAATTAGAGAGCCTGGAGGTGGCAGCATCAGCATGAGGAGACCATAAGGCAGCACAATGACAGTGCCTGAAGGTGGTAGCATCAGCATGAGGAGACCATATGGTGTCACAATGACAGAGCATGGAGGCCGTAGCATTAGCATGAGGAGACCATCGAGCAGCAGAATGAGAGAGCCTGGAGGTGGCAGCATCAGCGTGAGGAGACCATATGGTGGCACAATGATAGAGCCTGGAGGTGGTAGCATTAGCATGAGGAGACCATAAAGCAGCACAATGACAGAGCCTGGAGGTGGCAGCAGCAGCATGAGGGCCATGCCAACTGAGGGTTGAGTCTGAGGAACCCACCGACTGTTGACTGTTGGATGTCACTTGGGATGAAGTGGATGACCGAGTAAACCAATCAATCACGGCTGCTAGGTTGCTGGTCATGACACAACTGCTAGCTGACACCCGAAGCTCAGACCTCACGCTGTGACTCCCGCTGGCACACACCCCTACTCTTCTGCGACCTCTGCTTGTGTCTGATAAATTTAGGCCTCTGACACTCCTCTGTGCATGTCCTGGCACTACTCTGCCTGACATACTTACTGCGTATATGGGAGGAGAACAATATGCTTCACTATGCTTAAAACAGTATTTGTCTAGAAAAGCAGCAGGTGTGTACTATTGGATGTCTTTTTACAGTATCTAGGCCCTTGAGAGTTTAACAGGTACAAAACAGTACACTACTTAGATGTAGGTATGTGGTATGCACTTATGAGGGAAGAAAAATGCGCTACAGTACGCTTAAAAAAAACATATTTTTGCACTACACCAGCATTACACAGTTGCTGAGTACTAAACCCAAAATTGCAGACTGCTGGGTGTTATACCGTCTACAAACTAGTATAACCAGCAGATTTGTTGTGGAACAAAGACACAGATTTGTGCGATCTATAACCTATCCCCTAAGTTTTTCACCAGACTACTCCTTTTAAAGAGGGGCCTACCCAAACTATATGGAAGCAACTATTAACAGAGGGGCTTACCCAAATTATATAGGGAGCTCCATCTAATTTGGGTAGGCCCCTCTGTTAATAGTTGCCCCTATAGTTGTGGTAGGCCCCTCTGTTAATAGTTGCCCCTATAGTTGTGGTAGGCCCCACTGTTAATAGTTGCCCCCATAGTTGTGGTAGGCCTGGGCCCCTCTCAGAGAGGCCTACAACTATATGGGGGGCAAACTATTAGCAAAGAGGGGCCTACAACAACTATATGGGCCGGGGCACAATTTGCCACTATATAGTTGTTGTACGCCCATTTCTGCTGTTAACCGTTGCCCCCAATGCTGTATCAATGCGCAATGGTCGTGCACAGGGGTGTAGCTAGAAACCACAGGGCCCCGATGCAAAAATTTACCCCGGGGCTCCCTACCCCTCCCCGCAGACCCCCAGGACCCAGGCATTTTATAATAAGCAGCCCATTTTTTGGGTGGGGGTCTGACTGCTAAGACCCCCACGATCACCTCGGTTGAAGGGGTTCTCCAGCTGTTGGAAAGCTAAAACTCCCATCATGTCTGGAGCTCTGGCAATGGGAGTTGTAGTTTTGTAACAGCTGGAGAGACACAGATTGGACACAGTTTTACCCATCATCACTGCAGAACTTACAAGTGACTACAGTTCTGATGGGACAGTCAGGAGAACACACAATGATATCAGTTACCTGAGGGACGTCTTCTGACTTGAGTGACATCTTCTCTGTTATATTTTCTTCTTGTTCTGGTCCAGAGACCAGGTCTTCCTCCAGCTCCATCTTCTCTGCAGAGTCTGACATCCAGACATCATTGGCTCCTCACTTTGTCAGCAGATCCTGATCCTCTGTATGAAGACAGTAATCATTATAACCTTGCCAGAAAGTGTACCCTAAATAAAATACTGCCCCACACTGTACCCACTAAAAATAATACTGCCACACACTGTACCCTGAATATAATACTGCCCCACACTGTACCCTGAATATAATACTGCCCCACACTGTACCCTGAATATAATACTGCCACACAATGTACCCTGAATATAATACTGCCACACTCTGTACCCACTAAATATAATCCTGCCACACACTGTACCCTGAATATAATACTGCTATACACTGTACCCACTAAATATAATACTGCTATACACTGTACCCTCTAAATATAATCCTGCCCCACACTGTACCCTGAATATAATACTGCTATACACTGTACCCACTAAATATAATACTGCTATACACTGTACCCACTAAATATAATACTGCCCCACACTGTACCCTGAATATAATACTGCCATACACTGTACCGACTAAATATAATCCTGCCATACACTGTACCCTGAATATAATACTGTTATACACTGTACCCACTAAATAAAATACTGCCCCACATTGTACCCTGAATATTATACTGCCCCACACTGTACCCTGAATATAGTACTGCTATACACTGTACTCACTGAATAAAATACTGCCCCACACTGTACCCTGAATATAATACTGCCCCACACTGTACCCTGAATATAATCCTGCCATACACTGTACCCTAAATATAATCCTGCCACACACTGTACCCTCTAAATAGAATACTGCCCCACACTGTACCCTGAATATAATACTGCCACACACTGTACCCACTAAATATAATGCTGCCACACACTGTAACCTGAATATAATATTGCCACACACTGTATCCACTGAATATAATACTGCTATACACTGTACCCACTAAATATAATACTGCCACACACTGTAACCTGAATATAATACTACCACACATTGTACCCTGAATATAATCCTGTCACACACTGTACCCACTAAATATAATCCTGCCACACACTGCACCCTGAATATAATACTGCCACACACTGTACCCTCTGAATACAATACTGCCCCACACTGTACCCTGAATATAATACTGCTATACACTGTACCCACTAAATATAATACTGCTATACACTGTACCCACTAAATATAATACTGCCACACTGTAACCTGAATATAATACTGCCGCACACTGTATCCACTGAATATAATACTACCACACACTGTACCCTGAATATAATACGGCCACACACTGTACCCACTAAACATAATTCTGCCACACACTGTACCCCCTGAATATAATACTGCCACATACTGTACCCTCTGAATATAATACTGCCCCACACTGTACCCTGAATATAATACTGCTATACACTGTACCCACTAAATATAATACTGCCACACACTGTATCCACTGAATATAATACTGCCACACACTGTATCCATTGAATATAATACTACCACACACTGTAACCTGAATATAATCCTGCTATACCCTGTACCCTGTATATAATACTGCCACACACTGTACCCCTGAATACAATACTGCCATACACTGTACCCACTAAATATAATCCTGCCACACACTGTACCCTGAATATAATACTGCCATACACATCATATATACATATACACCCCCTCTTATCCTCTGTGTCCTCATCACTCCTCATCACCCCCATAAACCCCCTGCCAAACCTCTCCTCATCACCCCCATAACCCCCTCTACACCTCTCATCCCCCCCATAACCCCCTGCACCTCTCATTCCCCCAACCCCCTCTGCACCTCTCATCCCCCCATAACCCCCCTGCACCTCTTATCCCCCATAACCCCCCTGCACCTCTTATCACCCCCATAACCCTCTGCACCTCTCATCACCCCCCTGCACCTCTTATCACCCCCATAGCCCCCCTGCAACTCTCATCACCTTGCCTACACCTCTTATCACCCACATAACCCCCCTGCACCTCTTATCACCCCCATACCTCCCCTGCACCTCTCATCACCCCCATAACCCATCCTGCACCTCTTATCCCCCCCATAACCTCCCCTGCACCTCTCATCACCCCGCCTGCACCTGTTATCACCCCCATAACCCCCCCCCCCCTGCACCATAAAAATGCTATGGGTCTTAGAATGTGGCGAGCAAAAAAAAAAAAAAAAAAGCATTTTTAAGTGTTTGAAAAGTTTTGGTTTTTTTTGTGCAAAGGTATGAAAAACTATCAATTTGGAATCACCATAATTGAACTGACCAACAAAATGAAAGTAACATGTAAATGGCACATTTAAAATGGCAAAAAAAATTAAGTGCCAAAAAATTGTCGTATACCTATTTTTCTTTCCCCCAAAAAGAGTTAATAAATGTTAATTAATACGTTTTAAGTACCCCAAAACAAAAGTACTAAAAACTACATTTCATCCTGCAGAGACCCTATGGATATGACAAGGGAATAATACAATTATGGCTCTTGGGAATGGGGAGGTGAAAAAATGGAATAAAAAAACATTTAGTCCTAAAAAAGCTGTGTCCTTAAGAGGTTAAAAGTGTACCTGTGACTCCCTAGGGGCCCGTCAAAAGTTTTTAGTGGTCTGAGTTCGAGTGTTCTGATCTTGTCCAATGTTAACAATAAGCAGGGAGAGAGCGGGCAGCCACATGCTCCTCTCCCTTCTCTATGTCTATGGGACCTTGATGGCCTGGGAGAGAACACTAAGCATGCACTTTCCCCAACTTGTTCTCCTGATCAAAACTTTCTATATATAGCTCTAAAACAGATCAAAGTGTTTTTTTTTTTTTTAAATGACATTTACACTTAAAGGACCTGTGCATTGTTTATACAGTGGTCCCTCAACATACGATGGTAATCTGTTCCGAACGGACCATCGTTTGTTGAAACCATCGTATGTTGAGGGATCCGTGCAATGGAAAGTATAGAACAGTGGTCTACAACCTGCGGACCTCTAGATGTTGCAAAACTACAACACCCAGCATGCCCGGACAGCTGCTGGCTGTCTGGGCATGCTGGGAGTTGTAGTTTTGCAACATCTGGAGGTCCGCAGGTTGAAGACCACTGGTATAGGAAGATGTACTTACCTGTCCCCGCCACTCCAGACTGTCACCGCTGCCCTGGATGTTGCCTTCCATCGCTGCTGTCGCCGCATCCTCGGGGTGTCCCCGACGCTCCAGCAAGGCCTCTGCTTCCCCGACAACCTTGCCCTCCATCGCTGCCATCACGTCGCTACGCACGTCGCTCCTATTGGATGACGGGACGGTGTGCGCGCGACGTGATGACGACGATGGTGGGGATCCTGAAGAGGACACGCCGGAGCCCGAGGACAGGTAAGTGATCGTCAGCGGACCACATGGGGCACCGTAAACGGCTATCCGGTGGTAGCTGAAGCAGTCTGCGCTGCCGGATAGCCGTTTATGCGATGGCCCGACATACAAAAGCATCGTATGTTGATGCTGCCTTCAACATGCAATGGCCTCTGAGAGGCCATCCCATGTTGAAATGATCATATGTCGGGGCCATCGTAGGTCGGGGGGTCACTGTACAAGGTGACCACGTTCAGTGTGCACAAATAAAGGGGTTGTCCCACTAAAATCCTTTATCACTTACCCATATGATAGGTAATAAATGTATCAACACTGTGAGTTTGACTGCCTGGATCCCCAGTGATTTATAAAAGAGTGGTGCCTTGTGGGAATGGAGCGGCAGTGTGCTATAGGCCTGACAGAGTTTGTGTTTGTCAATTTTAATCAGTCCCATGAAAGAGAATGAGACAACAGGATGCGCTCCGTAGTATAATACCTTCAGTCAAGAGGCACTAAGGCACAATATGAACTGTGCTTACCAGATAATGTTGTACTCGATCCAATGGATATAGTTGATAAGGATAGAGGTCTCTGCAGCTGCTCCAAGCTCACATGGACACGATAGATAAAAATCTCCTCCAACAACCAGCATGATAAAATCAAGCGCTGAGACCAGGATAAAATGAGGGATATTTATTACCCACAATGCAACGCGCTTCACGGGAATTCCGCTTCTTTAGGCATATCACTCATTTTATCCTGGTCTCAGCGCTTTATTTTATCATGCTGGTTGTTGGAGGAGATTTTTATCTATAGAAGAGAATGGACATGCAAGCCATTTCCACATGGCACATGGGGACCGCTATTCTCAAGAACGTTGACAAGCAGTCGAGCCCCCAGTGATCACACATTTATAAATGATTGTAGCAATAAGACTCCTTTGCGATAGTTATAAGTCCAAAAAGTGCTTACGTGATATCTTATTAAACTCATGCCTCATGCACATAGCAAAACCATATTAAGAGACCCTGTATACGTAATACCTATGCAAAGGCAAAATGGTGCTGTACATAGGCATGATGGTATCTCACTTGGGCACTCTCTCTACTTCTGGAGTTAACTTACAATATTTTGAGGTTCTGTTTATTGGGTGTATAGACAAATTTATGAGGGTCTGTCCAAAAGACAATAGATATGTTTTCTGAAATGTCTACTTTTACAGAAATATATATCTAAAGCTAACTAAAGTTTGTACAAAGGGGACACCAGAGAATTGTTTTATTTATGGCATGTATTTTTTTTATTATTTTTTTCCTATGTAATCCTATAGTTTATGTTCCAGATCTCAGGACATGTAACAGTGGGTGAGATCATGTTTCACTCCGCAGCAACTGTTAATTTTAGGAGATCAAACAGAGGGGGACATTGTTTTTCCACCTGCAAGTCAAACACAATTCTCCATTTCCAATGCATGCTATTTTTCCTAGACTATAAAGAGACTGTATGGCTTCAATTACTGCCATGTGCACTATACCAGGAATCAGTGTTTATTTCTTGGAAATGTTATTGGATGTTCAATTCTAAAGTAACATACTAATAACAATGTCAACAAATGAGAAATAAGATACCGCGGGGTCACAGATAAATTGCCATTCTCAAGACAAAAGGCAGATAAATAGATCAGTCCTAGAGTATTTGCAAAAACGGTAATACCATGTGAATACAATATACACCCATTCTATCAGGTATTTTTTGGCACTGCAGTTTATAAATATGTTTTAGGGACTACACAACCTTAAAGGGGTACTTAGGTAATTTTTTTTTTATGTAACTGGTGCCAAAAAGTTGAACAGAATTGTAAATTACTTTACAAAAATGTTTTCATCCTACCAGTACTTATTAGCTGCTGTATGCTCCAGAGGAAGTTGTGTAGTTCTTTTCTGTCTGACCACAGTGTTCTCTGCTGACACCTCTGTCCATGTCAGGAACTGTCCAGAGCAGGGACAAATCTCCATAGCAAACCTCTCCTGCTCTGGACAGTTCCTGACATGGACAGAGGTGTCAGCAGAGAGTACTGTGGTTAGATAGAAAAGAACTATACAACTTCCTCTGTAGGATACAGCAGCTGATAAGTACTGGAAGAATTAGGATTTTTAAATAGAAGTAATTTACCAATCTGTTTAACTTTCTGGCACTAGCTGATTAGAAAAAAATTGTTTTCCACCAGAGTGCCCCTTTAAAATGGCTGTCCACTTTGAACCACCTCTTTTTGTTAGGTCCCTTAATAATAAGCTGATCATAGGTGATGGTGAGGAGTAATCCAAAAGCAAGTGTAGAGTTTCCATGCAGTACCTCCACTGGAGAAATTAAGCATTATATGGTGCCCATTGGATCCAAAAGGCTAAACGCATGATGTGATGAAGTGCTGAATCCTCCAGATGCTGTTCTGCTTATTTGCTGGAGATCCTGAACAAGGATCCTGATCTGCTAACTTTCCCAAAAAAAGAGTATTAAAAGGCTTCTAAAGGAAACACTCACTTTAACCAAACCTCCATTTTTAGAGTATTGATACTTGTAGTGGAACTAATGCAAAATTGTTATTTTTCCCTGAAATGGTGAACAATCTCTTGCCAATTATTTGACAAGTTCTTTAAAGAGTAACTGTTATATCCCAAAGAAAAACATTATATGTTACGCAGCACCAATCCTGATCATACACATGTCATTTTATGTGTCTAGCACCTATATTTTTCTTACAAATACAAATCTCTTGCTCTATTGGTTTGTCCTTCTGTGCTTTAGAGAGGCGTGTCCTCACTTTGTATGACTTATCTTCCTCCCTGAGTCTGCTATGCTGTGCTGGGTCTCTTCATCCAATCACCGCAGGCTGTTCTGTAACCTCCTACTCTCTGTTTTCATGTTGCAGTCTGACAGGACAGGAGTGAGCACAGAGGAGTTCTAGCCAAGCCCTCACTTACTAGACTTTGTCGAAGCCTGTGCTTTAGCTGGGACAAAGATGATGCTGCAACCGGACAGAGTTATGTTCTGGATGGTATGGGGAACTCAAGTGGTCTTTTTTATAAGCCATTTTTATGAAGATGAACAACATATGAAAAGTTTTGGAACCTAACAGTGCCCATGTAGTACAGCTGTAGCATAAAGCATGGATAATAGACAGAACAGCAACCCTTGCCCAGTCTCAGAATCCTTTTGGATCAGACACTAATACATTTTAAATCTTTCTTAAGGAAAAAAAAAATCTAAAAAAATAAAAGAAGTTGTCTAGCTAGGTAAATCCTTTTTAAAAGGTTGCAGATATGGTTAAAAAAAATTAACTTAAATAAGGATTTTTTAGCTGCCCATTTTCCTACCTCGCTGTTCTCCACTTCCTGATACTGTCTTACACACAGGAAATGCCTGCTTAGTCTATCACTGACTGCACACCTGACCAGCCTTAAAGGGGTACTCCGCTGTAAACATCTTAACCCCTATCCAAAGCATAGGGGATAAGATGTTAGATTGTGGGGTTCCGCCGCTGGGGACCCCGTAATCTCCGGGCCGGCAGCCAGAACATTGAAGCTTGCAGCTTCCACGTTAGTGACATCAGGCCACACCCCTTCCATTCATGTCTATGGGAGGGGGCGTGATGGCAAGTACATAGCTGTCACACCTCCTCCCATAGACATGAATGGAGAGGACGTGGTGGCTGGCATCACCATTAATCAGGCATAGAGCGGAGTTTGCCCTGTGCACAGAATGACAGGGGTGCTGCAGCGGGGGTACCCAGTAGCGGTGTTGGGTCTAAAATATTCTGATTTATTGATCGCTATATCTATACTCATATGCCTTTGCTAAATGCTATATACACTTGCTAAAATATTGCAGAAGAACTTTGTTTTCCTTAATTCAAAACATTTCAGCTTGCTCTTTGCCTGTAATTAGGATGAGAACTTTGGATGGAGCCAAGATACAAGAAGTTAGCAGTTGAAGTCTAAACATTGGGCTTTGTGAAAGGATGGACAAATCTCAAGAAAGAGCAGATGCAACATACGTGACCTATACTACGCCATGCTCAAATGACCAATCAGCATATAAAACGATGTTTTACCCTCCCCTTTTTGTCAATTTAAAAAAAAAAAACGAATGTGATTTTCTAATAAACAGCAGAGCTCCTTGGTAGTCAGTGCTGAGTAGGGAATTTATACCAACATTTTCTGGTGTGAATTTGCTTATGTCGACACTCAGCAAAATAGCACAGTAGTAGTCACTCACAGTTTAAGGCCTCACTGCAAGTCATCCTTGACAGTTGGTGTCAGAAGTGGGATTTGCGGATCCCTGGACCACACTCGAGGGAAGAGCCAAGTCTTGTGGTCCAACACCTCTAACGGTCCAGGGCAATCTAGAGCTTTTCGACCAGGGGCCTGATCAACTCCACGGAACGCGGTAAGTCTGCTGATTTCTTTATAAATCTGTAGCTTATCAGTGTTCATTGGACGGCTCTACAAGCCTGGGGGATAGTTATTGTCGACCCGCTAGGACTAGCCCAAGCGACCGGTGATCTCCCCGCTGTGTGTGGTCTCAATTTGTAGGAGTTCTGAGAGTTTTTGGTCATAGGTGACTGACTGTCACTTTAAATAAGCTCAGAAGGCATCCTTGACAGCGGGACACCTGCGATCTAAAATCTTATAATAAGATGTTTAAAATGGAGTACTCCTTTAACCAGGGATTGGTGCATTTGCAACTATTTCCTGAGACAGGACCAGGAAGTGGAGATCAGCGGGAATCTGGTGGATGTTGGAATGGCAACAGTGGGTAGTTGATGAGGTGGGTAATCCCTGTTTTATTTTTCAAGCCCCCCCTTAATAGATTTACTTCTTTAGTTTAAAAAAAATACATTAAAAATCCTATTAAAACATCCCTATATCAACAAGCATAATGCATCACTGATATATAGATAAATAATAGCTAGCTCAAACTAACAAATCAAAATCTCAAATAGCTAAAGATATCTTCCTTTATTACAAATAGCATATTACAGAATACAGTATATATAAATCCCCATAAAAACAGTAATTCACATTAATACACAAGGTGCGATATTTATAGGGACAATCCCCAATATTACATCCTAACCCGACGCGTTTCCCCTTAACTGGGTAATTTACAGTAACATACGGTTCTTCAGGGGTAAAAAGATGGTTGTGGTTGCTTTAAAGCACAAACTTGTATGTGAGCAGCATATAGAACATATAAACAACAGATAAGGCAAATAAATACATAAAAAAACATTATTAGACTCTGAAATAATCAAATGGTCTGTTCAGGTTTTGGAGCTGCAGATTGCAGTGATGCATCCTCAGACCTCAGAATATATCCTCCAGGGATGCCACTACAGTCATGTAGATACATAAAGATACAGCCATCCAACTATGGAGCAAAATTGATACAAATTCAGCGGTATATGTTATCAACCAGCCACACTCAGTTAGCAAAATCCTCCATATCTATTCCCGCTGCTAGTCGTCACCTAAGCTTAGTATAGCAACCATTTAAGCATATGACCACCGCTCCTGATGCCGAGGGATGTGACCATCAGGAGCGGTGGTCATGTGCTTAAATGGTTTCTATACTAAGCTTAGGTGACGACTAGCAGCGGGAATAGATATGGAGGATTTTGCTAACTGAGTGTGGCTGGTTGATAACATATACCGCTGAATTTGTATCAATTTTGCTCCATAGTTGGATGGCTGTATCTTTATGTATCTACATGACTGTAGTGGCATCCCTGGAGGATATATTCTGAGGTCTGAGGATGCATCCCTGCAATCTGCAGCTCCAAAACCTGAACAGACCATTTGATTATTTTAGAGTCTACTAATGTTTTTTTATGTATTTGCCTTATCTGTTGTTTATATGTTCTATATGTTGCTCGCATACAAGTTTGTGCTTTGAAGCAACCACAACCATCTTTTTACCCCTGATGAACCGTATGTTACTGTAAATTACCCAGTTAAGGGGAAACGCGTCGGGTTAGGATGTAATATTGGGGATTGTCCCTATAAATATCGCACCTTGTGTATTAATGTGAATTACTGTTTTTATGGGGATTTATACATACTGTATTCTGTAATATGCTATTTGTAATAAAGGAAGATATCTTTAGCTATTTGAGATTTTGATTTGTCAACATGCATAATGGTTAAAAAAAAAAAAACAAGCACCAACTTTATTCTCTAATCAAATCAATAATATTTAGTATTTTTAAAGGAAATATACATATAGGATTACATATCATTATTTGACTAATACTATGATAACAACACATGTACAATCTTAATTAAAAACCCATATGGGCTTTATGTGTATATGAATTCTAATGGCATATACTGTCTTTACCACTATAGGATTTTTTTTCATCCAGCAGCTGCCAGTACTGTTTTCCTTAGCTCAAGTAGCAAACCACTTGCTTTCAACAAACACGTTTGATAGCGATGAACCCCTGTTTATTTAGTGAGGTGTGTGAGTACTGAGGGCCACGTACGTTGCTATAAAAAGTTTACACAGACATCTAGAAAATTCAATCAGTACTACTCGTGTGTCACGTGGACATTGAATCCCCTCCTGGAAGTTTTTTTTTTTTTTTCAGTAATACAGTATGTCTGCCACTTGACCTAAATATAGACGTAGAGGAGCACATTCTGACTTCTCCTATTACAGATTCTCACACACGATTATAGGGCCTTCCAAGATAGTACAACCAAAAGGACCATTTCACTGCTGCACAACTAAATAGCTGAGGAATTCTTCCTGAAATATTGTTCTAACAACAAAAAAACGTGGTCTCAAATGGCTGGAGGTGCTCAATCCCAGATGCGGTTGTGCATTTATACTGGGGGAGCAGATCCTGCCCTTGTAGTCTGTTGCTAAGGGCGATCCCCAGCATAAAAATGCATACAATGGAGGATGCCTGCAGCGGACTACAAGTGCCACAATAGAATCCTACACCAGATAAACGGTGTGGATATGTAACAATTAGAATACAATACAGGAATATGGGTGCACTACTGTGGTAGATGTATACAATGACATTGGCTAATCCCTCAACACTGATGTTAAAATTGAGACATTCGCCAGTGTATCCTTATATGAAGGACACACCAGAGCCCGCACACCAACGCCAAGGTTTCTCAAGATGGTGCGGGACCTACGCTAATCCTACCTGTGCTTGATAAGCAAAACAGGGGCCAGTGGGCAATTACGGCAGCATTCGGTCGACTCACAACTTCCTCCCAGATACCCTCCAGTGTGACTGAGCACACATGCAATGGGAGGAGGGAGGCAAGCTGCAAGCCCCACCTGAGTTAACTCATATGGGTGCCTGGCCTCACAGGTGCTACCTTAATGCTGCCTTGAAGATATTCAAGGCACATTTATTTTGGAGTTTATACACCTCCAAGTATAAAATTTAAACAAACAACAAAAAAACGTGGTCTCAAATGGCTGGAGGTGCTCAATCCCAGATGCGGTTGTGCATTTATACTGGGGGAGCAGATCCTGCCCTTGTAGTCCGTTGCTAAGGGCGATCCCCAGCATAAAAATGCATACAATGGAGGATGCTTATCAAGCACAGGTAGGATTAGCGTAGGTCCCGCACCATCTTGAGAAACCTTGGCGTTGGTGTGCGGGCTCTGGTGTGTCCTTCATATAAGGATACACTGGCGAATGTCTCAATTTTAACATCAGTGTTGAGGGATAGCCAATGTCATTGTATACATCTACCACAGTAGTGCACCCATATTCCTGTATTGAAATATTGTTCTATAAGAAAATGTTATTTGTACATTATTACGATATTTGACATATTTCTTTATTAAACAATTCTATCATGTGACCAGCCCTCCCTAACACATTACAAACACTGTCATATGTGTTGTAAAAATTTGCACACATTTAACCAAACTTTGGTTCTAGTTCTTTATGTTGAAACTTACTGCAACCTAATGTAGTGGCCTGGAGAAAGCAGACGGTGGTAAAAACATGGGGGCAGGCTGGTACCTGCTCCACAGCTGGTCATGATTTAAGGGTAAATCTTGCATGAGGGTTTCCACAGGTCACTCTATGCTCCACATGAAGAAGAATTAAAATAGGGGCTATACAGTAGTAATATTGGTGATGCATACCCTGCTAAGTGTCTAGTCAGATGAAATTTGGGTTGCCATTGGTGATTGCGATAATTAATTTAACCGTCTTTTACTTGGCCTATAGTTCTTCCAATAAACTGTTACGTTTTCGGTGTGCAACAAACCGGCAGTAAAATGGGGTGCGCAACTTAACTCTTTTGTCACACTAAACAAGCCAAATAACTAGTTTACTGTAACATATTGCTGGGCTGAGTGTTATGCGCCAACCCAGCAATGAAGGAGTTATTTAGTGTTGTTGAGAAGCGCTAGTTAACTCCTTTTGGGAGATGGGGGGATGTATACTTGATACAACCATGTAAATGGCTGTATAATGTATACAGCCAAGAGAGTGATACTTACCATCTCATCGCTGGTCCGCTTTTTGTGTAGGCCTGCCTCTAGCAATGACTTCACCATTGGGCGGAGCTAGACAATAAGAGGCCCGGACCAGCGACAAGATGGTAAGTATCACTTTTTTCACTGTATACATTATACAGCCATATAGATGACTGTATAATGTATATGGCCCCCAATGAGTTAACTAGCGCTGCTCAACAGTGCTAATTAACACCATCCTTGCTGGGCTGTACTCGCGGCTGTCAGGTGTGAGCACAGTTTAGCCCCGACATTGCCAAGTTCGCGCAAGCCAAACCTGGCAATGTTTGAAAGTAAAAAAAAAAAACAAAGTTCAGATTGAATACGGGGTTGAGGGGCTTGGCTTGTTCAACTCTAGTCTATTGTAAGTACAGTAATCCAACTAGCTGAAGTAAGGTGATGACCAATGAGGAAGAAAGGTAGTAAATAGTTCTAGACCATGACCAAGCACTAGTTCAATGTTCTCTTCTTTTAGAGGTAAACTGCAATTCGCACTGTGAAATGCAAGTCCTATGGACAAATGGTTGCTTGGCAGCCACAAAGTTTTTCGGCCTGGCCCGAAACCCTAAGAGTCCTATGTTGGTTGAGGAGTTGGTTAACTTCTCCTCACAGTCTTTATATTTCTCCTTCTTTCTCCCTCTATAAATTCTCAAACTTCTGAAACTGGACTAGAAAAACATCATTATGATATAACTGTGTTTCAACAGGAGCAGTTAAGCCCCAGGTGATCTTGGGTTTGAACTCTGGAAAGAACCCTTCCTCACTCCAAATTAACTTAACTTCCTTTCATTGAGGAAAGAGAGGCTTTACTCTAGTAGGCCATCCCCATACTAGAATGGTCTCATTTACAGTGTATGGGTCTTTGTGAAGTGTGTGCTTATTCTCTTCCTCACAGCGAAGAACATGTGTATAAGAGTTAAGTATTATAAGAACAATTATAAAAAATACAAAATAGTGCAAAATATAATAAAAGCAGCACAAGAGCATAAGTATACAATAAGACAAGGCCCTAATGTCCAAAAACCAAACCACAGGCCCCACAGGGTACACTGTGGTGTACTACATTATAATGTTGTAAAATATGATGCATTTATAATGTGTAACCTGTTTTTAGACTGACAAAATATTGCTGGGACACAACCAACAAAAACATACACTCTGATAAAACCCCTCTTCCACTTGATAAGACACCAGTATATATATGTATATGTGGCACACAGTAGGTAGGGTTGGTAGGGGCACCCCCTGTTGTAGATTTTTGCACTGTGACCCAGAAGCTTGTAAAATACATCTATGTCAACCAGATTTGTATACACCAGCACAGGTTTAATGTAAGCTCCAGTGCCCCAGTGCAATAATAACCAAACAAATGTGAGATCTGGCTCATTCCAAATGCATCACCTATTCCAAGCTCACCACTGACTCTCTAATACCCAAAAGAGAGAACAAAATGTGAAAACCAATACCAGTGGGGCTCAAGGATAAATGGACAGAGAATAATATATACTATATACTGTATATTGCCTGATTTATTAAACAATAGTACATAGACTATAATAACAAATAACATTGTAAATAATACTGGTATTATTTGCAAATAAAATGTTTCAATAGTGTTGAGATGGTTGAGATTATGCACTGGGCTGGGTTCCTATCATAGGTGCAGACATTGAGGTTGTGTTTATTGGTGAACTATGAATTAGGACATATGGCTCAGACACCTATTATCATTTATGTGGGGTAGTTGGCTTCTGCCATCGAAGCGTGGTAATATGTTAATATGTCCATTTGCTAACTGTTATTTCACTTATGCCTTGATCTAGGATGCTAATACAGTGATCAGTGCTGTGGTATTTGAGTTGTTTTATCAGTACATCCATCAAGGTATAAAGGTAAAATTATGTCATGATTTGTATTCTGTTCTTACTATGGGGTTTTGACATTCTATCAGTATATTCATTAAAAGTAATGTTTTAGTGTAAGTGCTCCAGTGATATGCATTCTCAAAATGTTTATTGTTTTAATTATTGGTTGATTTAATGATGGTTAATGATTCATTTTTCAGCACAGAAATGACTAGAGACCTAAAAAGGTTAAAGACTTGATATATTTATGATCTCATCTGAGAGGTAGAGAACAATGCCTTTGATATTAGGGGTGATCACGGGCACGATTCTTTTGTCAAAAACTTGTCTTATTATGCAATACAGTTGTTTTGAAATAACTTAACCTTGTTGCTTTGCCAAGTAGAATTGAAAAACTGTTATTTTAGAAAAGGGGCCTTTGTATGTGCAGGAAGCGTGACACCAAGATCCTAAACTATTACCATTGAAACATTCCTTTGTCAAGTGAAACATAAAAAAAATACACAGGAAAATGTAACAATACGCTGAATAAATGAATGCATTTTTGAAATTATTTCTTATAATAAACATTGATGTAAAATAACTTGCTCATAAGAGAACTTAACAAAAACCTTATATATTTCCCATAGACGCAATGGAAAGAAACTATACGAGACAAGATCAGGCTACGTGTTGCGCCAAGGGTTATACATGGTGCCCTCACAGGGCAGCTGTGTTGGTTTCACTTGTGGCCGCAGATCACAAAGATCTTAAAGTTTAGCGGTAACAGCATTCCTTATTGATAGGGTTTTTTTCTTTATCCTGTGCATTATGTGTAAGCTAAAACCCCTGGTCTTAGATTACCGTTATTGAGTTTCAACCTAAGGGACATGTTGTCGGGAACGGTTCAACATGGTGATGTTATATAACTTGTGTTCTAAAGCTACATGAAAAGTAGAGGTTAGGTGGTCTGGTTTTCTCCAGCTGTTTCAATGTGCAAGTTATATAAACAAAACATCCAATGCTGTGACATCAAATATATTTTAATGTAACATTTTACACATATGAAAACACATTGTAACCACTAGAGAATTTGGTAGACCTTTGTAGGTGCACTGCTCTTCTACTAGTTGTGATGATAATTTTTCTGGTTCTTAGGATATGTAATAGTATCCAATATGGAAACACATACAATGATCCCTATGGCCAGACGTGTAGCTATAGACAAAACAGAGAGTTCTGGAGCTGAGGTGACCTAAAAGGTCCATTAGCACCTTATGGGTACCAGTAATATAAGTGAGGAATGAGAGTTTAGGGGTCCAGGACTTTCAAATGATGTCTCTGCCTATTATAATACTGAACCTTGGGACTTGAGGACCTGAATCTTTGTCATCAAGACTAGAAGGACCGTGATACTTCATGATCTGATTTCTTGGATCCCATTAAAGTATGTTGAATTATACATGTATTTCACATTACAATACTATAACAAAACAACTTTTATATTGCCTATGTAAAGGTTATTTTAAGATTTTAAGTTGGCCTCTTCTACGATGTAGTTCAAATTTGTGCACACCATTAGTAATAAGTACTTGTTGGAAAAGTAGATGGCAAACAATGTAACCACCAGTGCAGATTATACTAGATTCAATGTTTCCTATGACCATAGGGCATAAGAGGTTTGAGGTTCCGGAATTATAAGTTATGCCTCAGCATATGACATATGGGACTGAAAGGGGTACTCCGGTGAAAAACTTTTTTTTTTTTTATCAACTGGTGCCAGAAAGTTAAACAGATTTGTAAATGACTTCTATTAAAAAATCTTAATCCTTCCTGTACTTATTAGCTGATGAATACTACAGTGGAAATTCTTTTCCGTTTGAAACACAGAACTGTCTTCTGACATCACGAGCACAGTGCTCTCTGCTGACATCTCTGTCCATTTTAAGAACTGCCCAGAGTAAAAGGAAATCCCCATAGCAAACATATGCTGTTCTGTTTAACTTTCTGGCACCAGTTGATTTAACCCCTTAAGGACCAAGGACGTACCGATACGTCTTTGGTCCTGCTCCCGTGATATAACGCGGGGTTACACGGTAACCCCGCATCATATCACGGCGGGCCCAGCGTCATAGTGAAGCCGGGACCCGCCGCTAATAGCGCGCAGCGCTGATCGCGGCGCCGCGCACTATTAACCCTGTAGCCGCGTGCTCAGAGCTGAGCCACGCGGCTAAAAGCAAAAGTAAAAAGTGCCGGTTAACTCAGTGGGCTGTTCGGGATAGCCGCGGTGAAATTGCGGTATCGCGAACAGCTTACAGGACAGCGGGTGGGCCCCTACCTGCCTCCTCGCTGTCCAATCGCCGAATGACTGCTCAGTGCCTGAGATCCAGGCATGAGCAGTCAAGCGGCAGAATCATCAGTCACTGGTTTCCTATGAGAAACCAGTGATCAATGATAAAGATCAGTGTGTGCAGTGTTATAGGTCCCTATGGGAGCTATAACACTGCAAAAAAAAAGTGAAAAAAAAAGTGAATGAATATCATTTAACCCCTCCCCTATTAAAAGTTTGAATCACCCCCCTTTTCCCATAAAAAAAAAAAACACAGTGTAAATAAAAATAAAAATAAACATATATGGTATCACCGCGTGCGGAAATGTCCGATTTATAAAAATATATCGTTAATTAAACCGCTCAGTCAATGGCGTACGCTCAAAAAAATTCCAAAGTCCAAAATAGTGCATTTTTGGTCACTTTTTATCAATAAGTCCTATCATTGCAAAAATGGTACCGTTAAAAACTTCAGATCACAGCGCAAAAAAATGAGCCCTCATACCGCCCCATACACGGAAAAATAAAATAGTTATAGGGGTCAAAAGATGACAATTTTAAACGTATTAATTTTCCTGCATGTAGTTATGATTTTTTCCAGAAGTACGACAAAATCAAACCTATATAAGTAGGGTATAGTTTTAATCGTATGGACCTACAGAATAAAGATAAGGTGTCATTTTTACCGAAAAATGTACTGCATAGAAACGGAAGCCCCCAAAAGTTACAAAACGGCGTTTTTTTTTTCAATTTTGTCGCACAATGATTTTTTTTTTCCGTTTCACCGTAGATTTTTGGGCAAAATGACTGATGTCATTACAAAGTAGAATTGGTGGCGCAAAAAATAAGCAATCATATGGATTTTTAGGTGCAAAATTGAAAGAGTTATGATTTTTTAAAGGCAAGGAGCAAAAAACGAAAATGCAAAAACGGAAAAACCCCCGGTCCTTAAGGGGTTAAAAAAAAAAGTTTTTCACCGGAGTACCCCTTTAAGAGGACCTGAAGCTTTTTCATCAGAACAAGAGGGACTATGATGCTCCTATAGGTAATCTTGATCTTTAAGATCTGATTTCTTGGGTCCTACTAAAATAAGGTAAAATATCTTTCACAGTTAAGCAATATAACAATAAGGGCTAAAGTTCACCTTTTCTATGAAGCTCTACATGTTGCTAGTTATAGCTACTTGCAAGGAAAAGTAGGCAGAATTGCAGTTTTGGCAAAGTTCATGTATTGCATGTATGTTGTATATACAGGGATTCTGCAGACTTGTATGTCTAACCTGTCTATGGACTTGTATTAGTCAAACAGACATTATTTATGCATATAGGCGGAGATTTACCAAAACCTGTGGAGAGAAAAATGTCACCGTTTGCCCACAATAACCAATCAGATCTCATCTTTCATCCTACTGAAACCTTTAAAAAAGATGAAACAAGCAAGCTGATAGGTTGCTATGGGCAACTGGTCAGCATTTTCTCGGCACAGGTTTTGATACCCCCCCCCCCCCCCCCCCCAGCCCCCAGGGTTTTTGGAAACCAACTTTATACAGGTCTAATGGTGATCATATTAACGATCTCCAAGTTTTCCCAATAACGGATAAAACTATGAAAAGTCTTCACCAGGGAATATCCCTTTTAAGAATCCCAGCCATGCTTCTCTCCGCAGGCAACGCCTTAAGCACCTTCTTGTAAGTAATTAACTTTGACAAATGCCACGATGGGTATATAATTCCTGGATGACCTTGATCAAAAACAAACAAAGGCCACATGCTGGAGCAGGTGCAATAGATATGATACTACGATAACATTCGCACATAACAAAACCTTTAATTTTGATTCCAAAGAAGTTTTTTTGCCAACTGGCTTTGAATGCAGCTGGGTGTGGTCTAAGGAGATCTATGACTCTTTGTCCTTCTTTACAATGTGAAACAGAGTATTACAAATAGGTAATTTGTAACCAGGATGAATGGGACAGAAGTTTTGAGTCATGTGCCACAACACATACAGTAAACAGAAGGCTACGATGTAGCAACATAGTGGCCCTCATTTACTAAGAATGTTGTGTAGGTTTCTTTGTGGGTTATAATTCCCTACAATTTATTTCCCACGGTATTTACTAAGCTTTCCCTACATTTTCCACTTTCCCTACATTTTCCTTTTTTTACACATGCTCTGAACTGTGGGGTTTTCCTCAGCTCAAATCCACCACATTTTCTGTGGAAACTTTAGTAAATATGTTGGGATTTTGTGAAAATGTCAGGGACACGCCCCTTTTCTGTGACCACGCCCCCTTTCCCCTCCGGACATGCCCCTTTTTCGGGTTTTCTTAACAAAATGGAGAGTTAGTTGGGGTATTTTCAATTCAGGCGCAATTTCAGGGGCACATTCAGGCGCAGACAGAATTTCAGGCGCATATTCTGGCGCAGACAGAATTTCAGGCGCAATGCACCCGAAACTGCCGCACAACCCGACAAAACATGTCGGGTTTGCAATAGTAAATGAGGGCCAGTGTGTCTGTGATATATAGCTGTGACTTATAAGGCAGTCATTGTATATCAGTGGTGGTATATCAGAGAGGTCCTGACATCACTAAGGGGCTGCAAGCCATACAACTCTAATAGTTTATATGTCTAACATCAGCAAAGCTGACCTTTTGGGAGTATGCCTCACCCCAGTCTATGAGGTGTATACGGCCTGCAAGGGCCCCCCCCCCAATTACACCTCAGTATGTAATTCAGGTTTGGAAGCGCAATTATGAAAGTGCAATAGACAAAGACAAGATTCACAAGACTGTATTAACCCCTTAAGAACCATGAACGTACGCGTACGTCTAAGCACCCTGGTAGTTAAGGACGGACCAAGGACGTACGCATACGTCCGTGGGAATTTTGGTACCTGCCGCGCGCCGGGCGGGGAATGGACGGGGGGGACTGCTGATATCGATCAGCAATCACCCTGCACAAATGCCCAGGGGGGGGGGGGGGGGGTAATCAGACTCCCCCATGTCGTGAATTCACACTTGCGATTTGAGCGATTACAGGTCATTACGGGTCTATGGTGACCCAGTGACCTGGAATATTGTCCAAGACACCCACGATCCCCCTGAAGGCATAGGAGTGAGGTGGCAGGGGTACCATCCCTCCTATCCTTGCTATTGGTCGTATAGACGCAACGACCAATAGTAGATCGGGGGTGGGGGGGTTAACTTTTGTTTTCTCTGTTCTGCCCACCCAGGCTACGGGCGACAATCGGTGACGGAGACCGGCGGGCGGCGATGACTTGCAGCAGGCTGTCTGGATCCGACGGAAGCCGGTAAGTTGCCTAGCAACATCTGGAGAGCTACAGTCCGAGACCACTATACAGTGGTCTCTATACTGTAGCACTCCAGATGTTGCAAAACTACAACTCTCAGCATGCCCAGACAGCTGTTTGGGCATGCTGGGATTTGTAGTTTTGCAAAAGCTGGAGGGCTACAGTTTGAGACCACTATACAGTTGTCTCTGAACTATAGCCCTCCAGATGTTGCAAAACTACAACTCCTAGCATGCCCACACAACTGATTGTCTGGGCATGCTGGGATTTGTAGTTTTGCAACATCTGGAGGGCCACAGTTTGCAGTGGTCTCTATATTGTAGCTCTCCAGATGTTGCAAAACTGCAAATCCCAGCATGCTGGGAGCTGTAGTTGCGATCCCTCCAGCTGTTGCATAACTACATCTCCCAACATGCCCTTCGGCGATCAGTACATGCTGGGAGATGTAGTTTTGCAACAGCTGGAGGCACACTGGTTGGAAAATACTGAGTTAGATAACAGAACCTAACTGAAGGTTTTTCAAAGAGTGTGCCTCCAGCTGTTGCAAAAGTACAACTCCCAGCATGCACGGTCTGTCAGTACATTCTGGGAGTTGTAGTTTTGAAACAGCTGGAGGTTTGCCCCCAATGTGAATGTACAGGGAACATTCACACAGGCAGGTTTACAGTAAGTTTCCTGCTTCAAGTATGAGCTGCGGTAAATTTTTCGCTGCAGCGCAAACTCCTAGCAGGGAACTCACTGTAAACCTCCGCCAGTGCGAATGTACCCTAAAAACACTACACTACACTAACACATAATAAAGGGTAAAACACTACATATACACCCCCTTACACTGTCCCCCCCCCCCCAATAAAAATGAAAAGCGTATTGTATGACAGTGTTTCCAAAACGGAGCCGCCAGCTGTTGCAAAACAACAACTCCCACATTTCCGGACAGCCACTGACTGTCCAGGCATGCTGGGAGTTTAGCAACAGCTGGAGGCACCCTGTTTGGGAATCACTGGCGTAGAATACCCCTATGTCCACCCCTATGCAATCCTCAAATGCGCATGGAGCGCTCTCACTTCAGAGCCCTGTTGTATTTCAAGGAAAGAGTTTAGGGCCACATATGGGGTATTTCCGCACTCAGGAGAAATTACACTACACATTTTGGGGGGCTTTTTCTCCTTTTACCCCTTATGAAAAGGAAAAGTTGGGGTCTACACCAGCCTGTTAGTGTAAAAAAAATGTTTTACACTAACATGCTGGTGTTGTCCTTTACTTTTTATTTCCACAAGAGGTAAAAGGAAAAAAAGACCCCCAAAATTTGTAACACAATTTCTCCTGAGTACGGAAATACCCCATATGTGGGCGTAAAATGTTCTGTGGGCACACAACAAGGCTCAGGAGTGAGAGCACACTATGTACATTAGAGGCCTAAATTGGTGATTTGCACAGGGGTGGCTGATTTTACAGCGGTTCTGACATAAACGCAAAAAAAGAAATACCCACATGTGACCCCATTTTGGAAACTTCACCCCTCACAGAATGTAACAAGGGGAATAGTGAGCTTTAACACCCCACAGGTGTTTGACAAATTTCCGTTAAAGTTGGATGGGAAAATGAAAAAAAATTTTTACCCTAAATTTTTCATTTTCACAAGGGAAAATAGGAAAAAAGCCCCCAAAATTTGTAAGCCCATTTCTTCTGAGTAAGAACATACCCCATAGCCCACTGTTCCAAAGATCTGTCAAACGCCAGTGGGGTGTAAATGCTCACTGCACCCCTTATTAAATTCTGTGAGGGGTGTAGTTTCCAAAATGGGGTCACATGTGGGGAGGTCCACTTTTCTGGCACCACGAGGGGCTTTGTAAACGCACATGGCCCCTGACTTCCATTCCAAACAAATTCACTCTTCAAAAGCTCAATGGCGCTCCTCCTCTTCTGAGCATTGTATTTCGCCCGCAGAGCACTTGATGTGCACACATGGGGTATTTCCATACTCAGAAGAAATGGGGTTACAAATTTTGGGGGTAGTTTTCTCCTATTACCGGTTGTAAAAATGTAAAATTTGGGGAAAAAACAGCATTTTAGTGAAAAAAAAAAGTTTTTTTGATTTACACATCCAACTTTAACAAAAAGTTGTGAATTACCTGTGAGGTGTTAAGGCTCACTGTACCCCTTCTTATGTTCCTTGAGGGGTGTAGTTTCCAAAATAGTATGCCATGTGGGTATGTTTTCTGTTCTGGTACCATAGGGGCTTCCTAAATGCGACATGCCCCCCCCCCCCAAAAAAAAAAACCCATTTGACCAAAATTTGCTTTCCAAAAGTCAAATGTGACTCCTTCTCTTCTGAGCAATGTAGTTCGCCCGCAGAGCATTTTATGTCCTAACATGGCGTATTTCCATACTCAGAAGAGATGGGATTACACATTTTGGGGGCATTTTCTCCCATTACCCTTTATAAAATTGATAAATTTGGGGAAAAACATGCACTTTAATGAATTTTTTTTTTCATTTACACATCCAAATTTAACGGAAAGTCGTCAAACACCTGTGGGGTATTAAGGCTCACTGGACCCCTTGTTACATGCCTTGAGGGGTGTAGTTTCCAAAATAGTATGCCAAGTGTTTTTTTTCTGCTGTTCTGGCACCATAGGGGCTTCCTAAATGTGACATGCCCCCCAAAAACCATTTCAGAAAACTCATTCTCCAAAATCCCACTGTCGCTCCTTCCCTTTTGAGCCCTCTACTGCGCCTGCCGAACACTTGACATACACATATGAGGTATTTTCTTACTCGAGAGAAATTGGGTTACAAATTTTGAGAGGATTTTTCTCCTTTTACCCCTTGTAAAAATTCAAAAACTGGGTCTACAAGAACATGTGAGTGTAAAAAATGAAGATTTTGAATTTTCTCCTTCACTTTGCTGCTATTCCTGTGAAACACCTAAAGGGGTAACACACTTACTGAATGTCATTTTGAATACTTTGAGGGGTGCAGTTTTTTTATAATGGGGTCATATGTGGGGTATTTCTAATAAGAAAGCCCTTCGAATCCAATTCAAACCTGAACTGGTCCATGAAAAAAATCAGATTTTTGAAAATTTTGTGAAAAATTGGAAAATTGCTGCTGAACTTTTAAGCCCTCTGATGTCTTCCAAAAGAAAAAACATGTCAACTTTATGATGTAAACATAAAGTAGACATATTGTATTTGTGAATCAATATATAATTTATTTGGAATGTCTATTTTCCTTACAAGCAGAGAGCTTCAAATTTAGAAAAATGCTAAATTTTCAATTTTTTCATCAAATTTTTCACTAAGAAATGATGCAAGTATCGACAAAATTTTATCACTAACATAAAGTAGAATATGTCATGAAAAAACTATCTCGGAATCAGAATGAAAGGTAAAAGCATCCCAGAGTTATTAATGCTTAAAGTGAAAGTGGTCAGATGTGCAAAAAATGCTCCTGGTCCTACAGTGAAAAATGGCCTGGTCCTTAAGGGGTTAAAGGTTTGATACATAAAAATGCAGAATGTAGAGCTTTCATGGTTTCAGTGAAAGTGGTCCGATCTCATCCTTGCATCTAAATGTATATTCATGAATAGAGCCCTAATACACAGGAGTGAGACTGGCTATTTGTAATCTTACCAGCACTATTTGATCTTCTGCAACTGAATACTTTGCATAAACATATACCGTATTTATCGGCGTATAACACGCACTTTTTAGGCAAAAATTTTTAGCCTAAAGTCTATGTGCATGTTATACGCCGATACACCCCCAAGAAAGGCAGGGGGAGAGAGGCCGTCGCTGCCCGCTTCTCTCCCCCTGCCTTTCCTGGGGTCTAGAGCGCTGCTGCCGGCCCTTCTCTCCCCCTGGCTATCGGCGCCGCTGCCCGTTCTGTCCCCCTGACTATCGGTGCCGGGGGAGAGAAGCGGCGCCGACAGCCAGGGGGAGAGAAAGGGCAGCGGCACCCATTGCCGGCGCCGCTGCCCCGTTGCCTCCCCCCATCCCCGGTGGCATAATTACCTGGGCCGGGTCCTCGCTGCTGCAGGCCTCCGGCATGCGTCCCCGGCATCGTTGCTATGCGCTGCACGGCGCGGCGCATGACGTCAGTGCGCCGCGCCGTGCATAGCAACGACGCAGGGGATGCGCGCCGGAGGCCTGCTGCAGCGTGGACCCCACCCAGGTAATTATGCCACCGGGGATGGGGGGAGGCAACGGGGCAGCGGCGCCGGCAATGGGCGCCGCTGCCCCTTCTCTCCCCCTGGCTGTCGGCGCCTCTTCTCTCCCCCGGCTATCGGCGCTGGCACCGATAGTCAGGGGGACAGAACGGGCAGCGGTGCCGATAGCCAGGGGGAGAGAAGGGCCGGCAGCAGCGCTCTAGACCCCAGGAAAGGCAGGGGGAGAGAAGCGGGCAGCGACGGCCTCTCTCCCCCTGCCTTTCCTGGGGGTGTATCGGGGTATACACGCGCACACACGCACCCTCATTTTACCATGGATATTTGGGTAAAAAACTTTTTTTACCCAAATATCCTTGGTAAAATGAGGGTGGGTGTTATAGGCCGGTGCGTGGTATACCCCGATAAATACGGTAATTAAAAGGGTTTTGCTACCATAGACACTTATTCCTTGACTACAGGATGGGGGAATGAGTGTATGGGTTAAAGTGGTCAGATCCCCTGCAACTTTGAGGCTCCTGAATCTCCTGTGTGAATGGGGTGGCATATAAGTATGTGCACCACCATTCAATTGTCCATAAGATGTTGAAGATAGCAAAGTAAAGTGCTCAGCTATTGGTGACAGTCTTATAAAGTCTGAAGGGAGTGGCAGTGCACATACTTATCTACTGCTCTACAGCGGTCCCTCAAGTTACAATATTAATCTGTTCCAGGACGACCATTGTATGTTGATTGTATGTTGAGACCATAATTTTATGTAAACCTGGTAATTGGTTCTGAAGCCCCAAAATGTCATCCAAAAATAGTTAAAAGTGAGGATTAAAGAAAATTAAGTGGATAAATAATAGAGATAAAGCAAGTCCTTATACATAAAAGTAAGAAAGATCTGCTGGGAGCTGTAATCACTGTCTATACAGAGGACAGGAGCTTCTTTAGGGTCCTGTACAGTACACACAGTCCCTCATTTACTATTGCAAACCCGACATGTTTTGTCGGGTTGTGCGCCAGATTCTGTTGCATTGCGCCAGAAATTCTCTCTGCGCCAGATTTTGCTCCAGAATTTGCACCAGATTTGAAAAAACACCGACTAACTCTCCATTTTGCTATGAAAACCCGAAAAAGGGGCATGGCCACTGGTAAAGGGGGTGTGGCCTCCGAAAAGGGGCGTGTTCCCGACATTTTCCCAAAAACCCAACATATTTACTAAGGTTTCCACATAAAATGTAGTGGATTTGAGCTGAGGAAAACCCTACAGATCAGAGCATGTGTAAAGCAAAAATGGAGGGAAAGTGGAAAATGTAGGGAAACCTTAGTAAATACCATGGAAAATAAATTATAGGGACTTAAAACCCACAAAAAAACGTACACTCCACTCTTAGTAAATAAGGGCCACAGTGTCCCAAAAAAAGTAAAATGGAGCAGCCCCCACCTGGAGCAGCTGTCTCTGGCACAAATAAAGAGTAGTACAGAACATGTAGTACCTCTCTGTATTGTAGGGGGTGCTAACAGACAACCAGTCAGTGCATGCATTTTAGGAATACAGGCATTTTTCCAGTGAAATGCCCATTCTGATTGACCAGTTCTTCCAGCCATTGACACATTTTGCAGATCTGTACTGTCTGTAGCATTGTATGTCGAGTCTGGTTTCAAGTTACAATGGTCCAGAAAAGACCATTGTATGCTAAACTATTGTATGTTGAGGCCATTGTAAGTTGAGGGATCACTGTATTTAGAGTGGAGCATGGGAGTCCCAATCTTGAGATCACATGGGGTCCCAGTGGTCAGACACCTGCAATAATACACATGTAACAATATTTGAAGTGTACGATGGAAAAAACCTCTTTATACAGCATAAGCCTATAGAGTTAGTTTCAAACGGGCATAATTCAGCAAATTTTCTATATGCGCATAAAGCTTTTGTAAAATATTTGTAATTAAGGGTTTTATATTAGCTAAATCTGAATAATAATTATGATGATGATGATAATAATAATAATAATTTATTAATATTTATTATATTTTTTACTCTTATAATGATTTTATATTATTACAAATTAAATTCCTCCCTATTCTGTCCATCAGTAGCATTTGTTCCCTTTCCTAAATCACCTTCTCACATAGCACATTTCCACAACAAACTTCTAAGTAACTTTGGTAAAGTCTTTTCCAAGTATGGGCTTTCACTATGTCCTTTTATGGTCAATGTTATTAGGTCTTATTGATCCTTATGTCAATGTTAAGGACAGACCTTAAGTGTCATATTGCCAGACGCTGGGGGGCTGTCTGACTTTTGGAAACATGCCAGATGTCCAGAGATGGGTCAAACTCTATTAACTGACAAGTAAACCCCAGAGAAAACAACATCCAGCACTTGACAGGACTCGTATGCACTGTGGTATGATCTGCTTCCCCAAATCCTTGTTTAAACAGTCTTCCAATTACTAGTGGCACAACTGCATGGGCTGTGTATAGAGGCCAGGGTAACAGAGGTCAGCTCTGGCAGGCGGCACGGTCTGCTGTCAAATCTAAACACTTTATAAAATTGTTTAAGTTAAATAAAGGGTTTAAAAGACATAAAAGCAGACGGACATTAAAGAAGATCTATGTGTTTAATATTTACATTACATTGTTTGGAGGGTTCGCTGCCTGTGTGTGAGGTACAGAACCCTATAATTTGGAGGGGAAGGCATAGATCCAGGACATGTGAATGAAGTTACCGTATTTTTGGCCGTATAAGACGCACTTTTTCTTCCCCAAAACTGGGGGGAAAAAGTCGGTGCGTCTTATACGGCGAATACACCCCAATCGCGGCGGTCCATCAACCGCGGGACCCGCGGCTAATACAGGACATCACCGATCGCGGTGATGCCCTGTATTAACCCTTCAGACGCGGCGATCAAAGCTGACCGCCGCATCTGAAGGGAAAGTGACACTAACCCGGCTGTTCAGTCGGGCTGTTCGGGACCGCCGCGATTTCACCGCGGAAGTCCCGAACAGCCCGACTGAATAGCCGGGTTAGTGCTTACAGGACACCGGGAGGGACCTTACCTGCCTCCTCGGTGTCTTCTCCGTTCAGGGATCCCCTGTATGCCGGCGCTCTCCTTCCTCGTCATCACGTCGTCACGTACGTGCGTCTGCGTGCGTAACGACGTGATGGCGGCGACGGAGAGCGAGGATACCCGGCCGGCAGCAGAGACATTCCAGAGCGACGGGGACACGGCGACAGTGATGGAGCGACATCCAGGGCAGCGGTGACGGGTCCGGAGCGGCGGGGACACGTGAGTATTACCTCCTCCTGCAGTGGTCTTCAATCTGCGGACCTCCAAATGTTGCAAAACTACAACTCCCAGCATGCAGGGCATGCTGGGAGTTGTAGTTTTGCAACATCTGGAGGTCCGCAGGTTGAAGACCACTATTGGTTCAAAATCTTTATTTTTTAAGATTTAGCCCCTAAAAATTGGGTGCGTCTTATACGCCGGTGCGTCCTATAGGATGAAAAATACGGTACATGTACTGTGATGACCCTATAAGCAATATTCTCAGTGTTGATGCTTGCCCAGGCCAATTGGGGGCATTTGGAGCTTTCCTTTTTTGTATTTTTTCCCCTATAAAAGTCAATATGAAACTAAGCAGCACTAGAAATTTAGAACCTGGAGGGGATTTGCTAATAATGTTCAGTCACGTGCAAGCTATACAAATCTGAGGCATCTTTAGACTGTATAGTCCATGTCTGCTCTGTCTAGTCTAAGTTTAGAACAACTATTGATTGTCAAAAGTAGAACATTTTTCTGGCACATCTAATTGCATTCTATGGCATGGCCTTTTCAGTCTATGTGACACGTGTATTATGAACAGACAGGCTCCCTTGTTGGGAAAGGCTCATTTTAATATTCTTTTTGGCGCACGGTGCGTAATGTGTGTTGTGTGTCAGAGTTTTCGCACATTTGGAGGGAGATTTAGCAAAACCTGTGCAGAGGAAGAGTGGTGCAGTTGCCCATAGCAACCAATCAGATCGCTTCTTTCATTTTCCACAGGCCTCTTTAGAGGCCTGTGGGAAACGAAAGAAGCGATCTGATTGGTTGCTATGGGCAACTGCACCACTCTTCCTCTGCACGGGTTGTGATAAATCTCCCCCTTGGAGACTACAGTCTGGTGCAGCAGCTATAGTAAATCTGGGCCAATGAGGGGCATTTATCATTGGCTTTACACCACTTCAATATTCTAAATGTCCCTGCAAATTTTTCTACTGTTTGGTGCACCGTACCCCACTTTTTGCAGTGGAGCTGTATTTATTTGCGCAAATTAAATTTAGAAGTGGTTTATATTTTCCGCAAAGCCTACTGTTTTGTGCAAACCTAGCTAATAGGACACGTACAAAAGTGTCAGATGCCAGAGCACAAAGCTTAAACCTAGCTATGCAGCTCACTGGTTTCTATTATTGCACAAAATGTATCAAGTCCTTTGCACCTTTTTGGTAAATTTTTTGCAACTGTGCAAACAATACACCATGCAAACAGGGGTAAAATCTTATCTACCTTACACCAACATTGATGGATCTCCCCCCCCAAGCTATATAACAATGTAGCTTTATTTCTAAAATAGACACATATACTAAAAATGGCTAACATGTCCCTGATCCTCAAAAAAACTAAACTTCAGATATATAACAAATATATATCCGAAAAAAAAAAAAAATACCCGGTAATCTCTCTTAACAATGCAGTATCAACAAATGTAATTAAAGGGGTACTCCGCCCCTAGACATCTTATCCCCTATCCAAAGGGGGGAACCCCACGATCTCTCCTGCAGCACCCTGTGTCATCTGCTGTACGGAGCGATGTCTAGAGGCGGAGTACCCCTTTAAAAAGCAAAAGCATAGGAATTACAAAAGACTGGAGGTACCAAAAGAAGAATCTTGTCCATGTAAAAATGAGAGGGGCATAGGAACAACCTCTTGAGACAGTCCTTCTCTTCTGAGGTGTTAGATACTAAAAGAAGAGTTATTATTCATGACTTGTCAAATGTTCTGTAAGTTATTTTTGTGATGTTTCTGTTATTTTTTTTAACCCCTTAAGAACCAAGCCCATATTGGCCTTAAGGACCAGACCAAGTTTTGTTTTTGCACTTTTGTTCTTTCCTCCTCCCCTTCTAAAAATCATTACGCTTTCAATTTTGCACCTACAGACCCATGTAAGGGCTTGTTTTTGCGTCACCAATTGTACTTAGTAATTACATTAATAATTTCACCACTAAATCTATTGTGAAACAAAAAATATATATATTTTGTGGGGTGATATTGAAAAAAGCAAAACTACATTTTGTAACTTTTGGGGCTTTCGTTTCTACACAGTTCACTTTTCATAAAAATTATCTATATTCTGTAGGTCCATAAGGTTACAATGATTAGGATTTATGTAGGTTTTATTTTATTCTATTACTTAAAAAAAATTATAACTACATGCACCAAAATTAGAATACCGCCTATACCTTTTTTTTATTTTTCCACAAAGGGGGCTGTATGAGGGCTAATTTTTTGCGCCATGATCTGTAGTTTTTATTGCTACCATTTTTGTTTTGTTTTGCAAAGTGGGATGGACTTGCTGCGGCAGGTAACCCCCAGGTCATTCCACCCGATAGCGACTCAACCTCACTGACAGCTGAGACAGGCGCGTTACACAGGGACAAGGCAAGGCGAGGTCAGACGTAGCAGAAGGTCAAGGCAGGCGGCAAGGTTTGTAGTCAGGGGCAATGGCAAGGGGTCTGGATACACAGGCTAGGGAACACACAAACGCTTTTTCAGGGCACAAGGCAACAAGATCCGGCCAGGACAGGAAGGGGAAGTGGGTATTTATGTGTTAGGGAGGTTATTAGACTGATTGGGCCAGGCACCAATTAGCAGTGCACTGGCCCCTTTAAATCTTAGAAAGCCGGCACGCGCGCGCCCTAGGGAGCGGGGCCGCGCGCTCCGGGATGAGACCGACACCGGAGGAGGAGGGTGAGTGGAACAGGGCACGATCCGCGAGCGGACATGACCCGCCACATGGATCACGTCCCCGCCGGCACGAACACAGCAGCACTCGCGGTCAGAGACCGGAGCGCTGCTGTCAGCAGAACGCCGCGAGCGCTCCGGGGGGACAGCGGGACCCGGAACGCTCAGCGTTACACACATATGATTATGTTTATTTTCTATGACATTAACTTATTTAAAAAATGGGAAAAGGGGGGTGATTCAAACTTTTAATAGGGAAGGGGTTAATTCACTTTTATTAACTTATTTTTTTTACACTTTTTGGTTTTTTTTTTGTCCCCATAGGGGGCTACACCATGCAATTTTTGATTGCATACACTGTTCAATGCTGAGCTTTGCCTCAGCATTGATCAGTGTTATCGGTGCTCTACTGCTCCAGCCTGCCATGGCTGGCCAGAGCTTCAGAGCATTGATCAGACAGTGAGAAGGCAGGTTAGGGCCCTCCCATCGTCCACCTAGCTAATCGGGACTCGCAATTTCGCTGCGGATGTGCCAATCAGCTCCGCTGAGCTAACTGGCACCGTTAACCCAGCATTTTAGACACTTTGATGAACTTTAAAGGGTTAATACCGGGCACTGGTCCAATCGGGGATGTCTGGCATTAACCGTGGGTCCTGGCTGCTCATACCAACCGGGACCAACTGGTTATGAAGCGTGCCCAGCTCGTGAGCTCCGGTAGCGGTACCAGGGCGTATAGGTATCTCCCTCAGTCCTAAAGCGTACCCGTCAGATCCAACAAAAAAACACTGTTTTTAATATATAACTCAGTACCTAATCCTGACCATGTACATCTAATACCTCTCAAAGGGAGGGGGCGTGGCCTCACTGTGCAGGTCTCCGCCTCCTCCCTCAGTATTCTGTCTGCTCACATCTCCCCAAGCATTAGCAAAACTACAACTCCCAGCTTTCCCTCACTGACAGTAGCGGGACACAAGCTGACAGTGGGAGGATTTTTCCTGCAGCTGTCAATCAAGGAAGTGTGTCCATAACATAGGTGATGATACATGGACACAGCAGGACTAGAATGTGTCCAAGCAGGCAGGGGGGGGGCAGTTGTTTGACTGTCTTTTTCAGTATGAAATACTGAAAATGTTCTAATGAAAGCAATTGCAAAACCTATTGATTTTGCATGCTTTACAACATATCAAAAGTTTTTGTATCTGACAGTGCCCATTTAAGGGAATGTTCATATTGCGGAATCTCCGCTCCTCGCAGAATTCCGCGAGCGAAGATTCCATCTGGCGGCCACCGTTTGGTGGTATGACTGCGCGGCACTGTGCCGTCACCATTGACGGCACAGTGTGAACATACCCTAAGAACCAGAATGCAAAGGCGCACCCATACACCCTGTATCTTGAAAGGGTTAAAGAAGCACTTCAGGTCTTTTTTGCCATATCAATGCACACTCAATACTATCACTAGTCCTACAGCACCATTTGTTTTATTCCAGTGCAGCGGCATCTATGTGTTTTATTACTCTATCTTTCTCATGTGATCACCATTCCAACTCTCCAAATATTCCAGTACCTAATGGTCACAACAGAATGTCATGACTGACTCTGACTTACTGTGGACTACAGGATGACTTCATTATCACCTACCAGATCCCTTCCTACTAGCTCCTAGACTTCTCCCTTCCCAGCTCCATCTGCTATCTTTATAGGATGGCAAAAAGGAGATCCTGACACTTACCGATAATACTAAATAAGTTCAGGTTTATTTACCTCATCATATCACAGGTATGAGGTACAGGATTCTATTGGCATGTGCCAGCCTCAGCTCTCCATGGGATCAGAATATATATATATATATATATATATATATATATATATATATATATATATCAGTTATTCATTTATCTCTATGGGAATGTGTTCCTGCTTTTTCTGTTTTTGTTGGGATTTTTCTCAAATCATGGCAAAAATTGAGAGTGTACCACAATTGTGCAAAATATGGTAGAAACATGTAATTATTATAATGATTCTAAAAAATTGCTGCAAAAAACAGCTGAAATGCCATAGAAATTTGTGGAAAATACAGTAACAATTCAATGTGTGTGAACACAGCATAAAGACATCAAATCTTAAAACTAATAAAACCTCTTAATCGTGTTTACAGGTTAAATTAATTTCTCCTAATGGCAATATTTTTCTGAAAAAAACTCACATTAAGTAAGAAAAGAAAACTGCAAGAAAAATGCACAGTGTGAACTGTCAACAGCCAACCCATGAGTGTTATTGTTACGCCGAGCACTCCGGGTCCCTGCTCCTCCCCGGTGCTCTGGCGGCGTCTCTCTCTCTCTGCAGCGCCCCGGTCAGAGCCGCTGACCAGGAGCGCTGCACTGACATTGCCGGCGGGGATGCGATTCGCATAGCGGGACGCGCCCGCTCGCGAATCGCATCCCAAGTCACTTACCCGTCCCGGTCCCCGGCTGTCACGTCCTGGCGCGCGCGGCTCCGCTCCTTAGGGCGCACGCGCCAGCTCTCTAAGATTTAGCTTCCACCTGCTCCCTGGCTATATCACCTCACTTCTCCTGCACTCCCTTGCCGGATCTTGTTGCCTTGTGCCAGTGAAAGCGTTTAGTGTTGTCCAAAGCCTGTGTTCCAGACCTTCTGCTATTCCATTTGACTACGAACCTTGCCGCCTGCCCCGACCTTCTGCTATGTCTGACCTTGCCTCTGCCTAGTCCTTCTGTCCCACGCCTTCTCAGCAGTCAGCGAGGTTGAGCCGTTGCCGGTGGATACGACCTGGTTGCTACCGCCGCAGCAAGGCCATCCCGCTTTGCGGCGGGCTCTGGTGAATATCAGTAGCATCTTAGAACCGGTCCACCGACACGGTCCACGCCAATCCCTCGCTGACACAGAGGATCCACATCCAGCTAGCCGAATCGTGACAGTAGATCCGGCCATGGATCCCGCTGAGGTGCCGCTGCCGAGTCTCGCTGACCTATCCACGGTGGTCGCTCAGCAATCGCAGCAAATTGCCCAACAAGGACAGCAGCTGTCGCAGTTGACCGCCACGTTACAGCAACTTCTGCCACTACTACAGCAGCAACCATCTCCTCCGCCAGCTCCTGCACCTCCTCCGCAGCAACTGGCCGCTCCTAGCCTCCGCTTGTCGCTGCCGGACAAATTTGATGGGGACTCTAGACTCTGCCGTGGCTTTCTGTCTCAATGTTCCCTACATATGGAGATGTTGTCGGACCAATTTCCTACAGAACGGTCTAAGGTGGCATTCGTAGTGAGTCTTCTTTCTGGAAAGGCCTTGTCTTGGGCCACACCGCTCTGGGACCCCAATGATCCTGCCACAGCCACAGTCCAGTCCTTCTTCGCTGAAGTCCGTAGTGTCTTCGAGGAACCAGCCCGAGCTTCTTCTGCTGAGACTGCCCTGCTGAACCTGGTCCAGGGTAATTCTTCAGTAGGTGAGTACGACATCCGATTTCGTACTCTCTCTTCTGAATTATCTTGGAATAACGAGGCTCTCTGCACGACCTTTAAAGAAGGCCTATCCAGTAACATCAAGGATGTGCTGGCCGCACGAGAGATTCCTGCCAACCTGCAAGAACTTATCCATTTGGCCACCCGCATTGACATGCGTTTTTCTGAGAGACACCAGGAGCTCCGCCAGGAAAAAGACCTTGATCTCTGGGCACCTCTCTCACAATATCCTCTGCAATCTACCCCTGTGCCTCCCGCCGAGGAGGCTATGCAAGTGGATCGGTCTCGCCTGACCCACGAAGAGAGGACTCGCCGTAGGGATAACAATTTATGTCTGTACTGCGCCAGTACCGAACACTTCTTGGTGGATTGCCCTATTCGCCCTCCACGTCTGGGAAACGCACCCACGCACCCAGCTCACGTGGGTGTGGCGTCTCTTGGTACGAAATCTGCTTCTCCACGTCTCACTGTGCCCGTGCGGATTTCTCCTTCTGCCAACTCCTCCCTCTCAGTTATGGCCTGCTTGGACTCTGGTGCTTCTGGAAATTTTATTCTGGACTCTTTGGTGAATAAGTTCTGCATCCCGGTGACCCGTCTCGTCAAGCCGCTCTACATTTCTTCCGTTAACGGAGTGAAGTTGGACTGTACTGTGCGTTACCGCACAGAACCTCTCTTAATGTGCATTGGACCCCATCATGAAAAGATTGAATTGTTCGTCCTTCCCAACTGTACCTCTGAAGTCCTCCTCGGTCTGCCATGGCTCCAGCATCATTCTCCCACCCTTGACTGGACCACCGGGGAGATCAAGAATTGGGGTCCTGCTTGCCGGAAGAGATGCCTCACGTCTCCTCCCAGTCCCGTCAGGCAAGCCTCAGTGCCTCCTCCTACACCTGGTCTCCCCAAGGCCTATCAGGACTATGCTTTGCCTCCTCTTAGCCCCCGTCCTGTTAACACTCTGCCCCGTGCCAAGTTTTACCCTCTGCCCTCCCTCCCCATTCCCACTCCTTCTGAACTGCCTTCCTTTGATGAGGAAACCCTACAATCGCTCCCAGTGTCCTCGTCCCACGTGAAGCAGTTACCGGACAAAAAAAGGGGGAGACCTAAGGGGGGGGGGGTACTGTTACGCCGAGCGCTCCGGGTCCCTGCTCCTCCCCGGACCCGCTGACCGGGAGCGCTGCACTTACATTGCCGGCGGGGATGCGATTCGCATAGCGGGACGCGCCCGCTCGCGAATCGCATCCCAAGTCACTTACCCGTCCCGGTCCCCGGCTGTCACGTCCTGGCACGCGCGGCTCCGCTCCTTAGGGTGCACGTGCGCCAGCTCTCTAAGATTTAAAGGGCCAGTGCACCAGTGATTGGTGCCTGGCCCAATCAGCCTGATTAGCTTCCACCTGCTCCCTGGCTATATCACCTCACTTCCCCTGCACTCCCTTGCCGGATCTTGTTGCCTTGTACCAGTGAAAGCGTTTAGTGTTGTCCAAAGCCTGTGTTCCAGACCTTCTGCTATTCCATTTGACTACGAACCTTGCCACCTGCCCCGACCTTCTGCTACGTCTGACCTTGCCTCTGCCTAGTCCTTCTGTCCCACGCCTTCTCAGCAGTCAGCGAGGTTGAGCCGTTGCCGGTGGATACGACCTGGTTGCTACCGCCGCAGCAAGACCATCCCGCTTTGCGGCGGGCTCTGGTGAATATCAGTAGCATCTTAGAACCGGTCCACCGACACGTTCCACGCCAATCCCTCGCTGACACAGAGGATCCACATCCAGCTAGCCGAATCGTGACAGTTATGAGTATACCCGATAAGATATCAAGCTGGAATAATCAAACGCACCAGCCAAACCAGAGGCTACATTATAGAACCGACATCATTATGCATTTGTAAACCAAAATGAAGCCTATCTTATGCCTGCCACATCAGCAAAAACAAGTAAGCAAAATGCATGCACAAGAAACTGTGTATTTTTCTCTAATAATAGCCTATGCTGCACTATATAATCAAAATGAAAATCCCCAAAAATGTTCTTAAAGAGAAATTTCTATGTGATACCCTCTCATGTTATGATCTGTACTGGAACTGTATTTGTCCAGTTATGCCTGGAATACTTCTTACACAACATGAATGTCACACATTTGCATATTAAGGAAGGTCAGGATCTGTAGAAGGTTGTGGCATGGTGGCCACTGTGATCCAGGAAGGCACAAGGCAAATCCCCTCAAGGTGACTCCAGTCAAAAGTATGTGACAGGGAGGCTGTGGCTAAGGGTAGTCCCATAAAGATCCATAGTGATACAGTCAGAACAGTATGAATAGCCAACAGTAACCTTCGTGTAGCTTGTCTTCTAGGTAACTTTAGGATCCTCAACCCTAGTTCAAGGACCACATTGTAGGTGTTACGCCGAGCGCTCCGGGTCCCCGCTCCTCCCCGGAGCGCTCGCTACACTCTCCCCGCTGCAGCGCTCCGGTCAGATCCACTGACCCGGGGCGCTGCGATTCCGCTTCCAGCCGGGATGCGATTCGCGATGCGGGTAGCGCCCGCTCGCGATGCGCACCCCGGCTCCCGTACCTGACTCGCTCTCCCTCGGTCCTGTCCCGGCGCGCGCGGCCCCGCTCCCTAGGGCGCGCGCGCGCCGGGTCTTTGCGATTTAAAGGGCCACTGCGCCGCTGATTGGCGCAGTGATTCCAATTAGTGTCTTCACCTGTGCACTTCCCTATATCACCTCACTTCCCCTGCACTTCCTTGCCGGATCTTGTTGCCATTGTGCCAGTGAAAGCGTTTCCTTGTGTGTTCCTAGCCTGTGTTCCAGACCTCCTGCCGTTGCCCCTGACTACGATCCTTGCTGCCTGCCCCGACCTTCTGCTACGTCCGACCTTGCTTCTGTCTACTCCCTTGTACCGCGCCTATCTTCAGCAGCCTGAGAGGTGAGCCGTTGCTAGTGGATACGACCTGGTCACTACCGCCGCAGCAAGACCATCCCGCTTTGCGGCGGGCTCTGGTGAAAACCAGTAGTGACTTAGAACCGGTCCACTAGCACGGTCCACGCCAATCCCTCTCTGGCACAGAGGATCCACTACCTGCCAGCCGGCATCGTGACAGTAGATCCGGCCATGGATCCCGCTGAAGTTCCTCTGCCAGTTGTCGCTGACCTCACCACGGTGGTCGCCCAGCAGTCACAACAGATAGCGCAACAAGGCCAACAGCTGTCTCAACTGACCGTTATGCTACAGCAGTTACTACCACAGCTTCAGCAGTCATCTCCTCCGCCAGCTCCTGCACCTCCTCCGCAGCGAGTGGCCGCTCCTGGTCTACGCCTATCCTTGCCGGATAAATTTGATGGGGACTCTAAGTTTTGCCGTGGCTTTCTTTCCCAATGTTCCCTGCATCTGGAGATGATGTCGGACCTGTTTCCCACTGAAAGGTCTAAGGTGGCTTTCGTAGTCAGCCTTCTGTCTGGAAAAGCCCTGTCTTGGGCCACACCGCTCTGGGACCGCAATGACCCCGTCACTGCCTCCGTACACTCCTTCTTCTCGGAAATCCGAAGTGTCTTTGAGGAACCTGCCCGAGCCTCTTCTGCTGAGACTGCCCTGTTGAACCTGGTCCAGGGTAATTCTTCCGTTGGCGAGTATGCCGTACAATTCCGTACTCTTGCTTCAGAATTATCCTGGAACAATGAGGCCCTCTGCGCGACCTTTAAAAAAGGCCTATCCAGCAACATTAAAGATGTTCTGGCCGCACGAGAAATGCCTGCTAATCTTCATGAACTTATTCACCTAGCCACTCGCATTGACATGCGTTTTTCCGAAAGGCGTCAGGAGCTCCGCCAAGATATGGACTCTGTTCGCACGAGGCGTTTCTTCTCCTCGGCTCCTCTCTCCTCTGGTCCCCTGCAATCTGTTCCTGTGCCTCCCGCCGTGGAGGCTATGCAGGTCGACCGGTCTCGCCTGACACCTCAAGAGAGGACACGACGCCGCATGGAGAACCTCTGCCTGTACTGTGCTAGTACCGAACACTTCCTGAGGGATTGTCCTATCCGTCCTCCCCGCCTGGAAAGACGTACGCTGACTCCGCACAAAGGTGAGACAATCCTTGATGTCTACTCTGCTTCTCCACGTCTTACTGTGCCTGTGCGGATGTCTGCCTCTGCCTTCTCCTTCTCTACTGTGGCCTTCTTGGACTCTGGATCTGCAGGAAATTTTATTTTGGCCTCTCTCGTCAACAGGTTCAACATCCCAGTGACCAGTCTCGCCAGACCCCTTTACATCAATTGTGTAAACAATGAAAGATTGGACTGTACCATACGTTTCCGCACGGAGCCCCTTCTAATGAGCATCGGATCTCATCACGAGAGGATTGAACTTTTGGTCCTCCCCAATTGCACCTCGGAAATTCTCCTTGGACTTCCCTGGCTTCAACTTCATTCCCCAACCCTGGATTGGTCCACTGGGGAGATCAAGAGTTGGGGGCCCTCTTGTTCCAAGGACTGTCTAAAACCGGTTCCCAGTAACCCTTGCCGTGACTCTGTGGTTCCTCCAGTAACCGGTCTCCCTAAGGCCTATATGGACTTCGCGGATGTTTTCTGCAAAAAACAAGCGGAGACTCTACCTCCTCACAGGCCTTATGATTGTCCTATCGACCTCCTCCCGGGCACTACTCCACCCCGGGGCAGAATTTATCCTCTCTCTGCCCCAGAGACTCTTGCCATGTCTGAATACGTCCAGGAAAATTTAAAAAAGGGCTTTATCCGTAAATCCTCCTCTCCTGCCGGAGCCGGATTTTTCTTTGTGTCCAAAAAAGATGGCTCCCTACGTCCTTGCATTGACTACCGCGGTCTTAATAAAATCACGGTTAAGAACCGCTACCCCCTACCCCTCATCTCTGAACTCTTTGATCGCCTCCAAGGTGCCCACATCTTTACTAAATTGGACTTAAGAGGCGCCTATAACCTCATCCGCATCAGAGAGGGGGATGAGTGAAAAACAGCATTTAACACCAGAGATGGACACTTTGAGTATCTGGTCATGCCCTTTGGCCTGTGCAACGCCCCTGCTGTCTTCCAAGACTTTGTTAATGAAATTTTTCGTGATCTGTTATACTCCTGTGTTGTTGTATATCTGGATGATATCCTAATTTTTTCGGCCAATCTAGAAGAACACCGCCAGCATGTCCGTATGGTTCTTCAGAGACTTCGTGACAATCAACTCTATGCTAAAATTGAGAAATGTCTGTTTGAATGCCAATCTCTTCCTTTTCTAGGATATTTGGTCTCTGGCCAGGGACTACAAATGGATCCAGACAAACTCTCTGCCGTCTTAGATTGGCCACGCCCCTCCGGACTCCGTGCTATCCAACGCTTTTTGGGGTTCGCCAATTATTACAGGCAATTTATTCCACATTTTTCTACCCTTGTGGCTCCTATCGTGGCTTTAACCAAAAAAAATGCCGATCCCAAGTCCTGGCCTCCTCAAGCGGAAGACGCCTTTAAACGACTCAAGTCTGCCTTTTCTTCGGCTCCCGTGCTCTCCAGACCTGACCCTTCCAAACCCTTCCTACTGGAGGTTGATGCCTCCTCAGTGGGAGCTGGAGCTGTTCTTCTACAGAAAAATTCTTCCGGGCATGCCGTCACTTGTGGGTTTTTTTCTAGGACCTTCTCTCCGGCGGAGAGGAACTACTCCATCGGGGATCGAGAGCTTCTAGCCATTAAATTAGCACTTGAGGAATGGAGGCATCTGCTGGAGGGATCAAGATTTCCAGTTATTATTTACACCGACCACAAGAACCTCTCCTACCTCCAGTCTGCCCAACGGCTGAATCCTCGCCAGGCCCGGTGGTCTCTGTTCTTTGCCCGGTTTAATTTTGAGATTCACTTTCGTCCTGCCGATAAGAACATTAGGGCCGATGCTCTCTCTCGTTCCTCGGATGCCTCAGAAGTTGAACTCTCTCCGCAACACATCATTCCACCTGACTGCCTGATCTCCACTTCTCCTGCCTTCATCAGGCAAACTCCTCCAGGAAAGACCTTTGTTTCTCCACGCCAACGCCTCGGAATCCTCAAATGGGGTCACTCCTCCCATCTCGCAGGTCATGTGGGCATCAAGAAATCTCTGCAACTCATCTCCCGCTTCTATTGGTGGCCGACTCTGGAGACGGATGTTGTGGACTTTGTGCGAGCCTGCACTATCTGTGCCCGGGATAAGACTCCTCGCCAGAAGCCCGCTGGTTTTCTTCATCCCCTGCCTGTCCCCGAACAGCCTTGGTCTCTGATTGGTATGGATTTTATTACTGATTTACCCCCTTCCCGTGGCAACACTGTTATTTGGGTGGTCGTTGATCGATTCTCCAAAATGGCACATTTCATCCCTCTTCCTGGTCTTCCTTCAGCGCCTCAGTTGGCTAAACAATTTTTTGTACACATTTTTCGTCTTCACGGGTTGCCTACGCAGATCGTCTCGGATAGAGGTGTCCAATTCGTGTCTAAATTCTGGAGGGCTCTCTGTAAACAACTCAAGATTAAATAAAATTTTTCTTCTGCATATCATCCCCAGTCCAATGGACAAATAGAAAGAATTAACCAGGTCTTGGGTGATTATTTGCGACATTTTGTTTCCTCCCGCCAGGATGACTGGGCAGATCTCCTTCCATGGGCCGAATTCTCGTATAACTTCAGAGTCTCTGAATCTTCCTCCAAATCCCCATTTTTCGTGGTGTACGGCCGTCACCCTCTTCCCCCCCTCCCTACCCCCTTGCCCTCTGGTCTACCCGCTGTGGATGAAATTTCTCGTGACCTTTCCATCATATGGAGAGAGACCCAAAATTCTCTCTTACAGGCTTCATCACGCATGAAGAAGTTCGCAGATAAGAAAAGAAGAGCTCCTCCCGTTTTTTCCCCTGGAGACAAGGTATGGCTCTCCGCTAAATATGTCCGCTTCCGTGTCCCTAGCTACAAGTTGGGACCACGCTATCTTGGTCCTTTCAAAGTTTTGTGTCAAATTAATCCTGTCTCTTACAAACTTCTTCTTCCTCCTTCTCTTCGTATCCCTAATGCCTTTCACGTCTCTCTTCTTAAACCACTCATCCTCAACCGTTTTTCTCCCAAATCTGTTCCTCCCACTCCTGTTTCCGGCTCCTCGGACATCTTCTCTGTCAAAGAGATCTTAGCCTCTAAAAAGGTCAGAGGGAAAACTTTTTTTTTAGTGGACTGGGAGGGTTGTGGTCCTGAAGAGAGATCCTGGGAACCTGAGGACAACATCCTAGACAAAAGTCTGCTCCTCAGGTTCTCAGGCTCTAAGAAGAGGGGGAGACCCAAGGGGGGGGGTACTGTTACGCCGAGCGCTCCGGGTCCCCGCTCCTCCCCGGAGCGCTCGCTACACTCTCCCCGCTGCAGCGCTCCGGTCAGATCCACTGACCCGGGGCGCTGCGATTCCGCTTCCAGCCGGGATGCGATTCGCGATGCGGGTAGCGCCCGCTCGCGATGCGCACCCCGGCTCCCGTACCTGACTCGCTCTCCCTCGGTCCTGTCCCGGCGCGCGCGGCCCCGCTCCCTAGGGCGCGCGCGCGCCGGGTCTTTGCGATTTAAAGGGCCACTGCGCCGCTGATTGGCGCAGTGATTCCAATTAGTGTCTTCACCTGTGCACTTCCCTATATCACCTCACTTCCCCTGCACTTCCTTGCCGGATCTTGTTGCCATTGTGCCAGTGAAAGCGTTTCCTTGTGTGTTCCTAGCCTGTGTTCCAGACCTCCTGCCGTTGCCCCTGACTACGATCCTTGCTGCCTGCCCCGACCTTCTGCTACGTCCGACCTTGCTTCTGTCTACTCCCTTGTACCGCGCCTATCTTCAGCAGCCTGAGAGGTGAGCCGTTGCTAGTGGATACGACCTGGTCACTACCGCCGCAGCAAGACCATCCCGCTTTGCGGCGGGCTCTGGTGAAAACCAGTAGTGACTTAGAACCGGTCCACTAGCACGGTCCACGCCAATCCCTCTCTGGCACAGAGGATCCACTACCTGCCAGCCGGCATCGTGACAGTAGGGTTATGCCTTGTGTACTCACTGTGCCTTACGTGGGAGACCTTCTTACAAATACAGCTAAACCACTATGAGAAAAATAGCTCCATGCCACATGTGCAAGAATTTAGCTGACTGTCCAGCATTTGATTCCCTTAGCAATAGTCTAAAGCATCCCTGACAGCAAGTCAACAAAATCTCTGTTTCCAGTGCTCTGCAGCAGAACAGAGCAAAGTTTGCAGAGCGATCCAATGGAGTCACCAATGGAGACCTAGAATCACCAGTTGGTCTACTGCATATGTATGTGTTCTGTCTTCTGTTGAGATCTGAAAACCTGCTTTTTTATCCCAGTCGTGGTCACAATAACAGGTGAGTAGAGCGCACTCTCTAAAAAGGACCACCATTGATCTCAACCACAATGGATGACAGTAGGCTGAATTCATACATAGCAGATTTGCAATGTTTCGTGTATTCACAAAGAACCCTGGGCATCACTTAGTAATGGAGTTTTTGGTGGTTTTTTGGTATTTTTTCGCTATATGAGAAAAATTGTGGCTACTGCACACTGCTACTGCTACTTTTACAGAGATGGCTCTTGAGAAATTTTCTAGAACTGGATGCTTACAAAATAAAAAGGCACAGATGGTATTTGCCACACATTTCTTAGACTGGTAAAGCTGTCTGCTGCACCGACGCTGGAAAATGTGAATTTACCCTTATATCAACCTTGATAATCTAGGCACTATATTTGTATGTAAGACTGGCTTCTTGGTTACAATGATAATGCTATCAGTCTACCATACTTGCCAACATTTTGAAGTAATTTCCAGGAACACTTGCCAATGCCAATGAATGCATGTCATTGTGCCAGTTTCCTTAAAACCAAACAAGTGAAATTCTTTAGCATGGATTTTGGTGTAAAACAAACTGCAATATACAATATTAACAGGTTTCAGAATATTAATTTTTCATTTAAAGGGATTATACAATCATTTAATATAATTATTTTTAAAGATTATAAAAATTAACACTTTCCTTTTTCATACTGTTCAAAAATGAACCAATGCAGAGTACACAAAATGGCACCATTTGGTGTTTAAAATTTGTAACAATGTTTCTTTCATACTGTGTTTCCCCTGCACCTGTGCCTAAAGGGATCACATTCTCCAGAGGGAGGCCAAAGGAGTACACTCTTACATAAAAAAAGAATGCAGTAAATAATAGACAGTATAGTATACCTTGTTTAACATGGCCGCCTATGTAGGACAGATGCCACTCAGTAGTACCTGTAAGTTGTATCTGTTGGATGTATACATTGGTAAGTCCACCTGATGTAAATCTCAGATGGACACTGAAAGGCTAAGCATGAAAAGAGCCTATGGAGTAGAGTTTTGGGGAACATACATGATCTGTCCCTCTCCTTACAGTCATATCTCTCCATAGGGATATTCTGTTCACTGCAGGGCAGCCAATAGAAAAAGCTTCCTGCATTCTATGTCTGGGAAGAACCAGAGCCTCTGCAGTGCTTGGCAGTAAAGCTAAAAAGTCTTCCTCTTCAGAGATCATATTGTTAGCTGTCAGAGGGAGAAGTAGACTGATTCTCGTAAGAGGATGATTCCAGACACACAAATTAGCAGCAGCATCAAGTGGGCACATAAAACAAAAAGTGAAGTAGTTTTCAAGAGAATGATTCATAGGTTTAACCCAAGTGTTTGCATGTGGTTAATCCTGATACAATAAAGGTGCAAATTTGTTAAAACTTTTCTAGGGACAAAAAAGATACAAGAAAAAATTATCAGAACTCCATTCTGTTATTTGGAAGTAGGTTTGTCATTTCAATGTTAAGGTTAATTCTGTACAGTTTACCTGAGGAAGCAATTATTTAGAACACTGATAAGGAATGACTGCCATTCTATCCGTTGTTAAGATAGCAAATGTCTCCATGTTGTCATATGGCTCAGTGACTCCTGGGATGGAGCCATGGATCTGTGATAAGGCGTAGACGGACATGATGTGAACTACTGGGAAAAAAATTAAGGTTGAAAGGTATTGCAGAAACTAACTTTATGGAAACATTTGATGAGTAGAAAGAAACCTATAGTTTATCTATTGGGTTTGTTACATTTGTGACTAAGGAAAGACACCTCTTGTAAAAAAACAAAAAAATAAATAAAACTGCAGCCCTGGTGATCAGATCATTCCAGCTACTGGGATCCTCAGTAATCAAAGCTTATCACTGAGGATACCTGGAGCTAGACACAAAGCAGTATGCTGATGGCCAAAATTGATGTAGTTAGGTTTATCTGGCCATATACAGTATGCCCACTGTATTGGCTGCTACAGGGGAAATGGAGGACAACATGGCGCAAATAATTGGGCTGCCATGCAGTACACGGTGGTGTCAAATCCACCAGAGCTGGAGCTGTTCTTACTTCCATTCCCACTTATAGACTTCTATAAACCTGTCTATCTGTCTATTTTTCTATCTATCTACCTGTCCATCCCACCCTTGGGGGAAAGCACCAGAGTACCAGGCACAGCAGCTGTTATGATATCTAACAACTGTGAGGGCTAATTTCCACTGGGACCTAGGTTCTTTTAAAATCAGATCCTTTTTATTGAACCTTTTTAGTTTTCATAACAGAAACAAACAAACAAACAAACAAAGGTACAATATATAATGCATGCGGAGATAGCTTTTCAAAGCATAATTGACAACATGAGAGCAGGCTCATCAATCTATGAGGTATATCAATATTGTGCGCATTACATATATCAAGGATACATGAGAATATGCAATAAAACAAAAAAGTTACATGAAGAGAAAAAACCATGCAAGAGCAGTTTCCATACTACTTCAGGCAGTACACCAATAATAGTAGATGACCACAGAAGAAAAAACGATCAGAGATCTCGTTGAGAGACACTCTGAGTGCAATCAACATGTTTGAGCGCACCATTATCATCCTGAAGGAACGGACAGTAGGAAAGGAGAGAGTGAGTAAGGAGAATAAGAAAAGAAAAGAATGGCAGCACGGGGGAGAGACAAGGAGAGGGGTCCACTAAGGGAGAGAAGACAGGGGATGAGAAGGAGACGAGCGGACAAACACATGGCAAGTACATAGCGTGAGCAGCAGGGAGAATAAGTGTTACGCCGAGCGCTCCGGGTCCCCGCTCCTCCCCGGAGCACTCGCAACATCCTCGCTACTGCAGCGCCCCGGTCAGATCTACTGACTGGGTGCGCTGCGATACCGCCCCCAGCCGGGATGCGATTCGCGATGCGGGTGGCGCCCGCTCGCGATGCGCACCCCGGCTCCCGTACCTGACTCGCTCTCCGTCGGTCCTGTCCCGGCGCGCGCGGCCCCGCTCCCTAGGGCGCGCGCGCGCCGGGTCTCTGCGATTTAAAGGGCCACTGCGCCACTGATTGGCGCAGTTGGTCTAATTAGTGTGTTCACCTGTGCACTCCCTATGTATACCTCACTTCCCCTGCACTCCCTCGCCGGATCTTGTTGCCATTGTGCCAGTGAAGGCGTTTCCTAGTGTGTTCCTAGCCTGTGTTCCAGACCTCCTGCCGTTGCCCCTGACTACGATCCTTGCTGCCTGCCCCGACCTTCTGCTACGTCCGACCTTGCTCTTGTCTACTCCCTTGTACCGCGCCTATCTTCAGCAGTCAGAGAGGTTGAGCCGTTGCTAGTGGATACGACCTGGTTACTACCGCCGCTGCAAGACCATCCCGCTTTGCGGCGGGCTCTGGTGAATACCAGTAGTAACTTAGAACCGGTCCACTAGCACGGTCCACGCCAATCCCTCTCTGGCACAGAGGATCCACCTCCTGCCAGCCGAATCATGACAGTAGATCCGGCCATGGATCCCGCTGAAGTTCCACTGCCAGTTGTCGCCGACCTCACCACGGTGGTCGCCCAGCAGTCGCAACAGATAGCGCAACAAGGCCACCAGCTGTCTCAACTGACCGTGATGCTACAGCAGCTACTACCACAGCTTCAGCAATCATCTCCTCCGCCAGCTCCTGCACCTCCTCCGCAACGAGTGGCCGCTTCCGGCCTACGACTATCCTTGCCGGATAAATTTGATGGGGACTCTAAGTTTTGCCGTGGCTTTCTTTCGCAATGTTCCCTGCACTTGGAGATGATGTCGGACCAGTTTCCTACTGAAAGGTCTAAGGTGGCTTTCGTAGTCAGCCTTCTGTCTGGGAAAGCTCTGTCATGGGCCACACCGCTCTGGGACCGCAATGACCCCGTCACTGCCTCTGTACACTCCTTCTTCACGGAAATTCGAAGTGTCTTTGAGGAACCTACCCGAGCCTCTTCTGCTGAGACTGCCCTGCTGAACCTGGTCCAGGGTAATTCTTCCGTTGGCGAGTACGCCATCCAATTCCGTACTCTTGCTTCCGAATTATCCTGGAATAATGAGGCCCTCTGCGCGACCTTTAAAAAAGGCCTATCCAGCAACATTAAAGATGTTCTGGCCGCACGAGAAATTCCTGCTAACCTGCATGAACTCATTCATCTAGCCACTCGCATTGACATGCGTTTTTCCGAAAGGCGTCAGGAGCTCCGCCAGGATATGGACTTTGTTCGCACGAGGCGTTTTTTCTCCCCGGCTCCTCTCTCCTCTGGTCCTCTGCAATCCGTTCCTGTGCCTCCCGCCGTGGAGGCTATGCAAGTTGACCGGTCTCGCTTGACACCTCAAGAGAGGACACGACGCCGCATGGAGAATCTTTGCCTGTACTGTGCCGGTACCGAACACTTCCTGAAGGATTGTCCTATCCGTCCTCCCCGCCTGGAAAGACGTACGCTGACTCCGCACAAAGGTGAGACAGTTCTTGATGTCAACTCTGCTTCTCCACGCCTTACTGTGCCTGTGCGGATATCTGCCTCTACCTTCTCCTTCTCTACTATGGCCTTCTTGGATTCCGGATCTGCAGGAAATTTTATTTTGGCCTCTCTCATCAACAGGTTCAACATTCCGGTGACCAGTCTCGCCAGACTCCTCTACATCAATTGTGTTAACAATGAAAGATTGGACTGTACCGTGCGTTTCCGCACGGAGCCCCTCCTAATGTGCATCGGACCTCATCACGAAAAAATTGAGTTTTTGGTCCTCTCCAATTGCACTTCCGAAATTCTCCTTGGACTACCGTGGCTTCAACGCCATTCCCCAACCCTTGATTGGTCCACAGGAGAGATCAAGAGCTGGGGTACTTCTTGTTTCAAGGACTGTCTTAAACCGGTTCCCAGTACTCCCTGCCGTGACCCTGTGGGTCCCCCTGTAACCGGTCTCCCTAAGGCTTATATGGACTATGCTGACGTATTTTGCAAAAAACAAGCTGAGACTTTACCTCCTCACAGGCCTTATGACTGTCCTATTGACCTCCTCCCGGGCACTACTCCACCCCGGGGCAGAATTTATCCTCTGTCCGCCCCAGAGACTCTTGCTATGTCTGAATACATCCAGGAAAATTTAAAAAAGGGGTTTATCCGCAAATCCTCCTCTCCTGCCGGAGCTGGATTTTTCTTTGTGTCCAAAAAAGATGGCTCCCTACGTCCTTGCATTGATTACCGCGGACTTAATAAAATCACGGTAAAGAACCGCTACCCCCTACCTCTTATCTCAGAACTCTTTGATCGCCTTCAAGGTGCCCACATCTTTACCAAACTGGACTTAAGAGGTGCTTATAATCTCATCCGCATCAGGGAGGGGGACGAATGGAAAACTGCATTTAACACCAGAGATGGACACTTTGAGTATCTAGTCATGCCCTTTGGCCTGTGCAACGCCCCTGCCGTCTTCCAAGACTTTGTTAATGAAATTTTTCGTGATCTCTTATATTCCTGTGTTGTTGTGTATCTGGACGATATTCTGATTTTTTCTGCCAACTTAGAAGAACATCGCCAGCATGTCCGCATGGTTCTTCAGAGACTTCGAGACAATCAACTTTATGCCAAAATGGAGAAATGTCTGTTTGAATGTCAATCTCTTCCTTTCCTAGGATACTTGGTCTCTGGCCAGGGACTACAAATGGACCCAGATAAACTCTCTGCCGTCTTAGATTGGCCACGCCCCTCCGGACTCCCTGCTATCCAACGTTTTTTGGGGTTCGCCAATTATTACAGACAATTTATTCCACATTTTTCCACTATTGTGGCTCCTATCGTGACTTTAACCAAGAAGAATGCCAATCCTAAGTCCTGGTCTCCCCAAGCGGAAGACGCATTTAAACGGCTCAAGTCTGCCTTTTCTTCTGTTCCCGTGCTCTCCAGACCTGACCCATCTAAACCCTTCCTATTGGAGGTTGATGCCTCCTCAGTGGGAGCTGGAGCGGTCCTTCTACAAAAAAATTCTTCCGGGCATGCTGTTACTTGTGGGTTTTTTTCTAGGACCTTCTCTCCGGCGGAGAGGAACTACTCCATCGGGGATCGAGAACTACTGGCCATTAAATTGGCACTTGAGGAATGGAGGCATCTGCTGGAGGGATCAAAATTTCCAGTTATCATTTACACCGATCACAAGAATCTCTCCTATCTCCAGTCTGCCCAACGGCTGAATCCTCGCCAGGCCAGGTGGTCGTTGTTCTTTGCCCGTTTTAACTTTGAAATTCATTTTCGCCCTGCCGACAAGAACATTAGGGCCGATGCTCTCTCTCGTTCCTCGGATGCCTCGGAAGTAGAGGTCTCTCCGCAACACATCATTCCTCCTGACTGTCTGATCTCCACTTCTCCAGTCTCCATCAGGCAAACTCCTCCAGGGAAGACCTTCGTTTCTCCACGCCAACGTCTCGGGATTCTCAAATGGGGTCACTCCTCCCACCTCGCAGGCCATGCGGGCATCAAAAAGTCCTTGCAACTCATCTCTCGTTTCTATTGGTGGCCGACTCTGGAGACGGATGTTGTTGATTTTGTGCGGGCCTGTACTGTCTGTGCCCGGGATAAGACTCCTCGCCAGAAGCCTGCTGGTCTCCTTCATCCTCTGCCTGTCCCCGAACAGCCTTGGTCTCTGATTGGTATGGACTTTATTACAGACTTACCCCCATCCCGTGGCAACACTGTTGTTTGGGTGGTCGTTGATCGATTTTCCAAGATGGCACATTTTATTCCTCTTCCTGGTCTTCCTTCAGCGCCTCAGTTGGCAAAAAATTTTTTGTACACATTTTTCGTCTTCACGGTTTGCCCACGCAGATCGTCTCGGATAGAGGCGTCCAATTCGTGTCAAAATTCTGGAGGGCTCTCTGTAAACAACTCAAGATTAAATTAAACTTCTCTTCTGCTTATCATCCTCAATCCAATGGGCAAGTAGAAAGAATTAACCAGGTCCTGGGTGACTATTTACGGCATTTTGTTTCCTCCCGCCAGGATGACTGGGCAGATCTTCTACCATGGGCCGAATTCTCGTACAACTTCAGAGTCTCTGAATCTTCTGCTAAATCCCCATTTTTCGTGGTGTACGGCCGTCACCCTCTTCCCCCCCTCCCTACTCCCTTGCCCTCTGGTTTGCCCGCTGTGGATGAAGTGACTCGTGATCTTTCCACCATATGGAAAGAGACCCAAAATTCTCTTTTACAGGCTTCATCTCGCATGAAAAAGTTTGCCGATAAGAAAAGAAGAGCTTCCCCCATTTTTGCTCCCGGAGACAAGGTATGGCTCTCCGCTAAATATGTCCGCTTCCGTGTCCCCAGTTACAAACTGGGACCACGCTATCTGGGTCCTTTCAAAATCTTGTGCCAAATTAATCCTGTCTCTTACAAACTTCTTCTTCCTCCTTCTCTTCGTATTCCCAATGCCTTTCATGTCTCTCTCCTTAAACCACTCATCATCAACCGTTTCTCTCCCAAACTTGTTTCTCCCACTCCTGTTTCCGGTTCTTCTGACATCTTCTCCGTGAAGGAGATACTGGCCTCCAAGACGGTCAGAGGGAAAAATTTTTTTTTGGTTGATTGGGAGGGCTGTGGTCCTGAAGAGAGATCCTGGGAACCTGAGGACAACATCCTAGACAAAAGTCTGGTCCTCAGGTTCTCAGGCTCCAAGAAGAGGGGGAGACCCAAGGGGGGGGGTACTGTTACACCGAGCGCTCCGGGTCCCCGCTCCTCCCCGGAGCGCTCGCAACATCCTCGCTACTGCAGCGCCCCGGTCAGATCTACTGACCGGGTGCGCTGCGATACCGCCCCCAGCCGGGATGCGATTCGCGATGCGGGTGGCGCCCGCTCGCGATGCGCACCCCGGCTCCCGTACCTGACTCGCTCTCCGTCGGTCCTGTCCCGGCGCGCGCGGCCCCGCTCCCTAGGGCGTGCGCGCGCCGGGTCTCTGCGATTTAAAGGGCCACTGCGCCACTGATTGGCGCAGTTGGTCTAATTAGTGTGTTCACCTGTGCACTCCCTATGTATACCTCACTTCCCCTGCACTCCCTCGCCGGATCTTGTTGCCATTGTGCCAGTGAAGGCGTTTCCTAGTGTGTTCCTAGCCTGTGTTCCAGACCTCCTGCCGTTGCCCCTGACTACTGTTACGCCTAGCGCTCCGGGTCCCCGCTCCTCCCCGGAGCGCGTACGGCGTCTCTCTCTCCGCAGCGCCCCGGTCGGTCCCGCTGACCGGGAGAGCTGCACTGTCATGGCCGTCGGGGATGCGATTCGCACAGCGGGACGCGCCCGCTCGCGAATCGCATCCCAGGTCACTTACCCGTTCCCGTCCCCTGCTGTCATGTGCTGGCGCGCGCGGCTCCGCTCTCTAGGGCGCGCGCGCGCCAGCTCCCTGAGACTTAAAGGGCCAGTGCACCAATAATTGGTGCCTGGCCCAATTAGCTTAATTAGCTTCCACCTGGTCCCTGACTATATCTGACCTCCTCCCATGCACTCCCTTGCCGGATCTTGTTGCCTTGTGCCAGTGAAAGCGTTTTATGTGTCCAAAGCCTGTGTACCAGAACTTCTGCTATCCACCCTGACTACGAACCTTGCTGCCTGCCCCGACCTTCTGCTACGTCCGACCTTGCTTCTGTCAACTCCCTTGTACCGCGCCTATCTTCAGCAGCCAGAGAGGTTGAGCCGTTGCTAGTGGATACGACCTGGTCACTACCGCCGCAGCAAGACCATCCCGCTTTGCGGCGGGCTCTGGTGAAAACCTGTAGTGACTTAGAACCGGTCCACTAGCACGGTCCACGCCAATCCCTCTCTGGCACAGAGGATCCACCTCCTGCCAGCCGGCATCGTGACAGTAGATCCGGCCATGGATCCCGCTGACGTCCCTCTGCCTTATATCTCTGATATCACCACGGTGGTCGCCCAGCAATCCCGACAGATCGCCCATCTAACCCACCAGCTGTCGGAAGTATTCACCATTGTGTCGCAACTTCAGCAGCAATCATCTCCTCCGCCAGCTCCTGCACCCCTTCCGCAGCGAGTGGCCACTCCTAGCCTCCGCCTGTCCTTGCCGGACAAATTTAATGGGGACTCTAAGTTTTGCCGTGGCTTTCTTTCGCAATGTTCCCTGCACTTGGAGATGATGTCGGACCAGTTTCCTACTGAAAGGTCTAAGGTGGCTTTCGTAGTCAGCCTTCTGTCTGGAAAAGCCCTGTCATGGGCCACACCGCTCTGGGACCGCAATGACCCCGTCACTGCCTCTGTACACTCCTTCTTCTCGGAAATTCGAAGTGTCTTTGAGGAACCTGCCCGAGCCTCTTCTGCTGAGACTGCCCTGCTGAACCTGGTCCAGGGTAATTCTTCCGTTGGCGAGTACGCCATACAATTCCGTACTCTTGCTTCTGAACTTTCCTGGAATAATGAGGCCCTCTGCGCGACCTTTAAAAAAGGCCTATCCAGCAACATTAAAGATGTTCTGGCCGCACGAGATACTCCTGCTAATCTGCATGAACTCATTCATCTAGCCTCTCGCATTGACATGCGTTTTTCTGAGAGGCATCAAGAGCTCCGCCAGGAAAAAGACTTAGATCTCTGGGCACTTCTCCCACAGTCTCCATTGCAATCTGCGCCTAGGCCTCCCGCCGAGGAGGCCATGCAAGTGGATCGGTCTCGCCTGACCCTGGAAGAGAGGAATCGCCGTAAGGAAGAGAATCTTTGCCTGTACTGTGCCAGTACCGAACATTACTTGGTGGATTGCCCTATCCGTCCTCCACGTCTGGGAAACGCACGCTCGCACCCAGCTCTCGTGGGTGTGGCGTCTCTTGATGCTAAGTCGGCTTCTCCACGTCTCACGGTGCCTGTACGGATTTCTTCTTCAGCCAGCTCTTCCCTCTCAGCCGTGGCCTGCCTGGACTCTGGTGCCTCTGGGAATTTTATTCGGGAGTCCTTGGTGAATAAATTCCGCATCCCGGTGACCCGTCTTGTCAAGCCACTCCACATTTCCGCGGTCAACGGAGCCAGGTTGGATTGCACCGTGCGTTTCCGCACGGAGCCCCTCCTAATGTGCATCGGACCTCATCATGAGAAAATTGAGTTTTTGGTCCTCTCCAATTGCACTTCTGAAATTCTCCTTGGACTACCCTGGCTTCAACACCATTCCCCAACCCTGGATTGGTCCTCAGGGGAGATCAAGAGCTGGGGTACCTCTTGCTTCAAGGACTGCCTTAAACCGGTTCCCAGTACTCCCTGCCGTGTCCCTGTGGTTCCTCCTGTATCCGGTCTCCCTAAGGTCGTTATGGACTCTGCCCGCCTTAAGAAGTGCCTCTCCCCCCCTCCCAGTCCAGTCAGTCAAGCCTCGGTGCCTCCTCGTGGCCCTCGTCCTGGTGTCACACTGCCCCGTGCCAGGCCTCGCCCTCTGCCCTCCCTCTCCATTCCCACTCCTGCTGTACTGCCTGCCGTTGAGGAATCCCTCCATCCTTTCCCGGTGTCCTCATCCCGGGGGGGGCAGTTACCGGACAAAGAGAAGGGGAGACCTAAGGGGGGGGGTACTGTTACGCCTAGCGCTCCGGGTCCCCGCTCCTCCCCGGAGCGCGTACGGCGTCTCTCTCTCCGCAGCGCCCCGGTCGGTCCCGCTGACCGGGAGCGCTGCACTGTCATGGCCGTCGGGGATGCGATTCGCACAGCGGGACGCGCCCGCTCGCGAATCGCATCCCAGGTCACTTACCCGTTCCCGTCCCCTGCTGTCATGTGCTGGCGCGCGCGGCTCCGCTCTCTAGGGTGCGCGCGCGCCAGCTCCCTGAGACTTAAAGGGCCAGTGCACCAATGATTGGTGCCTGGCCCAATTAGCTTAATTAGCTTACACCTGGTCCCTGACTATATCTGACCTCCTCCCATGCACTCCCTTGCCGGATCTTGTTGCCTTGTGCCAGTGAAAGCGTTTTGTGTGTCCAAAGCCTGTGTACCAGAACTTCTGCTATCCACCCTGACTACGAACCTTGCTGCCTGCCCCGACCTTCTGCTACGTCCGACCTTGCTTCTGTCTACTCCCTTGTACCGCGCCTATCTTCAGCAGCCAGAGAGGTTGAGCCGTTGCTAGTGGATACGACCTGGTCACTACCGCCGCAGCAAGACCATCCCGCTTTGCGGCGGGCTCTGGTGAAAACCTGTAGTGACTTAGAACCGGTCCACTAGCACGGTCCACGCCAATCCCTCTCTGGCACAGAGGATCCACCTCCTGCCAGCCGGCATCGTGACAACTACGATCCTTGCTGCCTGTCCCGACCTTCTGCTACGTCCGACCTTGCTCTTGTCTACTCCCTTGTACCGCGCCTATCTTCAGCAGTCAGAGAGGTTGAGCCGTTGCTAGTGGATACGACCTGGTTACTACCGCCGCTGCAAGACCATCCCGCTTTGCGGCGGGCTCTGGTGAATACCAGTAGTAACTTAGAACCGGTCCACTAGCACGGTCCACGCCAATCCCTCTCTGGCACAGAGGATCCACCTCCTGCCAGCCGAATCGTGACAATAAGTACAGCCAGCTAACAAGAAAGCCTGTAGGGGGCCTCTACATAGTTGAAGGAGAATAGAGGTGGGCAATCCAGGGTTATCCAACCAGGATCCCCTTATATGTTCAAATTTAGCCATGGCGTTCCTTTTAAGATAAAAACCTAATCACAGCATTCATCCTGTTCTTAAACTCAGTGTGGGGGGAGCCACGTGGGTCCAGTGCGACACAATCATTTAACATGCCTGATACAGTTTACGCTGGATTCCCAATAGAACACAATCATCCACCTGAGTACCATCCAGACAACCCAGTACACACACTGCAGGAGTTAGTGGAAGAGGGATAGAATAAACATCCCGGACTAAGTCTGAGACACCCCACAAGTATCCCTGCAACTCCCTACAGCCCCAGAACATGTGCAGTAATTCTGCCTCATCCATAGAGCATTTGGGGCACGTGGAATCAGAGCGCCATCCGATTTTATGTAAAAAAGACTGGGGTCTGATATACTCTGTGTATAAAGTACAACTGGGATAGATGATACGGTTCAACCTCTTCTGTCCACTTGTCCCTAACCGTTAAAGAATAACTAGATAAATGCTTGTCCAAAAGGGTACGGTAAGCTAGGGATATAGCCCCTCTCTGAGTGCCCACCTTCTCAATGTCTTGCAAGAGATAATAAGTAGAAACAGTCAGTAGGCTCCCACCCCTCTGTCAGGAAGATCAAACTTAGTCTGAAGATCAGAAAAGGATAGAATAGAGCCATCACCCAACATGTCAGTCAGATTACGTACACCCGACGTCACCCAGGGTGAGAAACCCTCCAATCGGAAAATCTCAGGAAGGTGGGGATTTTGCCATAGTGGGGTAAAGGGAGTAAAACCTGACACCTGTAATAATAATTTCACCGAACTCCACACCTGGACCAACAAAGATACCGTTGGGAGCGAACGAGCGGAGCCAATAGTGGTGCCCAGCTAGAGAGCACCCAAAGGAGGGGACATCCCAGTAAACCATTCCACCAACCCCCCTGATACACCACAACCACCTATCTCCCCCAAATCCTTCAAATGTTGCACATAGGAAGCAAGGAAATATACATAGGGATTAGGGATGGCCAGCCCACCATCCATCTTACCACGCTGGAGAGTCTCCAATCGGATCTGAGCAAACCCCCTTTCCAGATAAGGGAACAGAAAAGGCTATTGACCCATCTTAAATACAGTGCCGGTATCCATATTGGGGAGTTGTGGAGAACATAAAGTAACTGTGGCATCAAAATCATTTTGCTCGATATGCAGAAAAAATTGGAAACACAAAAGGGAAGCGCAACAATGTGCCGTAAAAGTTTTCAGATATAACAAAGACAAAGAGGTGAAAAAAACTTGCTCACCTTCTGGTGTTGTGCAGTGGGCACAACACCATATCGCGCTTGTATCCCGTTGCAAAGGGAATAGTGAAATCAGGGGGTGCAGCTCACACCGTGGCGTCCTGGGATTCCTGGACGTCTGGAGAATGCAAGAGGTGAAGATCCCCGGGGCTCCGGTTCACGTAAAAAAAAAGGTGTGTTCGAGCGCTCACTCCTGTAGAATAGCTTGGCTGGGATCGTGGCAGTAAGAAGTAGCCGGACACGGTTAAAGATATAATAACCGGATTTTATTTGTATAGATCACAGATAACGCGTTTCGAGGGGTGGGACCCCCTCTTCATCAGATCAATGATGATCATTGATCTGATGAAGAGGGGGTCCCACCCCTCGAAACGCGTTATCTGTGATCTATACAAATAAAATCCGGTTATTATATCTTTAACCGTGTCCGGCTACTTCTTACTGCCACGATCCCAGCCAAGCTATTCTACAGGAGTGAGCGCTCGAACACACCTTTTTTTTTACGTGAACCGGAGCCCCGGGGATCTTCACCTCTTGCATCAAAATCATTTTGATTAGGTTGCAATGACCAACAACAGAGAGGGGTAGATGGGACCACACATCATTCTTCCTCTGAAACTGGCTCAAAAAGAGCAACAAGTTATCCGAAATGAAGTATTTCAGTCTCACTGTAACCATTACTCCCAAATACTAAAACGGGTCAGTTTTAAAGGGGTAGGGGGTATTGAAGGAGACTGTAAGGATGGGGACATGAGCATTACAACAGACTTACCCCAATTGATAGTGACACCTGAGTACCCACCGAAAGTGGTTATAATAGACATAATAGTGCCTATCGAGGAGTCATAATCACTTGTGTACCGTAACATATTGTCTGCGTAGAGAGAGACACGCTCCTCACCATGACGCCAGGGGAATCCCCTAATATCAGCGAGGAGTGAAGCAGGGACACCAGTGGCTCAATCGCTATGGTGAAAAGCAATGGTGATAGGGGGCATCCCTGCCTCGTCCCGCCAACCAAGAACAAAACCATCCAAGAAACCCCCATTAGCCCTGACCCTAGCTCTCGGTTTGGATCCGGGTGGATAAAAATCTGTAACTGCACGGGAAAGTCTGTTTGCTAATGCCCGAGCTAGTAATTTGATGTCAGACATCAGGAGCGAGTTTGGGCGATAGGAATTCGGTAGGCGCAAGACCTTTCCAGGTTTGGGCAAAACGACTATGATCGCCTCTCTCATTGAGGGGGCAATTCTCCAACTCTTAGAGTGTCCTCAAAGACCTCCAATAATTGAGGAAGCAACACCTCACTGTGCATCTTAAAGAACTCCCCCGGTAGGTCATCCACCCCTGGAGCATTCTCATTGGCCAAGGACTAGAGAGCCAGCTCCAAGTACTCAACCGTAAGGGGCTCGTCTAGGTACTGTATTTGATATGGGGAGAGGGTAGGTAAAGGGATGTCAGATAGGTAGGCGTCCAAGTCAGCAGGAGAAACAGAAGAGTCTACTAGTATACAGGTGTTTATAAAAATCATGGAGGCAACTCAGAATGTTGGAATCTGCATGTAAAAGGTCCTCAGCAGTATTAGTCAGTTCAGTTATATAGGAAAAACCCGACTGTGCCCGGACAATAGTAGCCAACATTTGGCCAGAGCTCTCATTATCCTGAAAGAAGGATTGCTTAGTGAAGAACCTTTTATTGTCAGCAACATGAAGGAGGTGATCCTTCAAAAGGGTCTGCGCCTCCCTCCAGTGCACTTCAGCCACAGCGGAAGGGTCCACCACATGCAATGCTTACATCTCGAGCACTTTATATTGATGGGTCACTGTCAATTCCCTGGACTTAGTCTTATGTCTGCTAATATTCAGTCCCCTGACGTACGCCATCATCGACTCCCATATCATAGAAACTGACGAGGTAACTAAATTAAGGGAGAAGTAATCTCTAAGGGCCTGGTCTATGTCGCCCCCCACATCAACTAGTCATAACCAGAAGGGGTGTAAACGCTGCTCCAGGACAGTCTCAGGTGTATAGGGGAATGGTCAGAGATACTGCGGGGAAGGTATTCCAAGTCCCCCACTAAAGGCAATAAGGAGTAAGTGCCCAGTGCTAAATAAATACAGGAAAGGGTCCTATGGGAACTAGTATAACAGTAATAATGGCGAGTATCAGGGTTCCATATCCTCCACAGGTCACAGATGCCCACCTCCTCAAGGAGACACGCTAGGGAGGAACAAGTGGAAGGAGCGACACTGGGTACAGCATAGTGTGTGTCCAGTTGGGGTGAAAGAACAGCATTAAAATCCCTGATAAGTAAAGTGGGCACCTGAGGCAAAGCTGAGAGGACAGAGAACACCCTCATTGCTAGAGTAGGGAGGAGCAATATAAATTGCTACAAGGATAACCTGTTCTCTAAAAATAGTGCAGTGTAAGCAAATATAACGCCCCTCGAGTCAATATGGGAGGAAACACACAAAGGGAACGGCCCTATGGACCAGAATGGACACCCCAAGTGCATGAGTGGACTAAGTGGAGTGGAAGGCCTGGGACACCCAAGAGCGGCGAAGGACACACACTTCATCAGGAACAAGATGCGTTTCCATGAGGCAAAAAATGCCCGGGCGAAAGTCCTTCAGCTGCTGGAAAATTTTGCAGCGCTTGTTGGCATCCCCCAGGCCTCTCACATTCCAGGAAAGGAGATGGACTTGATTGGCCATTAGGACAGACAAGCATAGAAGAGGATATCTCACGGTGTCTCCCTGGTACCCCACATACAGGCAAGGCAGACGTCACGGGTGACAGCTTATGGAGAAACTGCGCATGGTAGAAGAAAAAATTAACAGCAGAAAATCAGAAACAGGTAAATAAATCATTAAAGTACATAAAGAAAAAAGACATTGTCTCCAGCATGGGAGAACAGCAGGGGTCCATCAAGATATCGCCAGAGAGGAGCAAATGATCTTCCATAGGTGGATATGCTCCAAACATCCTGCTAGCAAACCAAAAGGTGAAATGTCCCCTAGTACAGTGTATTATTCCTTTACTGTAAAAATGCAAACATATTGTCACGATGCCGGCTGGCAGGAGGTGGATCCTCTGTGCCAGAGAGGGATTGGCGTGGACCGTGCTAGTGGACCGGTTCTAAGCCACTACTGGTTTTCACCAGAGCCCGCCGCAAAGCGGGATGGTCTTGCTGCGGCGGTAGTGACCAGGTCGTATCCACTAGCAACGGCTCACCTCTCTGGCTGCTGAAGATAGGCGCGGTACAAGGGAGTAGGCAGAAGCAAGGTCGGACGTAGCAGAAGGTCGGGGCAGGCAGCAAGGATCGTAGTCAGGGGCAACGGCAGAAGGTCTGGAAACACTGGCAAGGGACACACAAGGAACGCTTTCACTGGCACTAAGGCAACAAGATCCGGCAAGGGAGTGCAAGGGAAGTGAGGTAATATAGGGAGTGCACAGGTGATAACTCTAATTGGAACCACTGCGCCAATCAGCGGCGCAGTGGCCCTTTAAATCGCAGAGACCCGGCGCGCGCGCGCCCTAGGGAGCGGGGCCGCGCGCGCCGGGACAGAACAGACGGGGAGCGAGTCAGGTAGGAGAGCCGGGGTGCGCATCGCGAGCGGGCGCTACCCGCATCGCGAATCGCATCCCGGCTAGCAGCAGGATCGCAGCGCCCCGGGTCAGAGGACGTGACCGGGGCGCTGCAGCGGAGGAGGTGAAGCGAGCGCTCCGGGGAGGAGCGGGAACCCGGAGCGCTCGGCGTAACAGTACCCCCCCCCTTGGGTCTCCCCCTCTTCTTGGAGCCTGAGAACCTGAGGAGCAGACTTTTGTCGAGGATGTTGTCCTCAGGTTCCCAGGATCTCTCTTCAGGACCACAACCCTCCCAGTCTACTAAAAAAAAATTTTTTCCTCTGACCTTTTTGGCAGCCAAAATCTCCTTGACCGAGAAGACGTCCGAGGAGCCGGAAACAGGAGTGGGAGGAACAGATTTGGGAGAAAAACGGTTAAGGATGAGTGGTTTGAGAAGAGAGACGTGAAAGGCATTAGGGATACGAAGAGAAGGAGGAAGAAGAAGTTTATAAGAGACAGGATTAATTTGACACAGAATTTTGAAAGGACCAAGATAGCGTGGTCCCAACTTGTAGCTAGGGACACGGAAGCGGACATATTTAGCGGAGAGCCATACCTTGTCTCCAGGGGAAAAAACGGGGGGAGCTCTTCTTTTCTTATCCGCGAACCTCTTCATGCGTGAAGAAGCCTGTAAGAGAGAATTTTGGGTCTCTCTCCATATAATGGAAAGGTCACGAGAAATTTCATCCACAGCGGGCAGACCAGAGGGCAAGGGGGTAGGGAGGGGGGGAAGAGGGTGACGGCCGTACACCACGAAAAATGGGGATTTGGAGGAAGATTCAGAGACCCTGAAGTTATACGAGAATTCGGCCCATGGAAGGAGATCTGCCCAGTCATCCTGGCGGGAGGAAACAAAATGTCGCAAATAATCACCCAGGATCTGGTTAATTCTTTCTACTTGTCCATTGGACTGGGGATGATATGCAGAGGAAAAATTAATTTAATCTTGAGTTGTTTACAGAGAGCTCTCCAGAATTTAGACACGAATTGGACCCCTCTATCCGAGACAATCTGCGTAGGCAACCCGTGAAGACGAAAAATGTGTACAAAAAATTGTTTAGCCAACTGAGGCGCAGAAGGAAGACCAGGAAGAGGAATGAAATGTGCCATTTTGGAGAATCGATCAACGACCACCCAAATAACGGTGTTGCCACGGGAAGGGGGTAAATCAGTAATAAAATCCATACCAATCAGAGACCAAGGCTGTTCGGGGACAGGCAGAGGATGAAGAAAACCAGCGGGCTTCTGGCGAGGAGTCTTATCCCGGGCACAGATAGTGCAGGCTCGCACAAAGTCCCCAACATCCGTCTCCAGAGTCGGCCACCAATAGAAGCGGGAGATGAGTTGCACAGATTTCTTGATGCCCGCATGACCTGCGAGATGGGAGGAGTGACCCCATTTGAGGATTCCGAGGCGTTGGCGTGGAGAAACAAAGGTCTTTCCTGGAGGAGTCTGTCTGATGGAGGCAGGAGAAGTGGAGATCAGGCAGTCAGGTGGAATGATGTGTTGCGGAGGGAGATCAACTTCTGAGGCATCCGAGGAACGAGAGAGAGCATCGGCTCTAATGTTCTTATCGGCAGGACGAAAGTGAATCTCAAAATTAAATCGGGCAAAGAACAGAGACCACCGGGCCTGGCGAGGATTCAGCCGTTGGGCCGACTGGAGGTAGGAGAGGTTCTTGTGGTCGGTGTAGATAATAACAGGAAATCTTGATCCCTCCAGCAGATGCCTCCATTCCTCAAGTGCTAATTTAATGGCTAGAAGCTCTCGATCCCCGATGGAGTAGTTCCTCTCCGCTGGAGAGAAGGTCCTAGAGAAAAAACCACAAGTGACAGCATGCCCGGAAGGATTTTTTTGTAGAAGAACAGCTCCAGCTCCTACTGAGGAGGCATCAACCTCCAATAGGAAGGGTTTGGAAGGGTCAGGTCTGGAGAGCACGGGAGCCGAAGAAAAGGCAGACTTGAGTTGTTTAAAGGAGTCTTCTGCTTGAGGAGGCCAGGACTTGGGATCAGCATTTTTCTTGGTTAAAGCCACGATAGGAGCCACAATGGTAGAAAAATGTGGAATAAATTGCCTGTAATAATTGGCGAACCCCAAAAAGCGTTGGATAGCACGGAGTCCGGAGGGGCGTGGCCAATTTAAGACGGCAGAGAGTTTGTCTGGATCCATCTGTAGTCCCTGGCCAGAGACCAAATATCCTAGAAAAGGAAGAGATTGGCATTCAAACAGACATTTCTCAATTTTGGCATAGAGTTGGTTGTCACGAAGTCTCTGAAGAACCATACGGACATGCCGGCGGTGTTCCTCTAGATTGGCAGAAAAAATTAGGATATCGTCCAGATATACCACAACACAGGAGTATAATAGATCACGAAAAATTTCATTGACAAAGTCTTGGAAGACGGCAGGGGCATTGCACAGTCCAAAGGGCATGACCAGATACTCAAAGTGTCCATCTCTGGTGTTAAATGCCGTTTTCCACTCGTCCCCCTCTCTGATGCGGATGAGGTTATAGGCGCCTCTTAAGTCCAATTTAGTGAAGATGTGGGCACCTTGGAGGCGATCAAAGAGTTCAGAGATGAGGGGTAAGGGGTAGCGGTTCTTAACCGTGATTTTATTAAGACCGCGGTAGTCAATGCAAGGACGTAGGGAGCCATCTTTTTTGGAGACAAAGAAAAATCCGGCTCCGGCAGGAGAGGAGGATTTACGGATAAAGCCCCTTTTTAGATTCTCCTGGACGTATTCGGACATGGCAAGAGTCTCTGGGGCAGAGAGAGGATAAATTCTGCCCCGGGGTGGAGTAGTACCCGGGAGGAGGTCGATAGGGCAATCATAAGGCCTGTGAGGAGGTAGAGTCTCAGCCTGTTTTTTGCAGAAAACATCCGCGAAGTCCATATAGGCCTTGGGGAGACCGGTTACTGGAGGAACCACAGGGTTACGGCAAGGGTTATTGGGAACCGGTTTTAGACAGTTCTTGGAACAAGAGGACCCCCAACTCTTGATCTCCCCAGTGGACCAATCCAGGGTTGGGGAATGAAGTTGAAGCCAGGGAAGTCCAAGAAGAATCTCCGAGGTGCAATTGGGGAGGACCAAAAGTTCAATCCTCTCATGATGAGATCCGATGCTCATAAGAAGGGGCTCCGTGCGGAAACGTATGGTACAGTCCAATCTTTCATTATTTACACAATTGATGTAGAGGGGTCTGGCGAGACTGGTCACTGGGATGTTGAACCTGTTGACGAGAGAGGCCAAAATAAAATTTCCTGCAGAACCAGAGTCCAAGAAGGCCACTGTAGAGAAGGAGAAGGCAGAAGCAGACATCCGCACAGGCACAGTAAGACGTGGAGAAGCTGAGTAGACATCAAGGACTGTCTCACCTTTGTGCGGAGTCAGCGTACGTCTTTCCAGGCGGGGAGGACGGATAGGACAATCCCTCAGGAAGTGTTCGGTACTAGCACAGTACAGGCAGAGGTTCTCCATACGGCGTCGTGTCCTCTCTTGAGGTGTCAGGCGAGACCGGTCGACCTGCATAGCCTCCACGGCGGGAGGCACAGGAACAGATTGCAGGGGACCAGAGGAGAGAGGAGCCGAGGAGACGAAACGCCTCGTGCGAACAGAGTCCATATCTTGGCGGAGTTCCTGACGCCTTTCAGAAAAACGCATGTCAATGCGAGTGGCTAGGTGAATAAGTTCATGTAGATTAGCAGGAATTTCTCGTGCGGCCAGAACATCTTTAATGTTGCTGGATAGGCCTTTTTTGAAGGTCGCGCAGAGGGCCTCATTATTCCAGGACAATTCTGAAGCAAGTGTACGGAATTGTACGGCATACTCGCCAACGGAAGAATTACCCTGGACCAGGTTCAACAGGGCAGTCTCAGCAGAAGAGGCTCGGGCAGGTTCCTCAAAGACACTTCGGATTTCCGAGAAGAAGGAGTGTACTGAGGCAGTGACGGGGTCATTGCGGTCCCAGAGCGGTGTGGCCCATGACAGGGCTTTTCCGGACAGAAGACTGACTACGAAAGCCACCTTAGACCTTTCAGTGGGAAACAGGTCCGACATCATCTCCAGATGCAGGGAACATTGGGAAAGGAAGCCACGGCAAAACTTAGAGTCCCCATCAAACTTATCCGGCAAGGATAAGCGTATCCCAGGAGCGGCCACTCGCTGCGGAGGAGGTGCAGGAGCTGGCGGAGGAGATGACTGCTGAAGCTGTGGTAGCAACTGTTGTAGCATAACGGTCAGTTGAGTCAGCTGTTGGCCTTGTTGCGCAATCTGTTGTGACTGCTGGGCGACCACCGTGGTGAGGTCAGCGACGACTGGCAGAGGAACTTCAGCGGGATCCATGGCCGGATCTACTGTCACGATGCCGGCTGGCAGGAGGTGGATCCTCTGTGCCAGAGAGGGATTGGCGTGGACCGTGCTAGTGGACCGGTTCTAAGCCACTACTGGTTTTCACCAGAGCCCGCCGCAAAGCGGGATGGTCTTGCTGCGGCGGTAGTGACCAGGTCGTATCCACTAGCAACGGCTCACCTCTCTGGCTGCTGAAGATAGGCGCGGTACAAGGGAGTAGGCAGAAGCAAGGTCGGACGTAGCAGAAGGTCGGGGCAGGCAGCAAGGATCGTAGTCAGGGGCAACGGCAGAAGGTCTGGAAACACTGGCAAGGGACACACAAGGAACGCTTTCACTGGCACTAAGGCAACAAGATCCGGCAAGGGAGTGCAAGGGAAGTGAGGTAATATAGGGAGTGCACAGGTGATAACTCTAATTGGAACCACTGCGCCAATCAGCGGCGCAGTGGCCCTTTAAATCGCAGAGACCCGGCGCGCGCGCGCCCTAGGGAGCGGGGCCGCGCGCGCCGGGACAGAACAGACGGGGAGCGAGTCAGGTAGGAGAGCCGGGGTGCGCATCGCGAGCGGGCGCTACCCGCATCGCGAATCGCATCCCGGCTAGCAGCAGGATCGCAGCGCCCCGGGTCAGAGGACGTGACCGGGGCGCTGCAGCGGAGGAGGTGAAGCGAGCGCTCCGGGGAGGAGCGGGAACCCGGAGCGCTCGGCGTAACACATATATGTTTGCATAATTTCTGTTCTGCAACATCTCAGAGTAGATCATCGTCATTGTGAATTATCTCTGTGCTGTGACATCACTGTGTGCATTATTCCTAAAGTCATGGCTGTAAATGTTGCCACCCCTGAAATTTTTCAAGAAAAATGTATATTTCTCACAAAAAAGGATTGCAGTAACACATGTTTTGCTATACACATGTTTCTTCCCTTTGTGTGTATTGGAACTAAACAAAAAAAAGGAGGAAAAAAAGCAAATTGGACATAATGTCACACCAAACCCCAAAAATGGTCTGGACAAAATTATTGGCACCCTTTTAAAATTGTGGAAAAATAAGATTGTTGCAAGCATAATGCTCCTTTAAACTCCCCTGGGGCAAGTAACAGGTGTGGGCAATATAAAAATCACACCTAAAAGCAGATAAAAAAGGAGAGAAGTGCACTTTGCATTGTGTGTCTGTGTGTGCCACACTAAGCATGGACAACAGAAAGAGAACTGTCTGAGGACTTGAGAACCATAATTGTGGAAAATTATCAACAATCTCAAGGTTACAAGTCCATCTCCAGAGATCTAGATTTGCCTTTGTCCACAGTGCGCAACATTATCAAGAAGTTTGTAACCCATGACACTGTAGCTAATCTCCCTGGGCATGGACGGAAGAGAAAAATTGATGAAGGGTGTCAACGCAGGATAGTCCAGAGGGTGGATAAGCAACCCCAAACAAGTTCCAAAGATATTCAAGCTGTCCTGCAGGCTCAGGGAGCATCAGTGTCATCAGCGCGAACTATTCGTTGACATTTAAATGAAATGAAACGCTATGGCAGGTCCTCAGGGAAATAGTCAGGGATGTTAAACAAAGGCAACGGTATAACATGTATAAATGTATAATATATGAATTAATACACAGGTGAAACAATATTATATGGTCCTAACAACTGACGTCTGAGCATGGGTGTATAATGCCCAGTATCAGTAATGGGGCAGTGTAAATGTCACTGTCCACTTAATAAAAAATATTAAATATCGTCTCGCCTAGTTTCAACAAAGCATGATGCACAGTATACCTAAAGTATATACACAGTATGCCAAGGATAGTAATAACAGATGGCAAACTCTATAGGCGACCATGCTAAGGCACTATAACAAAATCCCCTTGGGGTACTCACGGTACCCAGATGTGGGGGCTTAACCCCTTAAGGACCGGGGGTTTTTCCGTTTTTGCATTTTCGTTTTTGGCTCCTTGCCTTTAAAAAATCATAACTCTTTCAATTTTGCACCTAAAAATCCATATGATGGCTTATTTTTTGCGCCACCAATTCTAATTTGTAATGACGTCAGTCATTTTGCCCAAAAATCTACGGTGAAACGGAAAAAAAAATCATTGTGCGACAAAATTGAAAAAAAAACGCAGTTTTGTAACTTTTGGGGGCTTCCGTTTCTACGTAGTACATTTTTTGGTAAAAATGACACCTTATCTTTATTCTGTAGGTCCATACGATTAAAATGATACCCTACTTATATAGATTTGATTTTTTCGGACTTCTGGAAAAAATCATAACTACATGCAGGAAAATTAATACGTTTAAAATTGTCATCTTCTGACCCCTATAACTTTTTTATTTTTCCGTGTATGGGGCGGTATGAGGGCTCATTTTTTGCGCCGTGATCTGTTTTTAACGGTACAATTTTTGCATTGATAGGACTTATTGATCGCTTTTTATTCATTTTTAAATGATATAAAAAGTGACCAAAAATGCACTATTTTGGACTTCGGAATTTTTTTGCGCGCACGCCATTGACCGAGCGGTTTAATTAATGATATATTTTTATAATTCGGACATTTCCGCACGCGGTGATACCATATATGTTCATTTTTCTTTTTATTTACACAGTTTTTTTTTTTTTATTGGAAAAGGGGGGTGATTCAAACTTTTAATAGGGGAGGAGTTAAATGATCTTTATTCACTTTTTTTTTTCACTTTTTTTTTGCAGTGTTATAGGTCCCATAGGGACCTATAACACTGCACACACTGATCTTCTATGCTGATCACTGGTTTCTCATAAGAAACCAGTGATCAACGATTCTGCCGCATGACTGCTCATGCCTGGATCTCAGGCACTGAGCAGTCATTCGGCGATCGGACAGCGAGGAGGCAGGTAGGGGCCCTCCCGCTGTCCTGTCAGCTGTTCGGGATGCCGCGATTAGCCGCGGCTATCCCGAACAGCCCGACTGAGCTAGCCGGCCACTTTCGGTTTCACTTTTAGCCGCGCGGCTCAGCTCTGAGCGCGCGGCTAAATGGTTAATAGTGCGCGGTGCCGCGATCGGCACTGCGCGCTATTAGAGGCGGGTCCCGGCTTCACTATGACGCCGGGCCCGCCGTGATATGACGCGGGGTTACTGTGTAACCCCGCGTTATATCAGGAGAGCAGGTCCAAGGGCGTACCTGTACGCCCTTGGTCCTTAACCCCTTAAGGACCGGAGGTTTTTCCGTTTTTGCATTTTCGTTTTTTGCTCCTTGCCTTTAAAAAATCATAACTCTTTCAAATTTACACCTAAAAATCCATATGATGGCTTATTTTTTGCGCCACCAATTCTACTTTGTAATGACGTCAGTCATTTTGCCCAAAAATCTATGGTGAAGCGGGAAAAAAAATCATTGTGCGACAAAATTGAAAAAAAAACGCTGTTTTGTAACTTTTGGGGGCTTCCGTTTCTACGTAGTACATTTTTCGGTAAAAATGACACCTGATATGTATTCTGTAGGTCCATACGATTAAAATGATACCCTACTTATATAGGTTTGATTTTGTTGGACTTCTGGAAAAAATCATAACTACATGCAGGAAAATTAATACGTTTAAAATTGTCATCTTCTGACCCCTATAACTTTTTTATTTTTCCGTGTATGGGGCGGTATGGGGGCTCATTTTTTGTTCCGTGATCTGAAGTTTTTAACGGTACCATTTTTGCATTGATAGGACTTATTGATCACTTTTTATTCATTTTTAAATGATATAAAAAGTGACCAAAAATGCACTATTTTGGACTTTGGAATTTTTTTGCGCGCACGCCATTGACCGAGCAGTTTAATTAATGATATATTTTTATAATTCGGACATTTCCGCACGCGGTGATACCACATATGTTTATTTTTATTTTTATTTACACTGTGTTTTTTTTTTTATTGGAAAAGGGGGGTGATTCAAACTTTTAATAGGGGAGGAGTTAAATGATCTTTATTCACTTTTTTTTTTCACTTTTTTTTTGCAGTGTTATAGGTCCCATAGGGACCTATAACACTGCGCACACTGATCTTCTATGCTGATCACTGGTTTCTCATAAGAAACCAGTGATCAACGAATCTGCCGGATGACTGCTCATGCCTGGATCTCAGGCACTGAGCAGTCATTCGGCGATCGGACAGCGAGGAGGCAGGTAAGGGCCCTCCCGCTGTCCTGTCAGCTGTTCGGGATGCCGCGATTTGCCGCGGCTATCCCGAACAGCCCGACTGAGCTAGCCGGGAACTTTCACTTTCACTTTTAGCCGCGCGGCTCAGCTTTGAGCGCGCGGCTAAAGGGTTAATATCGCGCGGCGCCGCGATCGGCGCTGCGCGCTATTAGAGGCGGGTCCCGGCTTCACTATGACGCCGGGCCCGCCATGATATGACGCGGGGTTACTGTGTAACCCCGCGTTATATCGGAAGAGCAGGACCAAGGACGTACCGGTACGTCCTTGGTCCTTAAGGGGTTAAGGGGTTAAAGGGGTACTCCGGTGGAAAACTTTTTTTTTTTTTAAATCAACTGGTGCCAGAAAGTTAAACAGATTTGTATATCACTTCTATTAAAAAATCTTAATCCTTCCAGTATTTTATAGGGGCTGTATACTAAAGAGAAAACCAAAAAAGAAATGCATGACCACAGTGCTCTCTGCTGACCTCTGCTGTCCATTTTAGAAACTGTCCAGAGTAGGAGAAAATCCCCATAGCAAACATATGCTGCTCTGCATTAATTTTTTTGGATTTCTCTTTAGTATACAGGCCTTAAAAAGTACTGGAAGGATTAAGATGTTTTAATAGAAGTGATTTACAAATCTGTTTAACTTTCTGGCACCAGTTTATTTAAAAAAAAAAAAGTTTTCCACGGGGGTACCTCTTTAACCCCTTAACACCTCAAGGACACATGACGTACTGGAACGTCATGTGTCCGCTCCTGATCTTTTTTAGGGAGGAAATTTCAATGAGAACCAAAATTTTGCACATTTTGGAGGGTTTTGTTTTCACACTGTACACTTTATGGTAAAAATTACGTGTTCTTTATTATGTGGGTCAATACAATTAAAATGATACCCATGGCTAGATACTTTTATATTTTTGTACCGCTTAAAAAAAAAATCTAAAACTTTTTGTACAAAATCAGTAATCTAAAATTGCCTTATTTTGACCACCTATAACTTTTTCATTTTTCCATATATAGGGCGGTATGAGGGCTCATTTTTTGCGCCGTCATCTGTACTTTTTTTAGATACTACATTTGCATATATAAAACTTTTACATCATTTTTTATTAATTTTTTTAAAATAAAATGTGACAAAAAAGCAGCATGTTTTACGTTTACGCCATTCACCGTACGGGATCATTAACATTATATTTTGATAGTTCGGACATTTATGCACACGGCGATACCAAATATGTTTATTTTTTTTTAATTACGCTTTTGGGGGGTAAAATGGGAAAAACGGACAATTTTAATTTTTATTGGGGGAGGGGATTTTTAACTTTTTTTTTACTTTTTATTTTTAAATTTTCACAGTCACAGTGTACATTATCTCTATACTTTGATATCACTGTGTACATTATCTCTATACTTTGTCATAACGGTGTACATTATCTCTAAACTGTGTCATAACGGTGTACATTATCTCTATACTGTGATATCACTGTGTACATTATCTATATACTGTGACATCACTGTGCATTATCTCTATACTGTGACATCGCTGTGTACATTATCTCTATACTGTGATATCACGGTGTACATTGTTTCTATACTGTGACATCACTGTGTACATTTTCTCTATACTGTGATATCACTGTGTACATTATCTCTATACTGTGTCATAATGGTATACATTATCTCTATACTGTGTCATAACGGTGTACATTATCTCTATACTGTGACATCACTGTGTACATTTTCTCTATATGGTGATATCACTGTGTACATTATCTCTATACTGTGACATCACTGTGTACATTATCTCTATACTGTGACATTCCTATGTGCATTATTTTTGTGATGCATTATCACACTGTTGTAACATCACTGTATGCTTTATCTCTCTGCATCAGGGAGACCAAAATAATCAAGGTTTTCATGTTCCTAACTAGCTGTTGAAGTCGGTCATGGTATAGTGAGGCCCATTTGCATGTTTTGTTATCGGTCCTCCTAATGGTTACTTGTTGCGCTTCTGTATCTATCTTTCCATGACTGATATTTAGAAAAAAAAATACACATTCATTTTCTTGTACACAGTAAATCTATGGTGTTGCATGAGGATCTAAACAATTATAATAACATGGAGAAAATCCTGTATTACAATCACTCTAAAGAATACAATAACCAAAACTGACACAAACTGACAAATAACAAAAGGAAAACTAGACCTTCTCTTTACATAGACTTGGAGGGGACTTCATCCGAACAACAGGTAAAGCTGTTTGAATATTGCCTTTCTTTATCAATATTTATATTGTATTTCAATGAAAAAACCCTATAAAAGTTTGATGACCAAACATTATAAACTAAAAGTCCTACAGTTGGTAGATGGAATAGGACTCTGCCAAATATCATTTTATGACACTGAATAGCTCTGCCCGCTGCCATCTCACCAGATGCTGTTGTGAGCAACCTCAATAGCTCTTTATTGTGAGGGAGGGATGTTACACTGTCGTGAATCTGAATAATAAGGCTGGTTCAAAAACAGGTTATGGACATGAAGGAAATTATTTTGGGAAACTGACACAGATCTAATTTTTCAGTTGTATTGCGGTACATTTGATATTCTATTATACTAGGTTATTCTGTACCTGGATACAATGTTTACTACCGTATATACTCGAGTATAAGCCGAGTTTTTCAGCACCCCTCAGCTTATACTCGAGTGAACTCTCCGCCTGTCAATCCCTTCTCAGTGGTCTTAAACCTGCGGACCTCCAGATGTTGCAAAACTACAACTCCCAGCATGCTACTGTGGCCTTCGTCATCATCCAGACCCCCCCCCCCCTTTAGTTTTCTACTCACCTCCCCTTGGTGGGAAGGAAGGGTGAGCTGGTCCGGGCCATCTATGCTGCAGGGACCATCCGGTTGGGAGGGTTAGTCATTCCAGGCTGTCTATTTTCACCGGGGGGGCCCTCTTCTCCGCACTCCGGGCCTGCCTCGGACTAGTGACGTTGCCTTGACGACAACACACAGGGAGGCGCATGAATGTCCCTGTGCGTCGTCGTCAAGGCAACGTCACTAGTCTGGGGCAGGCCCGGAGCGTGGAGAAGAGGGCCCCCCTGGTGAAAATGGACAGCCCGAACGATTAACCCTCACCACCGGACGGTCCCTGCAGCATAGATGGTCCGGACCAGCTCACCCTTCCTTCCCACCGAGGGGAGGTGAGTAGAAAACTAAAGGGGGGGTCTGGATGATGACGAAGGCTGCAGTGGTCTTCAACCTGTGGACCTCCAGAGGTTTCAAAACTACAACTCTCAGCATGCTCGGACAGCCGATGGCTGAAGGGATTGACAGGTGGTGATGATGAAGGGGGGGGAATGATGACGGGGGTCTGGATGATGACAGGGTTCTGGATGATGACATGGAAGGATGATGTATTTCCCACCCTAGGCTTATAGTCGAGTCAATAACTTTTCGTGGGTTTTTGGGGTGAAATTAGGGGCCTCGGCTTATATTCGGGTCGGCTTATACTCAAGTATATACGGTATATTATATAGAGCTTTCCATATAATTTTTGGATCCCCAGGCAAGACAACAGTTTGGTGCTGTCACTTCTGCAATCCAAATGGTCACACAACAGAGAGTATATTGTAGATTTTTTTTTTATGCTCACCATACCTTAGAGGTTACAGGATTGTTGTTTCTTAATATATAGCTCAGTAAATTTTTAACTGAATTGCGTAACACTTATGGACATAAATTTTGCTTTGCTTTTCTTTTCATCTCTTGACTCATAAAGCTGGCAATCCACACAATGGTATATGCTAATAATCCAAAGGAGGTCATACACCTTAGGTAAAAGGAAGCTCCACCCAACTGCAGTGGAATTGGCCATAAAGAGACCTCCCATCTACCGATCTTGAGATCATGCATGTTGGATCTCGATATTTTTAATGCTCTGTTGAAAGTGTCTGGTTCAGACTTTTCTACATTTTTATGTCTATGGTGGAAAAAAACATATATAAAACAGCTGAAGTATGTTTGGACCTCCCCTTTACTAATCCTGTGGATAGATGATAAATGTTAATGGATGGAGTATCCTATCGAGGAGGGAGCCCTGCACAGATTTTTTCCACCTATTAGGTTTAACTATGGAAGGAAAGCCTCTCTCCAAGGGCTACATGATGTGTATCTGTTATTTGCTCCGGCCGCACACGCTGGCTGTGAGCACATGGTTCCGTTACCTGCTGCTGCTGGCGGGGCTGGGATTCGCATTGTGGGGCGCACTCATATCCCAGTCCGTCACTCACTAGGTAGAAAAGAAATCCCGGCACTCACTATATCTTCTGCCAAGTGTTATGTGTTAATTAAAACACAGTCCAAGTACAAGTTTGTACTTGCACTGTGTTTTAATAAACACATAACACTTGGCAGAAGATATAGTGAGTGCCGGGATTTCTTTTCTACTATTGCTATTCATTTAACGTGCACCACCAAGGGACTTGAGTGCCGACCCCTTTTTGTTTACTCCATCACTCACTAGGTGCTTCTCCTGCCCCCACCTCTCTGCTCCGGCGCGCATGTACCTGTCCCCTAGGGTGCGCGCGTGCCGGAGCTTTAAGATTTTAAGGGCCAGTGCGCCCATTAGTGTAGTACACCTGTGGCTCATTGATAAATTCCTCCTCCTCCCACACTTCCCTGCCGGATCTTTGTTGGCTTGTGCCTGAGAGAAAGCATACCTGAGAGTTGCCTTTCCATGTAGCTGATCCTTTGCTCTGTGACCTGACCTTGCTCCTCTACCAACGTGCCTACTGACTTCCTGCAACGTCCTGACTACGCTATTGTGCCGCCTGCCCTGACCTTTTGATATCCTGACTACGAGCTGCCTTATCCCTCCTGTGCCTCACATCTCCTCAGCTGCCTGTGTGGCCAAGCCATGCCAGGGGTAGCGACCTGGGTGCCGCCTGCCACAGCAAGTCCATTCCGCTTTGAGACAGGCACTGGTGAAAACCAGCGGCACCTTAGACTCCGCTCCCTGGTACGGTCCGAGTCATCTGCCACACAGGTCCAGCGGATCCACCGGTGTTCCTGTCTTCTGAAATGTGAGTGTTACACTCTATAGTATTTATGCATTTGGGACTGATTATATTGAAATATGAACAATATTTTTCATTTATCTGACATTTCTAATGGATTTCTAAAATTGACAAAAACAAAGTGATGCATGTCTAATTCTGAATTTCTTTTATTCCTTGAGAGCAGAACACAGGGCTCACAATTTTGAGGATGGTTCTGTTTGAGCACATCCAGTTTAACCACAGATTATGGTGAAATGGATAACATTGATTATCTGGTGACAAAGGGGCATGTCAAGGGGAGCAATATATTAAACAGCAAATGAACAGTCAGCTCTTAAAGTGGATGTGGTGGAAGAAGGAAATGTGGGCAAATGTAATGATCTACGTGACTTTGATAAGGACCAAATTTTGATGGCTAGATGGGGAGTGAAGGATGGCCCCACAGAAGAGCTACTAAAGCACATGAAAAAGTTGCTGAAAAGGTTCCTACTGCCTATGAAAGAAAGGTGTCTGATGGGGCTATGTAGCTGCAAACCATTCACCCCTGTGCACTGACCCCTGTGCACTGCCAAAAGCACCTACAATGGGCTCATGAGCATCAGAACTGGATCATGGCGCAATAGAGTGAATTTTGAGCGAAGTTCTTGAAAAGTTTTATGTGGACAGACGGGTGCATGTGCATCACTTACCTCGGGAAATGGCACCTGGGACACACTGCAAAAACAAGACAAGTTGGTTAAGGCAATGTGATGGGCAAGGTTCTGCTGTAAAGCCTTGTGTCCTGGCATCATGTGAATGTTACTGTGACTTGTACCACCTACTTTAAAACATTAATGATAGTAGGATTGCCTAATGGCAGTGGCCTCTTTTAGGCTGCATTCACATCTCAGTTTTACACTACGGGTGCCGGATCCGGCTGGGGGAGGGGCAAACCGTGTGCTCCCGTACCCCAGCCGGACCAGCGCTAAACTCCATTCACTTTAATGAGCCGACCGGAGTCAAACGGTGACTTCGGCTCATTTTTGACCCGTATCCAGTTTTGTGACTGGACCTTAAGCCGTCGGTTTTAGGTCTAGTCACAAAACTGGATACGGGTCAAAAATGAGCCGACCGGAGTGACCGTTTGACTCCGGTCGGCTCATTAAAGTGAATGGAGTTCAGCGCTGGTCCGGCTGGGGTACGGGAGCGCACGCTTTGCCCCTCCCCCAGCCAGATCCGGCACCCATACTGTGAAAACGAGGTGTGAATGCAGCCTTAGTAGGATAATGCCTCAGACACACTTCCAAAATTGTTAAGGTATGGTTTGATGACCCTGACAAATAGTTCAAGGTGTTGATTTGGCCTCCAAATTCTCCAGATCTCAATCTAATAAATTGTCTATGTGCTGAGCTAGAAAAAATAGTCTGATTAACGGAGGGTCTTCTCCTGACATCTTGGTGCCAGATGCAACAGGACAACCTCAGAGGTCTTGGGGAGTCCATGTCTCAATTGTGTAAGAACTGGTTGCAGCACAAGAGGAACAAACAAAATGTTATGGTGGTATTAATGTTTTTTTTAATTCTGATTTCCACTTTTAGGCACAGTAGTAGTAGTAGTGGTTAGAGTATATTTATTGTGCATTTTCCCTTTAACTTAATTGATTAAAATACATGCAAATTGGAATATAGAATTATTTCTGCTTAATGTGCTCCCTTGGCTCATTAGAATATATGAATATGTAGATTTACTTTTAACTTGCTTTATAACGAAGAATTGTTATATAAAAGGATATGCAAATTTTTCCTTTTTTTTTTCTTTCTTGGAATTAAGTTTGTGTTTTATGTGTCACGGCGTTTCATCATTAACATTCCTTTGTAGACTGAATGTTTATATGTAGGGTTCCTGCACAGGGCAGAATTGTCTCTCCATACTGTCTGCTTGTACAGGACTTGTTTTATGGCTGTCATTGTACAATGTTAACCAGAAATTCTGTTAGTGGGTTTGGCTGGCTCAACGTTCCCCTTTCCTCACACAGGCAGGTGGAGCAGCTGCGGATTTGAAAACAGACAGTTGGATTTCATCCTCTCCTGTGGAGAGACCGTGCACAGGGGCCGGGACACTATCAAAGCCGCCCAGCTAGATAGAAAACAACTGGTTGGGGGTGACAGCCAAGACAAAGTGCCATGCACCTGCCAGAGGTTCTAGAGTGGTCATGAAGATGGCAGATGGTGCTCCTCACCTCCGAGTCACTAATGGCAGATCTAAAGCTGACATATTAATCTACAACTATACCAAACCCCATACCATTCCTTTGAATACAGTATAAATTATCTATCTCAGTGTTTCCCAACCAGAGTGCCTCCTGCTATTGCAGAACTATAACTTCCAGCATGCTGGGAGTTGTAGTTTTGCAACAGCTGGAGGCACACTGGTTGGGAAACACTGATCTATCCATTCATTTTTATCTTTCTGTGTGAATGTCTTTTATGTAATATCTATCTGTCTACATACCTGAGTCTATCCATCTGCCTGTTAACCTATTCATCTATCTCATATATATCTATCTATCATCTATCTATTTCATATTTATCTCTCTATTATCTATCTATCTCATATCTATCTCCTATCTATCTATCTATCTCATATCTATCTATCTCATATCTATCTATCTATTTCATATCTATCTCTCGCATATCTATCATCTATCTATTACATATCTATCTACCTATCTCATATATATCTATCTATCTATTTATGTAATATCTATCTATCTATCTATTTATCTCATATCTATCTATCTTAAAAAATAAAATAAAATTAGAAAAGCAGCACATCCAAAAAATTATGAAAAAAATGCCCGATGCAAAGGAGCCTTCAGGGTATAGGCCAGTCTGCTTGAGAATGGCTGGGTGAGCCATCTGAAATGTCGCTTTTTTTGTAACACTTGTCTTTTTATGGAATAAACTCACCTTTTTGCACTTTATGGACTGTGTGGTACAGTGATATCCTTTTGCTATCTATCTATCTCATATCTATCTATCATCTATCTATCTATCTCATATCTATCTATCTCATATCTATCTATCTAATATCTACCGTGTTTCTCCGAAAATAAGACCGGGTCTGTGGGCATTACTGGCGGCCGCGGTCCAGATATGGACCGCGGTCCGCCAGTTGATTACCCCTGGCCTAGGTCTTATTTTCGGGGTAGGGCTTATATTGCAGCCCACCCTGATAATCTTGCTAGGGCTTACTTTCGGGGTAGGGTTTATCTTCGGGGAAACACGGTATCTATCTCATATCTATCTATCTCATATCTATCTATCTACCAAAACAATGTGCAGGAGCACTCCAATGGTGAATCAAATAAGTGGCTTTATTTTCATCAACAGGTGTGCGACGTTTCGTTCACCTCACGTGACTCTCAAGTTTGCTGCCTTCTATTTTCTTCTATCTATCTATCTATATATCTATTTATTTATTTGCACTGATTATTTAGTAGAAAAGTTAGGTCTCCCAAATTGAATACCAAAAATAGTTGACCAAAAGGGAACCTCTAAAACATAGCTTTTATTCCGTCCAATAAAATACACACAGTATAAAAAGTAGTGAAAAGTAGAAAAAAAAATCTCATAGAAAAAAACAAGTTTTTTCTATGAGATTTTTTTTCTATTTTTCACAACTTTTTTATACTGCGTGTATTTTATTTGATGCAAAAAAAGCTATGTTTTAGAGCAGTGGTCTTAAACCTGAGGACCTCCAGATGTTGCAAAACGACAACTCCCAGCATGCACGGACAGCCGTTGGCTGTCCGTGCATGCTGGGAGTTGTAGTTTTGCAACATCAGTAGGTCCGCAGGTTTAAGACCACTGCTCTTAAGGTTCCCTTTTGGTCAACTGTTCTATCTATCTAATATATATGTATCTAATATCTATCAATTATCTGTCTGTCTTTTGTTAAAAAAAAAAAAATGATATGATTATTAGTACAGAAAACTAAGTGGTATGTATCCAACTATTAAAATGCAATACCAACACATTTAGGATTTGTATAACATGGATTCTAAATACCATCATATGCATAAGCCCTTACATGAGTTTCAAGTCCATTAGAAGTTTAGCAGAGTCAAGTTTTAGTCCTTTTTTATATCTTTCTACCCCCTCTAATAAATGACAAACCTTTAAATGCCTTTCCCATTGTATGATCATAGCAAATCCTATAATAATACACATAGCGGCCAGCACAGACTCTGATGCTTATGCTCTCTTTCTTTTTATTGGAAGGAGCCTGTGCTGCACAGACCTGCTGTGAGTTCATGATCTTGGTTCAGCTGTTCTACATGAAAGAGTAGGTGTATTCATCCATGCACCCATGAGATGTCCTATTGTTCTACGATGGCAAATGATCTCTTGTGACAATGCGGAGCTGCTGAGAGCCTCTCCAGTCCACCTGCGCGTATTATATATGAAAGTATCTGCTGAAAAATATGGTTAAATAATTACTAATTCCATTCATGTCATAGTGACCAGTCGGTGCACTTCTCGCAATGTATACTTGTTGCAGATAATGAGTCTCACTTTACTCCCGCTCCAGACAGTGAGAGCCGTGGGCCGCAAGGGGCTGACATTCGAGCCCTCGATGCTATGTTTATCATTTTAATCTCATTAAAATAGCTGCTCGCACAGTTTTCTGCAAGGTCTCTATAAGCAACCATAAGATCACAGCTGGAATTTGTTCCTTTCCACAATACGTCATTAGGGCTATTTCTGAAACAGAGCATGAATCTCAATATGGTATTTTGCAGGCTTTTAAATCGATCTCATCTCTGTAACACTTTATTCCAAGGCTCATAATGCACTTATTAAAATGTATAGGGGGCTCTATAATCCTTCATGGAAGGAGGCTTGCTAAACAGGATAATCCCAGATTTGATTTTAACTGCTTTGGTGAAGACAATAAGAAATAAGAGGGCTAATTATTCAAGATGAATACAAAAAATATACAGACTAAGGCCGATTTCATGTGGGTGTAATATGGACGACTTTTTGCATTCGTATTAGGGCCACAAGTACCGGCTTGACTGTGGGTGGGGTGACCTAAATTGACAGCCATCCGTTCGGGAAATGTGGTCGGGCCAGGACTTGTGCCCATAATAGAGATGCAAAAATGCTGCCATATTATGCCTGTGTAAAACTGGCTTATGGGTACGTTCACACGTACCTTACTTGCTGCAGATTTCAAGCATGAAAATCTGCAGGTAATCACATAGCGTGTAATGAACGGGTATTTGTGCATATAAAGGGCCTTTTAGGCAGAATAAGGCATGGATTTCATGCAGGATTCTCCTTCCTGCTGGGTCCACTTCTTTAAAAAATAACAAAAAAAACTACCAAGTAGAAGCCCAGCCTTACTATGATTCTATGATTTATATAGAAAACAAAAACAGGCGTCCTGCACTCACCATCCAAATGCTGATAATACGGCTCCCATCTCGGGCTGCTCAATCCGACATGGTAGACAAAGGTGGCGTGACGCCACCTTTGTCTACCATGCCGGATTGAGCAGCCCGAGATGGGAGCCGTATCATCAGCATTTGGATGGTGAGTGCAGGATGCCTGTTTTTCTTTTCTATATACTTGTATTTACTGGGTTTCCCATTGTCCTAGCACCTCCGCCAGCTGAGTTGATCTGGTTAGCTGCCCGAGTGTCCGTACTATCCATCTCGAGGAGCTGTGTAGACAGGTACGGGTGCCACTATTCTATTTTCTTACTATGATTTCTATCTGCTAGCAGGCATAAATTCTGCTGGAAAGCTATGCCAGCTCAGAGCCAACATAGATTTCTGAGGGGGCCGCATGGGCAGCCTCTCATGCATCTAAAATGGATTATTCCATGATTACCACCTACCCACAGAATAAGTGATCTCCCTCTGTGGGGTCTGAATGCAATAATCCCCTCTGATGACAAAAAAAGGGTCCCTTGCCCCCCCTTTGAGTATGGAGCAGCAGTCAATCATGTGTACTCCTCATCCATTTACTGTCCATACTGTCCAGTTAGCTTTAGCAGTTCCACAGCAAGTGAATGGAGCATTGGTGCACATGAATGACAGCTGTTTAATTCATAAATAGGAACAAGGGGCCGCTATTCTTGTGATCAGAGGGCATCCCAGCACTCGGGCCCCCACCAATCAATGATTATCAAAAATCCCCACAATCCAGAATGGCATTATCAAATATAGGATTCAGCCTAAACACCAGACCATGTTGGAAAAATCACACAATAACTTTATTTATTCAACATGTTTTGAGGGCATAAAGCATGTTGCCCCAATTCTCAATGAAACAACTGATCGGTTAACTTGTGTTATAATGTTACCATCAATGTTACATTTTTATAGAAAAGAATAAGGGAAAAAGACGAGGTAGATATTATGATTGATTCCCCATCCATTGAACATGGTAGCACTCAGGGACTAAAGCCTGAGGTGAGATACTAATCTTGCCTCATAGGAGATAAGGCCCTTGCTGTCAGTGAATAGGAGCCTTCATAGTCCCAGAGGATGAAAATGATTCCAGGTAATGTGGTGATCACACAAGTACATGACTTGCATTACCGAGCCTTGGACATGTTGTGATCATTACATGACTAGTAAATATTCTAGAATTGCCATTGGTTTGTAGTATCTACTGTAACGCTGCTGTATTTGGATCCATTGACCTGTGTGGCTGATGACATGGGCCGTATCGGGGAGCGGAGTCTAAGGTGTTGCTGGTCTTCACCAGAGCCCTCCGCAAGGCAGGATGGGCTTGCTGCAGCAGGCGACACCCAGGTCGCTAGCCCCGATACAACTTGACCACACAGGTAGCTGGGCGAGGCGAAGTACAGTAGGATGAGGCAGAGACTAAGTCGGACTTAGCAAAGGGTCAAGGCAGGCGACAACGGTGCATAGGCAATAACATAGCGGATGGGTCAGAACACGACTAGGCAAACAGACAAGGGTACGCTTAATCTCAAATGGCACTGAAGATCTGGCAGGGAAGAGTGGGAGGTGCAGGGACTTATAGAGTAGTGTCCGGTGTTGCACATAATTATGGGTGTACTGGCCCATTAAATTTTAGAGCTCCGGCGCGCGCACGCCCTATGAGACGGGGACTAGTGTTGCTCGCGAATATTTGCAAAGCGAATTTTATTCGCGAATATCGCATATTCGCGAATTCGCGAATATTCGCGAATATAGCACTATATATTCGTAATTACGAATATTCGTTTTTTTTTTTTGTTTTTTTTTTTCTCACAGTGCACATCACAGTGATCACCCCTCTTTGCTTCCAGCTTGTGTGGTGTAAAGAAGGCTCTAATAGTACTGTGTGAAACTGGCGTGCGAATTTTCGCATATGCGAAAATTAGCATATGCTAAATTTTCGCATATGCAAATTTTCGTTTATGTTAATTTCCATGCAAATTTTCGCATACGCGATTTTTCGCGCATGCGGAAATAAAACGAGGATATTACGAATATGCGAATATTCGCGAATATATGACGAATATTCGTCCATATATTCACGAATATTCGCGAATTCGAATATGGCCTATGCTGTTCAACACTAACGGGGACCCGTGCACCGGAGCTGAGAGGCAGAGGAAGAGGCAGTGGAGGACCGAGGTAAGTGACGGGTTGGGATTCGCATGCAGGCACGCCCCGCGATGCGAATCCCAGCCCTGCTGGCAGCGCAAGCGGAAGTGGCCAGAGTGCAATGTGTAATATCTACCATTATGTACCTTCCATATAGTGTGGTTGTTTAAGCAACATGGTCAGATATTTGCTTACTTTAGGCAATGGAAAGTTCAGTGGTTGAATATGGAAAAGTAGGACTGAGTAAAGTCTCGCCATGCAATCTCTTATAAGTACACAGAGATACAGTATCACACAGCTGAAAGTGCCTTCAAGCATTTTCATCTAATCCAGTCCTTGCATGCTTTGTTTACAAGTTAACCATAGAAAGTGATTACCACACAGACTTGGCAAATGATAGCCCATTGTTAATTTCGCATTTTACATGTTTCACATATCCTGGCAGAGAAATAGTTTGTCCGACCAGCTTACCCCGCCCCGGACAGCAGAGCACGGATCCAGGTGCTGGACGGCACCAGCTAATCAGAAGAACAGAGGGAGATGGATCCAGCTCGTGCAGATAAAATAATTTTAATCCATAAGACAAGGAGGATACAAGTAATGCGTTTCAAGCGCTGAATGCGCTCTTAGTCATTACTCATGACTAAGATCGCATTCAGCACTTGAAACGCGTTACTTGTATCCTCCTTGTCTTATGGATTAAAATTATTTTATCTGCACGAGCTGGATCCATCTCCCTCTGTTCTTGTAATAGTTTTATTTTCCAGAGAAACACCCAGCTTCCCCCCCCTTGAACTTGTTTTATAGCAACAACGATTTTCTTCCAATGGCCATAATGTTAAATGATACAATTCCGGCTTGATGAAGCTCTTTATCAGCAAAATGGACCTTCTGCTCCATTAACCAACACATTATTTAACCAACACATTATTTTGGATCTATTTAGATTATATGGGCACTGTCATTTGTGGAAAAAAAAAAAAACATTTCATATCATGTAGTTAATAACATTATATGTATATTTAATAATATACATTGTTTAAAAAATGTGTATAATTTTGGGTGAAATTCCATCTGGGGTCCGTCCACCTAAAATACTAGCTGGGACAAAATACAGGAAGTGTGGACTAGACAAGCAGGGTTCTGTACATCCTCCTCGCTTGTCAATCAGCCTGCTGTGTGAGACTGGGGTGTGTTAGAGAACCTCAGTGCATAGCAAAGCCAGTTATCAGCTCTGAGAAGTGAGGGAGGAAGTTCCCACATGAGATGTGGGGGCAAGTGTCATGCTTGCCCATAGGAATGCATTCTTCTCCTTAGTGAAATGCAGTGTGGGCTATATAAACAAAGGAATTAGATGCCATAAAGGATAAAAACCATGATTTAAGCAAGGCACATGATTTACACAATTTAAACCTTAAGGACATGGGGAACACATGAACTCCCTAGTCCCATGCCCGCTGTATGAAGCTCCATACCTGGTGGTTCAAGGTTGTTATCAGCAGCCGGTACCCACGGCTAATGCCGGACATCACTGCGGTAACTAAAATGGGAAAATAAGGTTGCTGGTAGCTAAGTGGAGCTGATTGGGACCACTGCGATAATTAGACACTGATTAGCTAAGAAGACAGGCAGAGGGTCCCCAACTGCCTCCAGCTCTTCCCATCAGCGCTCGAATAGCATGCACTAATGGAATGCCAACGGCTGTCAGGGCATCCTGGGAGTTGAAGTTTTGCAACATCGGGAGGACCACAGTTTGAGACCACTGATTTAGAATGGTCCACCATACAGCTGTACAGAGCACATGTTGTGTACATCTACATGTGATTGCAGTCATTTACTCCGTAAAGGTCTGCAAGGGTTTATGATTTTCTTCCGCTATTACCTGCCTGGCATTACACAGCAGCAGGCATGCTCAGATACAGAAGTAATGACATAATAAAATAGCAGCGTCCTAGAGTGACACGACACATTGTATAATAAAGAACCTTTGGTCACTGGAACAGGAAACGACATTTGCTAACATTGACAGCTGTTGATTTGAATTTATGAGAAATGCATGACAGGATCTTGTTTGACATAGTGGTCAGGCTGAGCCTAAAAAAGAGCTATTGTCCTATTGAGGACGCTTAATGCTGCACTTTCCCTCTTTAAGCCAGATGCTTTTTATCTGACTTGCATGCAAAGAAGGAATATCTAATAGTAAAGGTTGTTGCAATGGAATCAAACGCTTATGCACTATAAATATGCCGTGTTATAGTCAAGCATCTACCAAGGCAAGGATTGGTTAATCATATAGTAAAAATGACAACTCTTCTATTATGGAGATATCTCACAGATCACTTCCTTTTTCCATTGAGTGTCCTAGTTTCCTTCCCCTGCACAGTACTCCATTTGTTAGAACAGCTATGCTGAGAGGATTGTACACCCACAGTCTCATATTGTAGATGCCACGGAGAACCATATATTCTCACCCACATCAACTTTTTTACTTAGCTGAACTTGTATCTTTTTTCTACCTAAACAGCTATGTTGATCCACATTGTCTATATTTCTACCATATTGCTTTTCCTGTAGCAGGGGTGTAAGGGTGCATTCACACCATATTTTTGCAATACAGTTCCCGTATCTGGTTTTTGATGAAAAACGCATTCCTCAAAACCGGAATAAACTGTATCAAAACGTGTGTACAAATTTCAACCCGTATACAGTTAAAAACCGTAAACTGTTTGAAAAAATGATGTCCGGTTGCATCCCTTTTTTAAGAAAAAAACGTATATGTTTTTAACTTTTCACTCCATTTTGAATAAAGTTTCACTTGTTTGATTGAAATTCCAAGAAAACAAACTGTGCAAAGTCAAAAAACATATGGTGAAAACCAAATGGAACCGTACACACATATGGTTCTGTACGGTTCCCATTGACTCCCATGTTTAAAAAAAAAAACGTATACGGTGTAATATAGTTTTTCACCCGGGCCAAAAACCGTGGTAGACTACGGTTTTGGGTACGGGAAAAAAACTGACAAAACCGTACAGGATGCAAAATGGACACAACCGGATGCATCTTTTGGCATACTGTTTTCAATGGAGAGTCAATGCATACGGTTTTCAATACGGTTCCATACGGTTTTCAAATTGAAAACGTATATGGGAACTGTATTGCAAAAACGTGGTGTGAATGCAGCCTAACTGGTGCAGCAGCATCCAATTGTTTTCAATAGGACTCCACTGCACTCCACGGTGCCAAAAAATGGATGCAATTCTGCGCACAACACAAACTGTGGGCCTCATTTACTAATAGTGGAGGGTTTTCTGTTGTCGGATTTTTTTTTTTGTCTTTTGGCTATATTCATTTGGTATTTACTAATGTGGCGCTGGACTAACATTTTAGGCGCACAAGTGTTTATTTTTTTGTCTGTCCCGTAAAGGACAAAAAAATGCAGGGAAAAAAAAACCACCTCCTCTTCCGATCTGAGAGAAGCAAGCGAGAGAGACCACACCACACCGTAGTGCCGATCACATGACACGGGAATAAACACTGCATCACAGGAAGAGATCAGAGGAGGCCGCAGGCACCAGCTGTAACTGCCAATGGCGCAGGTAGAAAGGAGAGGGAGAGAAAATGGCTGACAGTAGATAGGGAAATATAAGAATGTTTAATGGAGACAATATAAAAATGTATTAATTAGATAGGAAATAAAGGTGAGAAGAGGAAATAATGAGAATAAATGAAAATTACTCACTGGAATCAAGGCAATATGTGGCAATATTGATTAAAATAGAGATATAAGATATACAACATACCATGGTAATCCTTTCCAAATGGACCATCGTTTGTTGAAACCATCGTATGTTGAGGGGTCCATGCAATGTAAAGTATAGGACAGTGGTCTACAACCTGCGGACCTCCAGATGTTGCAAAACTACAACACCCAGCATGCCCGGACAGCCAATGGCTGTCCGGGCATGCTGGGAGTTGTAGTTTTGCAACATCTGGAGGTCCGCAGGTTGAAGACCACTGGTATTGGAGGTTATACTCACGTGTCCCCGCCGCTCCGGACCGTCACCGCTCGTCACCGCTGCCCTGGATGTCGCCTTCCATCGCTGTTGCCATGTCCCCAGGTGTCCCCGACGCTCCGGCAAGGCCTCTGCTTCCCTGGCATCCTCGATCTCCGTCGCCGCCATCACATTGCTACGCACGTCGCTCCTATTGGATGACGAAAGGGCGTGCGCAGCAACGTGATGGCGTCGATGGAGAGCGCCGACGATGCAGGGGATCCCGAAGAGGACGCGCCGGAGCCCCGAGGACAGGTAAGTGATCGTCAGCGGACCACACGGGGCACCGTAAACGGCTATCCGGTGGCAGCTGAAGCAGTCTGCGCTGCCGGATAGCCGTTTATGCGATGGCCCCAACATGCAAAAGCATCGTATGTTGATGCTGCCTTCAACATTCGATGGCCTCTGAGAGGCCATTGCATGTTGAAATGATCGTATGTCGGGGCCATCGTAGGTTGGGGGGGTCACTGTACAAGGTGACCACGTTCAGTGTGTACAAATAAAGGGGTTGTCCCACTAAAATCCTTTATCACTTACCTATATGATAGGTAATAAATGTATCATCATTGTGAGTTTGACTGCCGGGGCCATGTGAGACTGACTGCCGGGGCAATCGTAGGTCGGGGGGGGGGGGGGGGGGGGGGGGTCACTGTATATGAAATAGGTAGAAAAAGGCAATAAACAAGGAATAAGACAATAAATATTAATAAAATAGACAATATTGATTAAATGAATAAGATAAATAATAAATAATATCTAATTAATATTTAACAAATATTTTATAAATAATAAAAATAAACAAAAAATAATGAACAATTAAATAAATATAAAATAAATAATCTGTAATAATGACAAATATTCAGGAGAACAATAACTTAACAATTACGTTAACCCCTTAAGGACACATGACGTATGCGTACGTCTCCGCACCCTGGGCTTTAAGGACCCATGACGTATGAGTACGTCATGGCATTTTCCGGTCTCTGCCGCACACCAGGCGGAGATCGGAACGGTATGCCTGCTGAAATCCTTCAGCAGGCATGCCGTGCAAATGCCGAGGGGGGTCCCGGGACCCCCGCATGTCGGTGATCGCCGGAGATCGCTTGCGAAATCACGCAAGCGATCTTTGGTAATTCGGGGTCGTTCGGGTCACTTGTGACCTGATGACCCGCAAATACAAGGTGATCAGCGGTGTACAATACACCGCCAATCACCTGCCGTTGCTGGGGAGCGGTGACAATACTGTCACCGCCCCAGCAACGTTGCTATTGGCTGGCGATCCCCCCTCGGAGCTCTGGAGCCCCCTCAGTTGCCGTTAGAATAGGGACAGAGGCTTGCAGGGACAGGTAGGTATAATAAAGTATAATAAAGTTAAAAAAATGTAACCCCCCTCCCCCCCTGACCCCCTAATAGGTCCCCAAGGGTTTTATTAGGACTGGATCCCTGACCCCGGGCCCTATTAGGGGTTCAGGGAGCTATGTGCGCCATCCCTTATTATTGGCCGCAGCTTTTTTTTTTTCACCTGATAAAAAGGGTTTAAAAAAAGATACAACCCCCCCCCCCCCCCCCGACCCCCTTATAGGTCCCCCAGGGTCCTATTAGGGTCTGATCCATTACCCCGGGTCCTATTAGGGGTTCAGGGAGCTGCGTTTGCCACCCCTTTTTTTTTTTGGCAGCAGCTTTTTTTTCATTTTTTTTATAATAACGGTGTGTGGTTGATAATCACACACCGTTATATACTGTGATACACCAAGCACCAAATACACACTTCCCCGCCCCCCGCACACACCCCCTCCCCCCCCTGTCACTGCCCCTCCCCCCGCCACCGTAGAAAAAAGGCAGCGGAGGCTTACGCTTTTTTAGCCTCCAACTCCGAATCTGCCAGTGAGGACGAGGAAGATCCTACTTTTTTGTGTTCTTCCTCGCCCTCCTCCTCATCTAGCAGTGATGATGAGCCCCCTGCACGGCGGTGGAGACGCCACCAGGCGAGGCCACGCACCACCCATGAGAGTGACCCAGTGGCCGACACTAGTACGAGTGGCAATGCCGCTCGTAATAGGAGTCCGGCCCCCAGACAAGTGCACCGGAGCCCCCTTCCGATGACCCTGTCTGTAGCCCCCCAGAGGGTTATCAGCCACGGATTCCTGAGTTTGTTGGCGACTCAGGAATCCGGATTGACCATGCTGGATTCACTGATCTGGACTTTCTAAAGTTTTTTTTCAGTGACAGCATGGTCAATCACATGGTGGAGCAAACGAACTTGTATGCCCAGCAGTTCATTGCCCACCACCCAGATTCCTTTTTGGCCAGGCCCAATGAATGGCGCGCCATTGATGCAGCGGAAATGAGGACATTTTGGGTCCTCTGGCTGCATATGGGCCTGGTCAAAAAACCAAGTGCTCGTCATTACTGGAGCGGGGACGTCCTCTACCAGACCCCGCTTTACAGTATGGCGATGACACGGAAGCGGTTCGAGGCGGCAGAGCTCTCTTTCTCCACCTGAGCGGGTGCGCATTTGAGGCAACAGGTTAGGGACGGCCACACACATCACATTCCCAGAATGATGATTCAGAGCATAGAGTTTGGGGTGGGCATATTTTTTTTTAGTTTTGGCTATGCTCTGGGTCATCATTCTTGGAACATATCCTATTTTATTATGTTTTATAATTTTCTGGCCCGCTGTACCCCATATTACAGGCCTCTGTACACCACCTGTCTACCCCAGTTACGGCCCGTTGTCCACCATAGTGTTCCCCTATTTTAGGGCTCAGTGCTCGCCCCATTAAAGCTCCTTGAGGGGGGGTCCCACATCCTGGCTCCATATCAAGCTCAAGGTCCCTGACTGCGCTCCCAATCAAGCAAGACCTGCTGTGCACCCGCCAAGCCAAAATCATAAAAAAATAAGGTATGTCCTTACTCCAAAGAAATGTATTTACAAATTGTGGGGGGTATTTTCTGCTATTAACCCTTGTAAAAATGTAAAATTTGGGGGGAAACACACATTTTAGTGAAAAAATAATATTTTTTTTTGCATATCCGAAAGTCATGAAACCCCTGTGGGATATTAAGGCTCACTTTATTCCTTGTTAGGTTCCTCAAAGGGTCTAGTTTCCAAAATGGTATTCCATGTGTTTTTTTTTTGCTGTCCTGGCACCATAGGGGCTTCCTAAGTGCGACATGCCCCCTGAGCAAAATTTGTTCTCAAAAAGCCAAATATGACTCCTTCTCTTCTGAGCATTGTAGTTCGCCCACAGTGCGCTTCAGGTCAACTTATGGGGTACCTCCATACTCAGAAGAGATGGGGTTACAAATTTTGGGGGGGTCTTTTCTGCTATTAACCCTTGCAAAAATGTGAAATTTGGGGGGGGGAAACACATTTTAGAGAAAAAAAAACATTTCTTTTTTTACATATGCAAAAGTTGTGAAACCCCTGTGGGGTATTAAGGCTCACTTTATTCCTTGTTACGTTCCTCAAGGGGTCTAGTTTCCAAAATGGTATGCCATGTGTTTTTTTTTTGCTGTCCTGGCACCACGGGGGCTTCCTAAATGCGACATGCCCCGCGAGCAAAATTTGCTCTCAAAAAGCCAAATATGACTCCTTCCATTCTGAGCATTGTAGTTCGCCCGCAGTGCACTTCAGGTCAACTTTTGGGGTACCTCCATCCTCAGAAGAGATGGGGTTACAAATTGTGGGGGGTCTTTTCTGCTATTAACCCTTGCAAAAATTTGAAATTTGGGGGGAAACACACATTTTAGTGAAAACATTTTTTTTTTTTACATATGCAAAAGTCGTGAAACACCTGTGGGGTATTAAGGCTCACTTAATTCCTTGTTACGTTCCTCAAGGGGTCTAGTTTCCAAAATGGTATGCCATGTGTTTTTTTTTTTGCTGTCCTGGCACCATAGGGGCTTCCTAAATGCGACATGCCCCCCGAGCAAAATTTGCTCTCAAAAAGCCAAATATGACTCCTTCTCTTCTGAGCATTGTAGTTCGCCCGCAGTGCGCTTCAGGTCAACTTATGGGGTACCTCCATACTCAGAAGAGATGGGGTAACAAATTTTGGGGGGTCTTTTCTGCTATTAACCCTAGCAAAAATGTGAAATTTGGGGGGAAACACACATTTTAGTGAAAACATTTTTTTTTTTTACATATACGAAAGTCGTGAAACCCCTGTGGGGTATTAAGGCTCACTTTATTCCTTGTTACGTTCCTCAAGGGGTCTAGTTTCCAAAATGGTATGCCATGTGTTTTTTTTTTTTGCTGTCCTGGCACCAAGGGGGCTTCCTAAATGCGGCATGCCCCGCGAGCAAAATTGGCTCTCAAAAAGCCAAATCTGACTCCTTCCCTTCTGAGCATTGTAGTTCGCCCGCAGTGCGCTTCAGGTCAACTTTTTGGGCTACCTCCATACTCAGAAGAAATGGGGTTACAAATTTTTGGGGGTCTTTTCTGCTATTAACCCTAGCAAAAATGTGATATTTGGGGGGAAACACACATTTTAGTGAAAATTTTTTTTTTTTTTTACATATACAATAGTCGTGAAACCCCTGTGGGGTATTAAGGCTCACTTAATTCCTTGTTACATTCCTCGAGGGGTCTAGTTTCCAAAATGGTATGGCATGAGTTTTTTTTTGCTGTTCTGGCACCATAGGGGCTTCCTAAATGCAACATGCCCCCAAAAACCATTTCAGAGAAACATAGTCTCCAAAATCCCCTTGTTGCTCCTTCGCTTCTGAGCCCTCTACTGCGCTCGCCGAACACTTTACATAGACATATGAGGTATGTGCTTACTCGAGAGAAATTGGGCTACAAATATAAGTATACATTTTCTCCTTTTACCCCTTGTAAAAATTCAAAAATTGGGTCTACAAGAACATGCGAGTGTAAAAAATGAAGATTGTGAATTTTCTCCTTCACTTTGCTGCTATTCCTGTGAAACACCTAAAGGGTTAAAATGCTGACTGAATGTCATTTTGAATACTTTGGAGGGTGAAGTTTTTATAATGGGGTCATTTGTGGGGTATTTCTAATATGAAGACCCTTCAAATTCACTTCAAACCTGAACTGGTCCCTGAAAAATAGTGAGTTTGACAATACCTATATAAATGCACTGTGGGGGGCATATGATTGTGCTGCGGGGGACAATACCTATAAAAATATGCTGCTGGGGGCAAGACTTATATAGCGCAGCAGTAGGCAAGATAATATAGAAGCACTGCGGGGGGCCAGACATATACCCCTCCCCTCCAGTGATTCTATATATCTTTCCCCACCGCAGCACTTCTATTTAAAAAAAAAAACAAAAAAAACGCCGGGAGCCCTGAATGGCTCCTCAGTACCGGCCATTCAGGGCTCCTGGCGGGGAATTAAAAAATACATTGTACTTTGCAGGGGAGTGGAACATGGTCCCCTTTCCCCTGTTTAATAACTTCTAATCGCATCGGGTCTCAGAAGTGAGACCTGGTGTGATCAATCCCTCAGCCTCTGTACTACAACCCCCATCATGGAACAGAGTCTGTTCCATGATGGGGGTTGTAGTAGAAACACTAATGTAGCCTCCCCAGCATCCGGCAGTCTCCCGCAGCTGGGGAATTACTACTCCCATCATGGAAACAAGTTTGTTCCATGATGGGAGTAGTATTAGTCCCTCAGCACTGCAGAAGTCTGCTGATGTAACCTCTTCTGAGCATACTCAGAAGTAATAACAGATATTATAAACCAGGTGCAAAGGGATGACATAAAGGCTCATGCGTTTGCCATAGACTTCAATATTAAAAATAAAGGCTGTTAATTTACCCATTTCTTGTGACGGAAGAAAAATTAGTGCATGTGCCGTTTTTTCTTCCGTCACTAATAACGTCCGTTATTCATGACAAGCTATAATGGGTCATAACGGATAATCAAAAAATCCCATAGACTTTAATAGGATTTTGAAACGGACGTTTAACAACTGTTTATAAGGTTTTTATAACGAAAGTTTATAACGGGTCTTTTAACAGAGCAACTTTGTAGTGTGAAAGGGGCCTTACCAGTTTTTACACCATCCTCTGGCAGTCGGATTTTCTAAAATCCCTCTTCTCTGTTTTTTTCTCGGGTTTTGGACAATAAACCGTGGGTTTCCTGAAAAATGTCAGGTTACAAACCTTTTTGGAGAAGCCACGCCCCGTTATAGGGAATTCTAAAATACTCAGAGTGATTTCTGAAATTGTCTGCTTTTTTTAGGCGCAAGATTGTCGCACAGGTGTGCGCCTAGAATTTTGTCCACAAACCCAATAAAAAGTGTCGGTTTCCGCTTAGTAAATAAGGGCCTATGTGTTTTAGACACTTTACTAGTGCTCCTAAGAAAAAAAATATTGGCTCACATAGAGGTGGTGTGGCTTCATCAGAAAGTAGGTGTTGTTTAAAATGCAACACTGTTCCATAAACTTTAATTAGAAAAGGGGTAAATCACCTTCATTACTGAACTACTGTATGCACTAATTGGCTGTCTAGTAGCGCCTACCTACAGTACAGGGCGGTACTATAGGTTCTGTACTGCTCTTTACCTGTGCCAGGGTTAGCTGCTCCTTTGGACACCAAGTAAGGGCAGCTCCATTTTTCTATCTTTGGGACACTGTGTACTGTACATGACCCTGAAGAAGCTCCTGTCCTAGACAGTGATTTACTGCTCCCAGCAGATCTTTCTTTAATATAGAAGAACTTGATTTATCTGTATTAATTATCTACTTTTCTTCTTTTCTATTTTTTGATGACATATCAGGGTTATCAGAACCATTTACCAGGTTTCTATAGAGTTGTGGTCTCAACATACAATGGTTTCAAATACAATGGTCATCCTGGAACCAATTAATATTGTAACTTGAGGGATCACTGTATTCTGACACACCAAATTTGAGTCCTGAGCCCCTGTTATAAATCTGGTGCATTCTTAGACTGTGCAACCTGTACACTGTCTAAGGGGCCTATTACATGAGGAAATCATCAGTGATGAACGAACGATCAGCGATGAAACAAACAATAAAAGCAAACGATTGTTTCTCAGTTGATAGTTTCAGCAAGTTAAAAACCATCATTCAATGGCCCCACATCCTCCAGTGTGATAGGGAACACCAGGGACATTATATACGACAATAAACCATTCTAGGCCACCAAGAACATTAATATTATTACCTTAATCACTGCAGACCATAGGTTTAGGGTTATTAATGTTAAGAACTACACTGCCTAAGGTCACCAGAAATATAATTCCTTAAACTCTAGACAACCAGGAATATTAGTTATACACATCAACATCACAACGTTAAAGGGGTACTCTGATCAAACTTTTTTCATGCCATTTGCAGCAATAAAAAAAACGTTGACTTTCCTTCTGTTGCTCCCCCAATGCCGTTGATATCGCTGCCCCATTCTCCGGTGCCGTCTTCTTCCTGCTTCTGGGGCCCAATACGTAACACTGCAGCTCAGCTAATCGTTGCCCACATTACATGTCCTCTGCTGAGCTGCAGTGTTACATGTCATGCCCCAGAAGAAGGAAAATAACTACACGACAGGATGGCGATAGAAGAGAAGTGGTAGAAAGTATTTTACAATGTATTTTTTTTTTCATTGCTGCAGCACAAGCATATGGGAAGAAAATTAAAATGTTGCCTAAATACCCTTTAATATAAATGCAAAGATAAAAAGTGTGGCATTCAGGTTAAACAGCTGTTCCACAGTTTTATATTGTTTGCTGGTACTCAGATAGTCCAAATTGTTTAATGCAAGAAAAACTGGAATACCAACAGAACATACTGTGTTCCTTCAATATAAGGTTGGTCCTGCTAGTGGGTAAACAAGGAGTTAAAAAGGCACAATGCTGATCGCAAGAGTTTTTCTTAAAGGTTTTTTTTTTTTTACATGTCACGCAGACTATTAAATTCCAGAAGCGGAGAATAATATTTATAGATCAGACCATTACACTATGGAGAAAAGCTGAATTAGTTTAATGCAGATCCGTCTGAGGCCAAAACATCCATTACAGTAATGTTGATGATGGCAAATGCATCTCCCAGAGAATCAATAGTTATTTGTAATAGACTAGAACAATTATCAAGCTTCAGGCTACAGTGACCCATCTAGACTGCACTGGAAGAACTGGGAAGAGAGCCCAAAACTCAACCATCTCTAAGTACTTAATGGCAAGGATAAAAAGGTCAAAGAGGGAAGATGTGTGTTCAGCCTCTGTCTCACTCCCTTATACAGAGTTATAAGATACCAGCTAAGCAAAGGGACCCAATATATCTTATAATGCAAACAGCTGGATAATGTAATGCAGTCATCTTCATAGAGCGATGGCCTGTATGCAAGCTGTATAAGAGCATATTAAGAGTCATGTGCCACGACGCAAGAGCACAAAGTTAAAACTACATGTTACATGTGTATTGAACATCTTTTGATTTATCCATTTCATTAAAGGGCAAATCATTAGATTAAGAAAAGCTCAATAATTGTGGCCTTGTTGGTTGTGAATGGAAATATCTGAATTCTCATATATCTGCTGTATATGTCAGCATTTTCTTACCTTTTACATGTGGTTTCTTGAACTTGGTTCAACTGTGGTGTAGTGTCTTGATCTTTGCAGCAGTATAGAGGTATAGGTATTTATGTTCTATGGTAAACTATGGTCAGGTTATGAGAATTGGGTGGGAGGGAATAGAAGCAATAATAATACAGTCCCTAAAAGGCTTTAGTGATGCGTATAATGCCTTAAGAGGGTTTAGTGACCTAGGTTTTCTTGGTCTAAGGTATTTCCACAATCTAAAACAACCGATAGAGTAGTATTTCACAACCAGTGTGCCTCCAGCTGTTGCAAAACTACAACTCCCAGCATGCCTGAAAAGCCTTTGGCTGTCTGGGCATACTGGGATTTGTAGGTTTACAACAGCTAGAGGCACACTAGTTGGGGAACACTGAAACAGAGGATACCTGTATGATCAGTAGGAGTTTGACCGTTAGTACCCCCCGCCATTGACCAGAATGGAGGAGAACTAACCCCTGCAATAAAGGAGTGGACTGCACAAACAGTGTCTATGCAGTGGAGCTTGGCAAAGTTCAGAAGCCAAACTCATACATGTTTAAATTAACTTCTTTGCAAACTGATTCATGGTCCTTTTGTTGGGTTGCATATAGTGCACCATAGTGGCAGCCACTGTTTATATTCAAGGTAAGACTCCCTCCTCTTAAAGGGGTACTCCACTGCCCCAGCATTGGGAACATTTTGTTCGGAATGCTTGGAGCAGGCGGTGGGGGTCGTGACATCACAGCCACGCCCCTTGTGACATCATGCCATGCCCCCTCAATGTGAGTCAATGGGAGGGGGCGTGGCGGACGCCACGCCCTCTCCCGTAGACTTGCATTGAGGGTGCGTGACGCGACGCCGCGAGGGGCGTGGTCGTGACATCACGACCCCCGCCGCCCGCACCCAGCGTTCTAAACGAATGTCGGGTGCTAAAAAGAGACCCTGCGATCAGACATCTTATCCCCCATGCTTTGGATAGGGGATAAGATGTCTAGAGGCAGAGTATCCCTTTAAATTCCAGTTCAGCTCAGAATTGTAAAAATGATGTGGTCAAATCTACAACAATGAAAAAATGCACATGGTATGTGGGAGCACAAATGGGAATCCAGAGGTAACAAACTGGTAACTTTTCTATTTAGTTTATGTTTAATTATTTTGAGAATCTAAGTCTTTATAAAAGGTTTAATACGGACTAAAACATAATGTTCAGTAACCTCTTTAGCATCTGAATCCTTATTAACTTGCCTTTATATGAGCGCACAGTAATAATGAAGGTTGCTTTGGAAGCTATGCATTTCAATAGCACTGCTCAGTGTGAAGTCATAGGTCCGTGTAACCTTGTCAGGGCTCATAAGTGATGATCAGATGTATGCAAAAAGCACAAGGGAAAACTCATCTCTTGTAATATTTCACTTGCAAATATATATTCTAGGAAGACAAAGAGCAAGCTTCCCATGGGATGTTGGGCTATGGAATAGAACTGAATTAATATTTGTCTAATATTTCTTTACCATATAGTCAGCCAGCACTTGATACTACTGTATCTCAATTTGATTTTCTTTGAAATAGAATATAATCTCACAAATGCCAGCAAATATTAGTCAATGAATAATTGTCATACATATCTTGTTATAACCAATCTTGGCCAAAGGTCCCCTATTTTTAGGGGCTGTCTATAAATAAGTATAATTAAAAGGGGAGGTTATATGTCCACATTATTGCTTATTATTGGAGGGCTCAGTAATTGTTAAATGTTAAGGATACCGATCGAGAGCTGGCTGATGGGCCCCATTTGGATTTTGTCAATAGACTACGTTCAGTTTATTAAACACAATAGAGAACTAGGACCACGCCACAGTATATGTAAGCATACAACTGTGATAGATTGTATACAGGCAATACATTGGCAAAACGTGATGTGAATGGGGCCTTAATCTGTGCCCCGGGTGAAGGAAAGCCTAACTACAACTATGATATTTTCAATGGCCGAAAGAAGAACCAGGAATGCACAGGCTCTTACAGTGATTTGTCTAAGTAAATATACTCTCAGTTTCATTTTGCCTGAGGGCCTTGCTCTAAACTTGACAGCTCATCCTGACAGCTAATGTAATTGTAAGGGGAGTCATATCTCTGCACAGAAAACACTGTATAATGTTATTACAGTTATGTAAAAGCATCAGGAGAGTTGGACTGATGTTAATGACGCTGCATAATACAATATTAGAACTCGCTGAATAATGCAATAATGGATGGACTTAAAGTGGTGCAAAGCTAGATTAATTCTAGGACCACAACTGTATTGCATCATATGAAAATGAACAGTCCAGACCAACATTATGTTTTTTTTTTATTCTGTTTCTATTTTCTTCCTTTTTTTTTTTTTTTTACATTTCCAACATACAAAAAAAAACATAAAAATACAAAATCATATTACCATTTACAAATCCTTTAAAAAATACTTTACTTACAACCCCCACCCAATCTCAAGCAGTATCCTTCTCGTTACATGTCAAAACGTTTTAAATCCCCCTTATCAAAAAGCTGCTGCACCTTAGTTATCCTTAGATAACTCCCAAAAGAAATTATTTAATTTTTATACAATTCTGTAAGATATAACAATAGGGAACATGGTATATTACCTTTAAAGGGGTACTCTGTTGAAAAATGTTTTTTTTTTTTTTTTTTTTTAAATCAACTAGTGCCAGAAAGGTAAACATATTTGTAAATGACTTCTATTAAAAAAAACTCTTAATCCTTTCAGTACTTATCAGCTTCTGTATACTAAGTTCTTTTGAAGTTTTGACAGCTCCTTACGTGGACAGAGAGAGCACTGTGGTCAGGCAGAAAGGAATTCAAAAAGAAAATAACTTCCTCTGTAGTATACAGCATCTGATAAGTACTGGAAGGATTAAGATTTTTAAATAGAAGTCATTTACAAATCTGTTTAACTTTATGGCACCTGTTGATTTAAAAAAAATGTTTTCCAGCAGAGTACCCCTTTAAGTGAATACATTTTTCTCCAAGTTTTATGTAAACATGTGCAAATTTGCCAATATTTGAAAACCCCCTGCGGAAAAATTCCCTTTTCCAACTATTCCAAAATATTTAGTGGCTTTCACCTGAATTTCCTTACCAAACATTTATTTAACAAGATTCCTCTGGAGCCAGAAATAAACCCCTGTTGTGTAATTAAAGGGGTTCTCCACTGCCCTGTCTTCCGGAGCTCCGCTCGCAGCGTCCGGAAGTTTATTACTCCGGACGCTGTGTGCGGGCTTCCATGTTAGAGGTGGCCCCCTCGTGAAGTCACGCCCGCCCCCTTCCCAGCGGTCGCGCCCCCTTCCCATAGACTTTCATTGAGGGGGCGAGCATGACGTCACGAGGGGGTGGGCGTGACGTCACGAGGGAGTGGCCTCAAACAAGGAAGCCCGCACACAGCGTCCGGAGTAATAAACTTCCGGATGCTGCGAGCGGAGCTCCGGAAGACAGGGCAGTTGAGAACCCCTTTAAATAATAAACCCTACAATTGGGTACTGCCAAAATTCCCCAGTCTTGGGGCAAACACAGAGAGAGAGAGAGAGAGAGAGAGAGAGAGAGAGAGAGCCCTCTACTGCGCCCGCCGAACACTTTGCATAGACATATGAGAAATATCCCTGAAAAATATCGAGTTTGAAAATTTTGTGAAAAATTGGAAAATTGCTGCTGAACTTTGAAGCCCTCTGATGTCTTCCAAAAGTAAAAACTCATCAATTTTATGATGCAAACATAAAGTAGACATATTGTATATGTGAATCCAAATTTTTTTTATTTGTAATATACATTTCCTTACAAGCAGAAAGCTTCAAAGTTAGAAAAATGCAACATTTCCAAATTTTTCATCAAATTTTGGGATTTTTCACCAAGAAAGGATGCAAGTTACCACAAAAATTTACTTCAATGTTAAAGTAGAATATGTCACGAAAAAACTATCTGGGAATCAGAATGATAACTAAAAGCATTCCAGAGTTATTAATGTTTAAAGTGACAGTGATTAGATGTGAAAAAACGCTCTGGTCCTTAAGGCCAAAATGGGCTTGGTCCTTAAGGGGTTAAACATAGTGATTCATTTTTGGGGCTTAATTAGCACATCCATATATTTTATCCTAAGCATATTATTAAAAGTTAAGTTTTACGAAATGCATATCCTCAATACTTACTTGTGCACACTAACACTTGTACAAAAGAGACCGTTTTCTACTGTCTATCTGTCTCAGGTACTATTCTGATCCTGCCACCCACCTGATGCCACACATCTGATGCCAAGTACTCCTTTTTTCACCCACCTTCATCACCGGGTACTGGTATTGCCACCCACCGGAACACTCTGTCACCGGGTAACTTTCAGGACTCCTGATGCTGCTGGCACCTCCAGGCTGTCTCATTCTGCCACCATATTTCCTCCTCATGCTGATGCTAGCTCCAGGCTGTCTCATTCTGCCACCATATGTTCTCCTCATGCTGATGCCACCTCCAGGCTGTGTTATTCAGCCACTATATGGTCTCCTCATGCTTCTGCCAACTCCAGGCTGTGTCATTAAGCCACTATATGGTCTCCTCATGCTGCCACCACCTCCACGCTGTGTCATTCAGCCACTATATGGTCTCCTCATGCTTCTGCCAACTCCAGGCTGTGTCATTCAGCCACTATATGTTCTCCTCATGCTGCCGCCACCTCCACGCTGTGTCATTCAGCCACTATATGGTCTACTCATGCTGCTGCCACCTCAACGCTGGGTCATTAAGCTACCATATGGTCTCCTAATGCTGCCACCACCTCCATGCTGTGTCGTTCAGGCACTATATGGTCACCTCATGTGGCTGCCAACTCCAGGCTATGTCATTCAGCCACAATATGGTTTCCTTATGCTGCCGCCACCTCTACCCTGTGTCATTCAGGCACTATATGGTCTCCTCAAGCTGTCGCCACCTCCATGCTGGGTCATTCAGCCACTATATGGTCTCCTCATGCTGCCACCAACTCCAGGCTGTGTCATTCAGCCACTATATGGTCTCCTCATGCTGCCGCCACCTCCATGCTGTGTCATTCAGCCACTATATGGTCTCTCCATGCGGCCACCACCTCCATGCTGGGTCATTTAGCCACTATATGGTCTCCTCATGCTGCAGCCACCTCCACGCTGTGTCATTCAGCCAGTATATGGTCTCCTCATGCTGCCGCTACCTCCACGCTGTGTCATTCCGGCACTATATGGTCTCCTCATACTGATGCCACCTCCAGGCTGTTACGCCGAGCGCTCCGGGTCCCCGCTCCTCCCCGGAGCGCTCGCTTCACTCCCTCCGCTGCAGCGCTCCGGTCACGTCCTCTGACCCGGGGCGCTGCGATCCTGCTGCCAGCCGGGATGCGATTCGCGATGCGGGTAGCGCCCGCTCGCGATGCGCACCCCGGCTCCCCTACCTGACTCGCTCCCCGTCTGTTCTGTCCCGGCGCGCGCGGCCCCGCTCCCTAGGGCGCGCGCGCGCCGGGTCTCTGCGATTTAAAGGGCCACTGCGCCGCTGATTGGCGCAGTGGTTCCAATTAGGGTTTTCACCTGTGCACTTCCCTATATTACCTCACTTCCCTTGCACTCCCTTGCCGGATCTTGTTGCCTTAGTGCCAGTGAAAGCGTTCCTTGTGTGTTCCTTGCCTGTGTTTCCAGACCTTCTGCCGTTGCCCCTGACTACGATCCTTGCTGCCTGCCCCGACCTTCTGCTACGTCCGACCTTGCTTCTGCCTACTCCCTTGTACCGCGCCTATCTTCAGCAGCCAGAGAGGTGAGCCGTTGCTAGTGGATACGACCTGGTCACTACCGCCGCAGCAAGACCATCCCGCTTTGCGGCGGGCTCTGGTGAAAACCAGTAGTGGCTTAGAACCGGTCCACTAGCACGGTCCACGCCAATCCCTCTCTGGCACAGAGGGTCCACTACCTGCCAGCCGGCATCGTGACAGTAGATCCGGCCATGGATCCCGCTGAAGTTCCTCTGCCAGTTGTCGCTGACCTCACCACGGTGGTCGCCCAGCAGTCACAACAGATAGCGCAACAAGGCCAACAGCTGTCTCAACTGACCGTTATGCTACAACAGTTGCTACCACAGCTTCAGCAGTCATCTCCTCCGCCAGCTCCTGCACCTCCTCCGCAGCGAGTGGCCGCTCCTGGGATACGCTTATCCTTGCCAGATAAATTTGATGGGGACTCTAAGTTTTGCCGTGGCTTTCTCTCCCAATGTTCCCTGCATCTGGAGATGATGTCGGACCTGTTTCCCACTGAAAGGTCTAAGGTGGCTTTCGTAGTCAGTCTTCTGTCCGGAAAAGCCCTGTCATGGGCCACACCGCTCTGGGACCGCAATGACCCCGTCACTGCCTCTGTACACTCCTTCTTCTCGGAAATCCGAAGTGTCTTTGAGGAACCTGCCCGAGCCTCTTCTGCTGAGACTGCCCTGTTGAACCTGGTCCAGGGTAATTCTTCCGTTGGCGAGTACGCCGTACAATTCCGTACACTTGCTTCAGAATTGTCCTGGAATAATGAGGCCCTCTGCGCGACCTTCAAAAAAGGCCTATCCAGCAACATTAAAGATGTTCTGGCCGCACGAGAAATTCCTGCTAATCTACATGAACTTATTCACCTAGCCACTCGCATTGACATGCGTTTTTCTGAAAGGCGTCAGGAACTCCGCCAAGATATGGACTCTGTTCGCACGAGGCGTTTCGTCTCCTCGGCTCCTCTCTCCTCTGGTCCCCTGCAATCTGTTCCTGTGCCCCCCGCCGTGGAGGCTATGCAGGTCGACCGGTCTCGCCTGACACCTCAAGAGAGGACACGACGCCGTATGGAGAACCTCTGCCTGTACTGTGCTAGTACCGAACACTTCCTGAGGGATTGTCCTATCCGTCCTCCCCGCCTGGAAAGACGTACGCTGACTCCGCACAAAGGTGAGACAGTCCTTGATGTCTACTCTGCTTCTCCACGTCTTACTGTGCCTGTGCGGTTGTCTGCCTCTGCCTTCTCCTTCTCTACAGTGGCTTTCTTGGACTCTGGATCTGCAGGAAATTTTATTTTGGCCTCTCTCGTCAACAGGTTCAACATCCCAGTGACCGGTCTCGCCAGACCCCTCTACATCAATTGTGTAAATAATGAAAGATTGGACTGTACCATACGTTTCCGCACGGAGCCCCTTCTTATGAGCATCGGATCTCATCATGAGAGGATTGAACTTTTGGTCCTCCCCAATTGCACCTCGGAGATTCTCCTTGGACTTCCCTGGCTTCAACTTCATTCCCCAACCCTGGATTGGTCCACTGGGGAGATCAAGAGTTGGGGGTCCTCTTGTTCCAAGAACTGTCTAAAACCGGTTCCCAGTAACCCTTGCCGTAACTCTGTGGTTCCTCCAGTAACCGGTCTCCCTAAGGCCTATATGGACTTCGCGGATGTTTTCTGCAAAAAACAAGCTGAGACTCTACCTCCTCACAGGCCTTATGATTGCCCTATCGACCTCCTCCCGGGTACTACTCCACCCCGGGGCAGAATTTATCCTCTCTCTGCCCCAGAGACTCTTGCCATGTCCGAATACGTCCAGGAGAATCTAAAAAAGGGCTTTATCCGTAAATCCTCCTCTCCTGCCGGAGCCGGATTTTTCTTTGTGTCCAAAAAAGATGGCTCCCTACGTCCTTGCATTGACTACCGCGGTCTTAATAAAATCACGGTTAAGAACCGCTACCCCTTACCCCTCATCTCTGAACTCTTTGATCGCCTCCAAGGTGCCCACATCTTCACTAAATTGGACTTAAGAGGCGCCTATAACCTCATCCGCATCAGAGAGGGGGACGAGTGGAAAACGGCATTTAACACCAGAGATGGACACTTTGAGTATCTGGTCATGCCCTTTGGACTGTGTAATGCCCCTGCCGTCTTCCAAGACTTTGTCAATGAAATTTTTCGTGATCTGTTATACTCCTGTGTTGTGGTATATCTGGACGATATCCTAATTTTTTCTGCCAATCTAGAAGAACACCGCCAGCATGTCCGTATGGTTCTTCAGAGACTTCGTGACAACCAACTCTATGCCAAAATTGAGAAATGTCTGTTTGAATGCCAATCTCTTCCTTTTCTAGGATATTTGGTCTCTGGCCAGGGACTACAGATGGATCCAGACAAACTCTCTGCCGTCTTAAATTGGCCACGCCCCTCCGGACTCCGTGCTATCCAACGCTTTTTGGGGTTCGCCAATTATTACAGGCAATTTATTCCACATTTTTCTACCATTGTGGCTCCTATCGTGGCTTTAACCAAGAAAAATGCTGATCCCAAGTCCTGGCCTCCTCAAGCAGAAGACTCCTTTAAACGACTCAAGTCTGCCTTTTCTTCGGCTCCCGTGCTCTCCAGACCTGACCCTTCCAAACCCTTCCTATTGGAGGTTGATGCCTCCTCTGTAGGAGCTGGAGCTGTTCTTCTACAAAAAAATCCTTCCGGGCATGCTGTTACTTGTGGTTTTTTCTCTAGGACCTTCTCTCCAGCGGAGAGGAACTACTCCATCGGGGATCGAGAGCTTCTAGCCATTAAATTAGCACTTGAGGAATGGAGGCATCTGCTGGAGGGATCAAGATTTCCTGTTATTATCTACACCGACCACAAGAACCTCTCCTACCTCCAGTCGGCCCAACGGCTGAATCCTCGCCAGGCCCGGTGGTCTCTGTTCTTTGCCCGATTTAATTTTGAGATTCACTTTCGTCCTGCCGATAAGAACATTAGGGCCGATGCTCTCTCTCGTTCCTCGGATGCCTCAGAAGTTGATCTCCCTCCGCAACACATCATTCCACCTGACTGCCTGATCTCCACTTCTCCTGCCTCCATCAGGCAGACTCCTCCAGGAAAGACCTTTGTTTCTCCACGCCAACGCCTCGGAATCCTCAAATGGGGTCACTCCTCCCATCTCGCAGGTCATGCGGGCATCAAGAAATCTGTGCAACTCATCTCCCGCTTCTATTGGTGGCCGACTCTGGAGACGGATGTTGGGGACTTTGTGCGAGCCTGCACTATCTGTGCCCGGGATAAGACTCCTCGCCAGAAGCCCGCTGGTTTTCTTCATCCTCTGCCTGTCCCCGAACAGCCTTGGTCTCTGATTGGTATGGATTTTATTACTGATTTACCCCCTTCCCGTGGCAACACCGTTATTTGGGTGGTCGTTGATCGATTCTCCAAAATGGCACATTTCATCCCTCTTCCTGGTCTTCCTTCTGCGCCTCAGTTGGCTAAACAATTTTTTGTACACATTTTTCGTCTTCACGGGTTGCCTACGCAGATTGTCTCGGATAGAGGGGTCCAATTCGTGTCTAAATTCTGGAGGGCTCTCTGTAAACAACTCAAGATTAAATTAAATTTTTCCTCTGCATATCATCCCCAGTCCAATGGACAAGTAGAAAGAATTAACCAGATCCTGGGTGATTATTTGCGACATTTTGTTTCCTCCCGCCAGGATGACTGGGCAGATCTCCTTCCATGGGCCGAATTTTCGTATAACTTCAGGGTCTCTGAATCTTCCTCCAAATCCCCATTTTTCGTGGTGTACGGCCGTCACCCTCTTCCCCCCCTCCCTACCCCCTTGCCCTCTGGTCTGCCCGCTGTGGATGAAATTTCTCGTGACCTTTCCATTATATGGAGAGAGACCCAAAATTCTCTCTTACAGGCTTCTTCACGCATGAAGAGGTTCGCGGATAAGAAAAGACGAGCTCCCCCCGTTTTTTCCCCTGGAGACAAGGTATGGCTCTCCGCTAAATATGTCCGCTTCCGTGTCCCTAGCTACAAGTTGGGACCACGCTATCTTGGTCCTTTCAAAATTTTGTGTCAAATTAATCCTGTCTCTTATAAACTTCTTCTTCCTCCTTCTCTTCGTATCCCTAATGCCTTTCACGTCTCTCTTCTCAAACCACTCATCCTCAACCGTTTTTCTCCCAAATCTGTTCCTCCCACTCCTGTTTCCGGCTCCTCGGACGTCTTCTCGGTCAAGGAAATTTTGGCTGCCAAAAAGGTCAGAGGGAAAAATTTTTTTTTAGTTGACTGGGAGGGTTGTGGTCCTGAAGAGAGATCCTGGGAACCTGAGGACAATATCCTTGACAAAAGTCTGCTCCTCAGGTTCTCAGGCTCCAAGAAGAGGGGGAGACCCAAGGGGGGGGGTACTGTTACGCCGAGCGCTCCGGGTCCCCGCTCCTCCCCGGAGCGCTCGCTTCACTCCCTCCGCTGCAGCGCTCCGGTCACGTCCTCTGACCCGGGGCGCTGCGATCCTGCTGCCAGCCGGGATGCGATTCGCGATGCGGGTAGCGCCCGCTCGCGATGCGCACCCCGGCTCCCCTACCTGACTCGCTCCCCGTCTGTTCTGTCCCGGCGCGCGCGGCCCCGCTCCCTAGGGCGCGCGCGCGCCGGGTCTCTGCGATTTAAAGGGCCACTGCGCCGCTGATTGGCGCAGTGGTTCCAATTAGGGTTTTCACCTGTGCACTTCCCTATATTACCTCACTTCCCTTGCACTCCCTTGCCGGATCTTGTTGCCTTAGTGCCAGTGAAAGCGTTCCTTGTGTGTTCCTTGCCTGTGTTTCCAGACCTTCTGCCGTTGCCCCTGACTACGATCCTTGCTGCCTGCCCCGACCTTCTGCTACGTCCGACCTTGCTTCTGCCTACTCCCTTGTACCGCGCCTATCTTCAGCAGCCAGAGAGGTGAGCCGTTGCTAGTGGATACGACCTGGTCACTACCGCCGCAGCAAGACCATCCCGCTTTGCGGCGGGCTCTGGTGAAAACCAGTAGTGGCTTAGAACCGGTCCACTAGCACGGTCCACGCCAATCCCTCTCTGGCACAGAGGGTCCACTACCTGCCAGCCGGCATCGTGACACAGGCTCTGTCATTGTGCTGCTCTGTGACAGTGATTCTAATAGCGACGCCTCTGATCTACATGTCATACTGAATAACAGTATTATTTTACTAACCCAGTACACACCCTATGCATGTTACAGCAAGGCAAAGTGTTCTACACCCCCATTGAGACTCTCTGTAGGCCATAAATAGCCATTTTTTATAGCGATTTGGCGCTAATAAATTTGGACTGAATCAAATTTTTTAAAAATTCGCCCATCTCTAATGCAAATGAATGGGGGACACATTTAGATAATATGAGATTTGGGGAAGGATCACCATTTTTGTTGAAGTGACACGGTCTACAATTGAGATTGGGAGTATTAACCTTACTTCTGTCCTCTTCTGTACCCTATTGCTTCCAGGCCAAATCCCTCGAAGTATACACATTTTTTTTTTTTTTTACAAAAGTAGACAAAGGTTCCATAAATAGTAACAATAAATTAGGAGAAAAAGGACATTGCTGCGGAGTCCCTCAGGAAAGCTTAAAACTATTGGAAAGCACCCACCTTATTTTAAATTAATTCTATTAATTGTGTATAAGATTAGGTATACACAATATGATATTTTATTGCATGCAAAAGAGCAGCTATTGCTCATGTGAGATAAAAATTTACAGGATTTAATAGGAGTAACAACATGGCAGCCATGAAAACCTATTGCCATCCAGTGATTTTATTTTTGGGCTGCTGATCGGGTGATTACATGCCATGATGGCTATTACTGTGGCATCTAAAGGGCTAAATGGTCGGGATGTGATCCTTACTGTTGAGGAAGAAGTCTGGATGTCGAGCTCCTGTGATACACTGGACAAGACACCCATGCCGAACTATTCCTGATGTACTTTAAAATGATGTATGGGCGGGAATAAAGCTGGTTAAATGACTACCATAAAAACACATATGGGTGATCATTGACAATGAGAAATGGATCAGCAATTGGTCGCTTTACAGTTCTGCAGCTCAAAGGAAGTCCCAGAAAATGTTAAATATATTCACTTTTCACTTGGCTTAAAAATGTTTGTCCATGAGGCCGAGTTTGCAAAGTTTTTTTTTTCCAACTTTTTTTCAAACCTTAAACAAGTTGTTTTAGGTTTCAAAAAGTGGACCAAAATACTGTGTGTAAACATAGCCTACTGGTGTTTTGTTGGCTATTGTATGTAATCAATAAGCATTTATCCATACTGGAGTTACAAAGCCCTGGAACACACAAAGTAAACACTTTAGATTCAGAAGTAGATTTATAATAAGACAAAATTCAAAAATAAATTGTGTGTTGACAAAAAAAAAAAAAAGAAAAAGGTAATGAACTTAACAGATAAACCTCTGCAGTATATAATCCAAAAAGCAACAGTCAAGACTGGATAAAATACTTTTAGGCAACACCATAATCTGATTGGTGATGTCCTGGATATCATTGCATACAGTAACCATCACACATGGTATTTAGCAGCTTCGTAATCTTTATTTAATATTTTTGCTGGTATATCCTGTGATCAGTAGGAGTCAGACCACTGGGAATCTCACTGATCCTAAGATAACAGGGTTGCATCTCAATACCAACCCTTGTGCATCACTGGCACATTAACTTGAAGAGGATTCTTTCCATTTGTTCTTGGGATTAATAGGAGTCCAAAAGGTAAAACAGATATGCTGTGATGTTCTGAAAATGAAAAGCCGCTTAAGGGGTTATCCGAAGATTAAGTGATAAGTATCTTGATTGTGGGGGACTGCCAACTGGGACTCCCATCGATCATGAGTGCCTTCAATAAATACAAGGGCAGTTTACATGCTCAATCTCTGCTCCATACAATTCCTATGGGACTACTAAAGGTCCCACAGTAGATTATTAGAAAGGTAGCCAAGCACACACGCTGCTTCTCCATTCACTAAGGGGAAAACAGACCTCCATTCTTATGATCGGTGGGAGTCCTAGTGGTCAGACACCCACAATCAAATACTAACCACTTATCCTGTTAATAGATGATACATTTTAATCTTGGGTAACCTCTTTAACCTAGGGCTTTATCAGGTCCGGCACAAGACATTGTGCAGGAGTGAAATAATGCTGCTGGGTGTATGGAGGGAGCTCGAGTCCGGAGCCCACTCCATACACCCTGAGCAGCGCCTTGACAGACTAGGTCTGTCATGGGTTGCACAGCTGTCAAAAATCTTCTTGGGGTGGCAATGTGTCACCCTTGTGAATGTGCAGGCTTGGTCCAATGGACCCAGTGGTCCCATTGTAGGGCCGGTCCTTCCCCTGTGCTATTTCATTGTGTCCCCCCCCCCCATGCCATTATAATTACCACCCCTGTGCCATTTCCTTGTCACCTCACCATCTGTGCAATTTTAATTACTCCCTGCCCTGTGCCATACCCCTACCCCCACCTCTGATCCCCCTGTGCTGTGCCTGTGCCATTTTAATTAACAAATGTTTGCTGGATGCATCTCAACTGTGACCTGGCCTGTGTCTTCAGCAGGCTCAGGCACTGGTGCAGGGGTGCGTCTGGTCTCTCGGGCACATTGCCGCAATGCCGGCTGCCTATTCAGCAATATGGCCTGCGCCACAGCCGCTTTAGAACAGTGACCAGTGGCAGGTGGTCAACAGCCCAGCGGCTCACATGTTTTTTTCTAGGGAGAACGGAAAAAAATCTCGGACAGCAAAGTGCGGCCACACAAAAAGTGCTGCCTGGGACCATGGCCCCACCGGGACCCATGGTAGGACCGGCCCTAGGCTTCATGATAAAACAGTGTTGACAACAAGAGGTAAAATTGCTGCATCACTGTGATAGTATTGTAACTTTATCTGGTGGAGTGGATATACCCTGCTCTTGGGCAATGCCATGGAGTCCTGGCCTATTTTTTCATGTTTGGCAGTGTACTATCTGTTGCTACCTGAAGACATTCATCAAGTTAGCTGTTAATGACAGATCTTATTATGGCTTTAAGACACACTTTATTTCATTTCATTCACATTCAGATAGGACATATACTTAGTATTGAGGTGTTTTTGTGCCTGGCTCCAGTGGATGTTAATGTCTTCATGAGTCATTTACTTCATTTACAGTAAAGCTAGATTATGTATTTCAATAACTAAATAATGACACATAGCCAGAATGGCAGTTCTGTCAACAGCAAATAGTGTAGCAATATGTTTTTTTTTCTACTAAAAATAAATGAAAACATCAAACAAGTCACAAATATATCTAAGAAAGATGCTAGATTTACAGTAGCGAACTGTCTATGGAAAAGCAAAGATGAACCTACACTTCTGTACTATGGAGCTGCATATACAGCAATTCCCTTATATACTGTACTGACAACAGAAGATACAAAGCACAGGTGCATTCAAATAGGGCACTCAACCTTAGGGCAGTTCAGTACCCTGCATTGTTGGTGGCAAACCATTGGTCTTGCTATGTTACCTGCATAAAACAGATTAGACAATGCAGTATCACCTGCTACAGATTCCAGCACCCAGACACATTTTGCACAGACCAAGCAATCTACTATGAAAACTGATAACTTTTCTAAATGGGATTGATGTGATTGATGTCCCGGTCTTTGTCCTACTGTTCTTCAATACAACTATAGGAGTATTTTATTAAAATTTTAGGTAATATCAAATTGTTATTTCTGTCAATATTCTACCAAGAGGCATAACTGCAGCCTCAATTGCTGTTTTGTCCAGCTACTTCCTGTAGCAGTTGACTGGCAATGAAAGCTAGAGTCTTGGATTAGATGTATTGTATGTCTTGTAATTTCTGTCTTCCAGCTGTTATAGAGTTGTCAAACAGCATCTCTTAGACAGCATTGGCTTAAAAATATATGTTATCTTTATTGGGTATTTCCCACAAAATCCACGATAAAATATCTCATAGAAAAATTCGCCCACAACAAGCGAAACTCAAAAGGTAATTACTGGGGTAGAAAAAACACCTTGTCTGGGCTTCCTCCTTTGGCCTTTCTCGTGCTTTCTCCCCCATGGCTGCACTTCCTGGTCTGCCCCATTGGGGTCATGCACTGGCTTTAACTTAAAGGGCCAGTGCACATGTCTCTAATGTGTCCTCCACTTATCTCTGCCTAGCATCAACGATTTAAGGCTGCCTGACCCACTCACATGTGCCTAAGCAATTCTGTGGTTCTGCCATAGCAATGGTGTGTTATTTCTGATCTCCTATCATGTATCTGACTTGTGCCTGTTTTACTCGGTGTTGCATCTGCCTGATCCTTGTGTACCACACTGATCCTCCTGTACATGAACCAGTGTTGACAAAGAACCTGAGTCTAGCCAGCTATTCATCCTGCTGCTACTAGAACATCTCCAGCTCTGCTACATCTACACCTTCCCGCTGCTTAACCCTTGTTTGGTTGAATCTCCTTCTGCTGCCAGCACCATCTATTAGGCTATGTTCACACAACGGAATGTCCACATGGAGAATCTCCATTCGGCCACTCCGCAAACTGGGGTGCTGGCATAATATGCTGGTGCTGGGACTGCACAAGAATTCACCGTCTCATAGAGGACTTTGCATTCTGTGCAGATTCTGCACAAAGAATGAACATGTTCATTCTTTGTGTGGACATGGGAAATGGAATTTCCATGTTGGAAACATCTGGCATGGAAATTCATCCATGTGCACAATGCTGCAGAATCCTGTTGAATACAACAGGACTCTGCTGCAGCGGAATCTCCGTGCTGGATTCCAATGCGGAATCTGGCACGGAAATTCTGGTGTGTGAACATTGTTCAGAGCAGCTTTTACCTATTATATGACATTAATAATTCTGGTGTGTCCTTTAGATCCCTTCAGGCTCCAGGGCTATGTGTGGCTTCTACCTATGCACTCCCTATTGTGTAGGACTATTGTGAGAAGGTGAAGGGCATTGTGGTTGATGGTCGCTATGTATCACCAAGGCTCTTGGCCTTGGTGAAGTAAGAACCGATAATTGTACAGTGTCTGTGCTGCGATGCAGACTGACACTGTTGCTGTAGTATGGCTGGAAAGCCAATCCGGGATGGCTCTTACTGGGAATGGTCAAGTGTTGGGTGGGGGCCATTCCCCACAATCCAGGCCACCTTTTTTTGCCTTAAAGGCAGGCTGCCTCACCAGCTCAGGGAGAGTTTGCATGCTGCAGCTCACACTGCCAGAGAGAGTGTGGAGATCTTCCTTGGGAGTGTGGAAGCTGATGAGCAGACTACTTGGAGACTTGAAAAAGACTTGCTTGATGCCACATGGCATGGACTCAGGTGTGAACAAACACCTAAGGAACACAGGTGGACGTGTTTTACTTTTTCATTTGGTCTGCATTAAAGACTGTTTGCTGTTTGCCAAGTGTGAATAAAACACTGAACTTTGATTTGAAAAGTCTTGTTTCCGTGCCTCTATACTGCAACCACACCTGTCTGCAAGAGCGAGTCAGACTATGCTATGGAAAGACATGTACACAGGTTTAAACAGCCTATAGAAAATGTGGATAAAAGAAGCATGAGCTGACCTCCCTTGTTTGTCATAAGCCCCATGGAAGCCCCTTGGGCTGTCATCATGCACTCTTGAGTCTATTATTCCAACTTTATAAAAAGTTTCCAATGAGCAGTGTTTCTGCGACATATAGTAATACAATATTTCTAAAGTGTAATTGGATTAAGTTGAAAACTCTTAAAAATCTGTCAATAAATTACTGAAGCTTATATTAAGTAACTTGCCTCAAGTATAGCATTATAGCGAGAAATTCCTCTTGTAAAGAGTTTGCTTTGGTTCTATAATGATAGTCAGCTTACTTGAATGGATCAGTGCTATAGTTCCCTGCACAGATGGCCACAAACACTGTGGCCATCTCTTCTTTTCCACCTAGGTTGTCCCACCCTATCATAATATTAAGGCATATCTCAGGAATATGCCATAACAATGAATGATGGAAATACCGTTTTAATGTTTTAAACCTGCCTCAAGCTCTTTACAAAGAAGTTGAGTTTTTTGGGTGTTTTCCACAGACTCCCAAACTGCTCATAAATATGACTTTTACATTTATGCTCTAGAGGCCACCAAGTAAGGTAGTGCTGGAGTTCTTAAAGATGTAGACATTGAGGATGGGAGATTATCCAGCACCTGATAAATGGTTTATTTTGTCCATATTTACATATTAATTCACCAAATATTTGAGGGTTTTTACCGGGTAAATAAATGAGTATCAAACAGTCATGTAAAAAAGTAAGAACACCAAATGTAAGATTTTAGATGTTTTAATAGATATTTTTTTAAGTTATTTTTTTACGTTATTACAATGAAATTCATAAAAAATCTTTACATATGTTTTTATGCCCAAACCCACGGTGGATCCAAACCAGGGGTATGCTATATGCATGGATGCTCTACTGCAGCACATAAAGTCCCTATGGGCAGGGCAGTCCTAGCTCATGCTGCCCTAGGCACTCTGATTAAATAATGGTTCATGTGGAGTCATCCCATTAAGGTGACTCCACATGCACCATTTTTATACAGATCTGTCACAAATACACAGCAAAAACATCATGCATTACATGCAGACTTTGTTGCATATACACCGTGGATCTCACCCTATACCCAAGACATGGTGAAATCAATCATAATGTCTCTGACTATGGGTCCACAGAATCAGCAGTTGATAAAAAAAAAAAGAATAGACCTCAAATATAAAAAAAAAAAAATAACAAAAAACTGAAATAAAAGTGTAGATACTGTTTATAAAATGAATTGCTTAGTATAACAGTATATGTAATGCTGATAGCAGCCTCTTGTGGAATGATGGTAAGAAGTGTCTATATCTCTGCTTGTGCAGATAAATTTACAGTAAGAAAGCAATACTTCCAGTTGAAATCTTGTATGAAGTCATCACACATTCCAGTGGAATGCTCAGGTCTGCAGTCAGAAAGAAATGAAGAGAGCAGCTGTTGGAGATTCTAAACTTCAAGTGACAAATGTTGTAAGTCCGGAGATAAATGGCATGACATGTGGCACGACCCCTTATGGAAACCGCTGTCTAACAACTGAAACAAGACAACACACAAGTCATAATGTCAATATTTGTAGAAACATAAAGCATTTATAACTTCCAATAAAATAAATAAAAATAATAACAATAATGATTCTGTTTGCATTGAAAACAGGCCCATTTTTATCAAATTTGTGAGAACTAATATGAGAGCTGACATATTATAAGTTGGCGTATGTACAACAAAAATCACTTATTGTCTTATAGAATACAAAGAGTTACAATAAAGGTCAGCAGAGCATGCAAAGCATCAGGTAAATGTTCCAGCAAGTATGACACGTGTGTATAAACATTTGTACCTGTCACGACAAAATAGTATAGAGCATACTCATTTTACACCTGTTAACTGAAACAAAATGTAGCGAAATTAATGAAATATAGCAATGACAGAAGAGACATTTTTGCCCTTCAGGCTGGGGCTTCACAGTGTGATGAAGTGGTGCCACAAGATAACTTCAAAAAGAAAGTCACAAGTGTAGTCATGTCATGATTTTACTGCACTTCACATGCAACTTGATGTTTTACGGTGCAGTCCTGGCCTTAACAATGCCCTTCAACAAGTCATATAAAGGGAAAGAAAAAGGTAAAAAGATCAGCAGGGACAGGGAAGATCTGCTCCTCAAGATGGCCACTCACCTGGTAGTAGACAATATGCGCATATCATCCAAAAGGGATAGTGTAGATCATCTGGAGACAAACTGCTGAGCCCAAGGTAGAATGGGAAAGAAGAAAAGACTTCTCCCATACAGAATCTGAAGAATGTAGAGGAAAAAAGGACCTTTGCTGGGCGCTGTTCTTATTTCCCAGTAAATTCAAGCAAATGCTAAATGTACTTAAAGTGCTGCAAAGCACTATATTTATTAATAAATGATAATAAAACCAATGATGCGTTTTTGAGGGACAGACCTCCTTCCTCAGATTGGCTGACCCATAGCAGCCACTGACGTTGTTCCTGTAAGGAATAAAGAATGGAGATAAACGTAAATATATTTATGTGACATTCCGGCGCTACTATATCACCAACAATTATATGAACCGCGTAACAGTCATTTGTCAGTATGTTTTAGGTGCAGGTGTATGATGGATGGCACCATATCCCAGTGCTTGAAGTAACAAGTATAAAAATATATAGAACGGTAATACATAATAGCAGCTAAAGTATATATTAGTATAAAGTAGCAGCAGCATACGGTAGCAGAATGGCATATAAGCAGCATGGCATACATAGAAAGGGGGATATAAATAGTAAATAGGTTAAGAGGAGCGTATATAGACCCAGGGAATACAAAATTATATGTGGGTATACAGGAACATAGCATGGACACGGGGTGTAAATAATACATAGGGAAATACATATGTATATCTAAGTATGTGGAAAATGAAATGAATGAACAAATACATAAAGGGACATCATAGAAGGGAGGGAGGAGGGGGGAAGAGGGAGGGGAGGGGGTATGTATGGAAAAAAATGGGTAGATATATAAATAAATAATTAGATAAATATAATATTATGAGTATGTTAAATGGGCACTCATTAAAATTATTTTTGATATTTTATTCTTCATGGTGAAAAAACAATATGTCTAATTGAAACACATAAATAAAAATAAAGTTTTATATGAGTGTTTCATCTTTGAAAAGGGTTACTAGCACAGCTCGCTCACAGCCTGTCTGTTAGCTGGCTAGAGCGAGTTATCTGCCAGCCGCGTGGCTAATTTGCATAATCCCACCCCACCCCCTCAGTCCTTACTCAGTTTCACAAATTAGAAAATTCTTTACATCACCGGCAGCAGTAAAGGAGCGATGTCCATACACGCGGAGCAGGGTGAGGGATCTCCGTCCGTCCGTCCTTACAGCTGATCGGGACACCGCAATTACACTGCGGTGATCCCGATCAGCATTCCCTGAGCTAACCGGCATGTACCTTTAGCACCCTCAGCACCTTTAGACGCCACAATCAAATTTGATTGCGGCGTCTAAAGTGTTAATGCGGGTCCCGGCTATGGTGTGTGCTCAGCTGCTGAGCGCACTGCATAGCTTAAGAGCGGAGAGTGGACGCATGGAGCACAGTAAGGGAGCTCCATCCATCCATCCTTAGACCTGATCGTGACACCGCAATTACACTGCGGTGATCCCGATCAGCATTCCCTGAGCTAACCGGCAGGACATCTCAGCACTTTTAGATGCCGCAATCAAATTTCATTACGGTGTCTAAAGGGTTAATGCGGGTCCCGGCTATAATGTGCGCTCTGCTGATGAGCGCAATGCATAGCTTGGGAGCGGAGAGTTCAGGCGGGTCACCGCACCTCCATGATACCTGTTGGCGGGAGCCCCGCTGACAGGTATCACAGAGGTGCGGTAACCCACCTGCAGATTAGACATAGCAGTACTGGGATAATATAGGGGGAACACTAGGGCATTTAGTTATGAAAACTATAATACACCCACCATTTTTTATTTTCCTCACAGATTTAATTTCCTCACAGAACTGCACTTGCTCCTTATCCTCCCTGGGTAGCACATGCAATGCTAAACAGGGAGGAGGAGACCCAGAGCAGCCTCCAGTATGATTGGCTGAAATTTCTATGCGCGCTCCCGACAGCATAGAAGAGGAGAGGGCGGAAGCAGGCTCACTGTATGCTTCAGTGTCCTCGCGCCTGCTGGTGAACGGCCACTTCCTCCGGCCAGAAGCTTACATTGTAAATGAGCACTAAAAAAGTGCTAAAAGGCAGATTTATGAGGTGACATTTTTTTCTTTAAAGACAGAAAGTGGATTAGGGCTATTTAGAGAACAGGTAGGGACAGTAAAAAAAAAAAAAAAAAAAAAAAGAGCTTAATGAGAGGTACGCTTTCAGTAGGTTTATATATACATATACATATATATATATATATATATATATATATATATATATATATGTATATTATCAGTCACATTACCCGAGTGGTATTCCAATTCATAATCCAGAGTGGAGGAAGCAAAAATAAGAAGCATAAAAGTCACTTGATATAATAATATAAATATCTTAAAATACAATAAAAGAATATATGACAATAAAAGAATATATGAATGCATTAAATGGTACACATAATAAAAAGGGTTCACACACTAAAGGACCATAACTCCATGTTAGTACATATCATATATATAATATATAAAATATGTAACTATATAAAAAAAAATTTAATTGTTAAAAATATTGGGACTTCTTTACAATAAATTAGTTATAAAATAGATATAAATTTGATTAATATAAATTTATAATATAGGGTGATGTTACAAAGAACTCTCGATCATTTCGTTAAGGCCCAAAGGCATGAGGGTATGTCATTTAAAATCCAGTAGTTCTTCCTTCTTTTAAATGAGGAGAACCGCTGATTATTCTCTTTAGGTATTTGTTCAATATGGGTAATTGTAACAACCCCAAAATCAGAGTTATGGGCCTCTACTAAATGTTTGGACACACCATGCAGTAAAAATCCTAATTTCTCTGGCACTATCCGTATGAATAGGGACTAATGCAGTTCATATATAGCAGTGCGGTTCCCTAGAAGCTAATAGCCATCTGTTCAGGTGCTGTCACCGTGCGAATCCGGTATAGATGCAAGAGTAACAAAGTATAAGAGAAAGACGGAGCACTCACTCAGATGTTGCTGCAGTGGCTTCTTTATTCGTTCATCCGTACATGTGGGAATACAGCAGTGCACTCCATACCCGTGTCCTCACCATCTGCCTTCCCGCACTGCTGTATTCCCGCATGTTCGGATGAACGAATAAAGAGGCCATTGCAGCAACATCTGAGTGAGTGCTCAGTCTTTCTGTTATGCTTTGTTAAAAATTCTAGTTTAGTGTTGCTCCTGTGCTTGTTTACTCTATCCCTTAAGCATTGGATAGTGCGCCCAATATATTGCTATTGAGAAAGGGGTCTCCCCGAAATGCATCTAACTTAACTACCCACCTTGCCAATAAAGACCACCCTGAAGAAACAACCATTTCCAGCATTTCCAGCACTGGCAACCGCTGGAACCCCTCAGTTTGCAGCCCACCGCTCAGAGGAGCGCTCTGTAGCACTGGACACACACGAGGACGCTGTCTGCTCCCACTCACTGCCGGACTGTTGCCATCTTTCCACCGCCAATCCATCACTGGCCAGACGCTAACCTGTGCCACTCCAGAAACCAAACAAGACCAGCGCACGGACATCATCCCCGGGCCAGTTGCACAGCCGTGCCAGTCCTGAGAAGCGAGGTTCTTATTCAGGAGATCTACAGAAGCGGTGTGGTGAGAGGTGCAAAGCACCAGCCTCTTGTTAAAAACTATCAATTTTGCTACAAATATACTTTGCTACTAAATACCATTGATATAATATCAGCATATTGAACTACTTGTGGGTGGGTGTATAGAGGATATTTTTACTAATTTTTTACAACATGTTTTCCAACATATATACCCCCAATGACTTTTAAATCATTTTAAACAATTTTAACAGTTCATTTCGTTCATGTATGAATTTTGAGTACAAATTAGTAAATAGTCCACAGCAAGGGCCCTGCTTGGACATACTTTCAATTGTTTTTTACTAATAAATTGTTTATGCATATCTAACTAGCTTCTCCATTTCTACATATATATATATATATATATATATATATATATATATATACATATACCTTGAGGTCTGTCTCCTCTTTTCTATCCTATATTTTTATGTTTATAATGGAAGCCATGATACAGTGACATATTCAATGTATGAAGGATGCAAACAGTGCCCGACACACCATTTAGATTTTTTTTTTCAATGGGGTCCTTCAAGTTCGGAATGTTGTTTTGACGTACAATGATATTGTAAGGACAGCGGTTCACTGCTACTGCTCCCAGCGTGAACAGCTGCTGCATTACCTACCTTTCCTGAATGATTTACCACAAACCTGTGCTGCCTGCATGGATCTCTTTTACCTGGTCCTTTACTACTTTACTCTGCTGCAAGCCCAAGAACTCGGCCTGTACCCAGACCGCATGATCTTTTGGTGCAAAGCACTAGTGTCTCATGGCTTGCTTGGCCAGTCACCACCCCCATTGGGACCATTCTCAGGTAGCTATCTGGGAGTCCCTAGCAGATATTTATTCGAGAAGGTAAATGGTGGAAGTTTAGAGACTACTTAGACAACACCATCAAGAGTAGTCCAAAGCATCTATCGTTTCATTTATTCTGTCACAGGTGTTATTCTTTCGAATGTGCCCAGAACAAGCACTTTTAAATGCCCCAATAATGGATCTCTCTAAGGCTAAGTTTCCACTTGGTTTTTTTTCTGGGAGTTTTTTAAAAACTGCCACTGCAGTATTTGAGCCAAAGCCAGAAATGTATTAAAAAAGTAACATATAAAGGAAGTTTTTACACTTCTCCTCCCTAAGGCTAGGATTCCACTTGTTTTTTTTTCTGGCAGTTTTTGGAGTACTGCCACTGCAGTTTTTGAGCCAAAGCCAGAAGTGTGTTCAAAAGGAATAGGACATATAAAAGAAGGACTTACACTTCTCTTCCCTTATGGATCCACTTCTGACTTTGGCTCAAAAACTGCAGTGGCAGTTTCCCAAAAACTGCCAGAAATAAAACCAAGTGGAAACTTAGCCTTAGGGAATCTCTTTTATCTCATCTTCCTAGCCACCAAGATTGCCATTGCTAGAAGCTGGAAAACAAATTCTATCCCCTTACTTTAGGTCAAATTCAAGCTGAACTGGATCATGGCTAATGACAAATTGACCAATATCCTTAACCCCTTAACAACCTTTGCTGTATATATATACGGCGAGACAGTGTGGCAGGTCTATGAACTGAGCTCAGGAGCTTAGCTCGCTTCATATCCGTTCAATCCCAGCTGCTATCAGCTGATGCTGCATCTAAAATGTTGAAAATACACTCCCGGCAGCTAAGCAGAGCTGATCGGGATCATCGCGTTCTTCAAAGCTCTAGTCAGCCTCAGCTGGAGCAATGAAGTACTGATAACACTGATCAATGCTATTCTATGGCACAACATTGAACAGTGTATGCAATCTAATGATTGCATGTAATAGTCCCCTATGGGAACTAAAAAACAGTGTAAAAAAGTAAAAACGTGGCCCCTAATACAAGTTTGAATCACCCCCCTTTTCCCATAAAAAAAGTAAACAAAAATAAACATAAACGTATGTGGTATCACCACGTGCGTAACTGTCTGAACTATAAAAAATGTATGTTAATTAAACCGCACAGTCAATGGCGTATATGTAAAAAATAAACAAATCCAGAATTGCATATTTCATTCTTTGGTCACTATACCCAAAAATGTTTATAAAAAGCTTTCAAAAAGTCCCATCAAAACAAAATTTTTTTGTTTTTCTGTAGATTTTGTGGTGAAATGATTAATATCATTACAAAGTACAATTTAATTGGTGGTGCAAAAAAACAAGCCCTCATAAGGGTCTGTAGGTGGGAAAGTGAAAGCTTGATTTTTAGAAGGTGAGGTGGAAAAATGAAAGTGCAAAAATGAAAAAAAACTGGTTCCAGAGAGTTAAACAGTTTTGTAAATGACTTCTGTAAAATTCTTAATTCTCCCAGTACTTATCAGCTGCTGTATGCCCCAGATAAAGTTGTGTAGTTCTTTTCAGTCTGACCACAGTGCTCTCTGCTGTCACCTCTGTCCATGTCAGGAACTGTCTGGAGTAGGAGAGGTTTGCTAAGGGGGTTTGCTCCTACTCTGGAAAGTTCCTGATATGGACAAGGTCAGCAGAGAGCACTGTGGTGAGACTGGAAAGAACAACTCAACTTCCTCTGAAACATACAGCAGCTGATAACTACTGGAAGGATTAAGATTTTTTAACAGAAGTAATTTACAAATCTGTTTAACTTTCTAGAAGCAGTTGATTTGAAAAAAAAAAAAAATGTTTTCCAACAGAGTACCCCAATAAGGACTCACTAAAAAATTGCAGCCGTGGATATTATTTGGGCGCTTCTCCCTAATCTCCTTCACTTTTCCCTTGCATTCTTTATTCAACACATGCAGAGCACCTACTCCCCTCCCCCTTCACTCCCTGTTGTGTCTTGTATGTTTCTCCTGGTTCCTTCCTTTCCTCTTGGTTCCTCCAGAGGTTTTTATTTTTGCCTTTTTAACTACTGTGTTGTAGTGAGAGGCTGCTATTCTACCATCGCCACTATTAGGCTAGTGGATGCGATCTGAGGTCCAGCAACCACTCGCTTTTTTTTACAACTGGTTGATGTTGGACATTTGTTCCTCTTCTATGTATCCTCTTGGAAATGTACCATGTTTCTTCTTGCATGTTTTTGCTGGTTTGTATTGATTTTTGTTTAAATTGCTGGAATTTATGTTCCTAAAACCCTCAATAAAATTATTTAAAAATAAAAAGGTGGCAACAGTTTTTTTGTTTACATTATAACTACTTGACATTTCCTAAAGTACGAAGTCGGTTTTATTATTTGAATATCCAAGTAACATGCTTGAATAATGTTTCTAAACACAAGGAAATCAATGGTAGTCCTCCGAACCTCCATCACCTCATTTATAATTGACATCTAATTACAACTTTGCCTTTTCGTAGAAATGCTACTTTTCTCCAACATATGCCTGGTTAAATAATTGAAAGGAAAAGTCCACACTAGGACAATATTATTTTTGTTACCCCTTCTACAAATGTTGCAACTAAGTAGGTAAGTATCTTTTGGGACCAGACGATAAATTAATTACCACGTAATTGTTATACATGCACTGTCACTTTCTCCTATATCTTACAAGAATACAATTTCATGCCCTTTGCCCTTACATCAGGACGTTCAAATGGTGCAAAGCCCAAAATGCTGCAAATCTGAAATAAAATCTAGTGTGTGATAGTAGAGAAAAAAAAAAAACTTGTTGCAAACTAAGAGCAACATACACTTTTTAGGAGGTGATTATCTTGATGAATGTGAGGCTCCGGATTGTTGATGTGGGAGGTAAGCCACTTCCAGAGCTGAGGCTTCACTGTGGTTTACTCCTCCCTCCACATTAAAACAAGCATGCAAACTCGTTTGCGACAATATTCATGCTGATAGTGGAATCTTGTTCATTTAGTATTTGGCCACCATTAAAGACTGATTTTACTTTCAGATAGAAACAGGTCATAAGAAATTATCTATGGTGACTATGAGCAAAGTCAGCGATGATTCCCAGAATAAAGGTGTTTCAGTACGTAGTAAGGCATCCTATCTAGTTTTCATAACCAGAAATCTATGACACAGTGATTATTTAGGTAAGAATTGGTAGATAGATAGTTGGTTGACGCTTGGTCCATAAAGGTATTAAAGACCCAAAGGCAGATGTTTCCCTGCTCAATTAAGATTTAGTGTCACCTGCTGGATCCAATTAAGATCCAATAGCATCCAGCCCAGTGACTGCAAGTGGTGATGCATACAGTAATGCTGATCCTGCATGATTGACGTGAAGAGATCCATGCTAGGAGCAGAGCGGAGGCAGGGCGGGGGCGTGCCACTGCGGGAGTGGCCCGGCGTCAGAAAAAAGTAAGAATTTTCCTTTAGAGAGCACAGCAAATGTGGTAACTGCACCTCTGTACCTGTACGGAGGTGACAGTTTCACTTTAACTCAGAGCAGCTGGACTAGCTGGGCTCGGTACTCTGAGCCAACAGGGCCCCACAGGAAGTGCAAACAAGAGCAGGGACTTTTGTCAAAGACAGGAGTCCATGCTCCTGTACACTCACTAAGTGGCAAAGCATACACGGTATGCTTCACTGTGCAGTTACCAGAATCACCCCTTACCTATGGGTGGCCTAAAACATTAGCTGTGCTGGGTATTCTGTGCCCAGTCCAGTGAATGTGGGCAGAGCTTTCATGGCATACAACATACTGTATGCCTTGCTGCATAATGTACATGTCCCTGCTAATAATTTCACCCATAACAAATCCCAAAAGATTTGGATTCAGAAAAATCTAAATCTTTTGGAAAATTCTGACTAAAATCTATTCAAAATAAGCTGATTCATTAATCTCTACCCCCCCCCCCCACTTCCCTCAATCTTACTTATAAAAAAAAAAAAAAAAATCATTGTGATATTTTGTTATAAAGCCATTCACTTCTATTGGATTTCACTGTCTGCCACACCACTTCTATGCACATTAAGAGAAAAAGAACTGATGGTCCAGCACAGCACTTGTGCAAATAGCTTCTGTTTATTGTAGTGTTTATGCCATTACAGGACAGGTGGAAACACTCAGAAAGTGACATGTTTTGAGCAGAGGAATAACTTTTAGTCATACTGCTTCTATGCACATGTAGTATACCCAAACATAATGTGCAGATAATGGCAGGGGTCCTAACAAAGCAAGGACAAGTCCACAGAGTGTTTAGCTTCTTAGTTATCCATGCAAATCAAATTGTTCAATATTATGCATACTAAGCATATTGTGTATCATGGGGTTTGTCAAGGTTCTGGTATTTTTTAAACATCAATATTAGAGCTGCAGAGTGCTCTATGCTTGCCATCAAAAATACTGTACATTCCATAGGACATCCTAAAAGTCAGTGTGAACTGAGCCTTACTCTATGCTTTTAGAACACAAGTCCATGCCAACTGTCCATGCCAGAAGTGAATATTGTAGAATAAAAGTTGTCATTCTGTTTGTTGTAGCACTGGCATTAACCTTGTGTTGGCATAAATCCATGGTGTCCTGACTCATGCATATAGAAATGATATTCTTCTGACAGCTCTACAAAGTACTTGTCATCAAGCGTTGCGGTTGGACAAGCCCCATGTCAGATCTAATTGTTGACCTTTAAATGAATTAAGAGTGATTATCTGTTACAGACATTGTGTAGGTAGTAGTACTGGTGTGATGTCTGTGAAAGCAGCAAGAAATAATATTGTTTTTTATGTCTGAAGAGTGTTTCTATAGTATGCTGTGTGCTGTTCAATATTAAATAACCAAGCTAGCATATTAAAGTGTGAAAGAATCATTGGTACTGTCCCATCCCACTGTGGTGTGAAACAGTAATGTTGTTTAGCCTGATACAGCATTGTACCAAACATCAAATAAACTTAATATTACAGAAAACATTCCTATATTGAGGTGGAAATAACAACCCACATGCGGCCATCATATTATTGTAAATGTTATGTTCACCTTCACAACCACATTCATTGTCCAATGCATTCTCCTTCCATTTTGACTATGCAGATCTTATGCAGATATGTGTGTCTCCATGGTAACAAACTAAAAACAAACCATGTCATATAATCCTACTTCCATTCATCTGTACGATACTTCTTGATAATATACATCTCCTAGGTTAGCAAGAAGTGGGAGACATTTTGAACACATTGAGGGATCTGACAACACAGGGTTCATTTGCAGTCTGTAGCTATGGAGATACATGGGTCTGTGTAGAAACTGTATAGTCAAAATGATAGAATTTTATTCAAGACTAGATGCCAACATTTTTTATTTTAGGTGCATTATTTTTTCAAGTGGACATAGCCTTCAAAGGGCTTGTCCTATAAGAAAGCATATCCTATGAATCATTTTTATACAGAAAGTCATAAATAATAATAAGGCTAACAATGTTCTATACTAATGTACATCTAGAATGTTTTATACTAATGAGTTTCTAGAATCACAAAAATATCTTTTGATTATTTTTCCCTACCATATACCCCCTTGGTGCTGCTTCTAATCTCTGCTGTTTAATCAGCCTCCTTCCCCCTCTGGCAACTGACATTATAGCCTCTTCCTATTCCCCCCCCCCCCCCCCCATGCACAATGATTCTTCTCAGCTTTACTACCATGCTATATTGCAGATGGTCTGGTCTTTCTATGACAAATAGGGTGGGAAACTAAAGTATTTCTATAGGCTGCTCTGCAGTTAACAGAGGATCCCTATGCACAGTCCTGGCTGTGAAGAGAGTGACTGAGCTAATGTGGCCACCAGCGCTCAGCTCAATTACTTTAACATAATAGAAACATATGAAGCAATACAACCTTACTACTGAAGTCGCCACAAAAACCACACCCTTACTACTTCCTTGAAGAACCTTCATACAATAAAAAAAAACTATTCCAGAAAATGGTTACAAACATTTGCAAACATAAAAGTATTGGATTATAAAACAAGTAGAAAAAAAAAATTAAATGGAAATCCAAAAAGCGGTGTATATAAATTTTTCATTTATATACACTGAATGTAAAACACAAACTAACTTAACCTGGGCAAAATGCCTGACTTGATTCTGTGTGGCTTGAATGGAGAATGGTAATTATTAATAGCAATGTAAATAGTTACTAAGGGTTTCCCTAGTGCTTTATGTACATAATGTAAAGCATGGAGCATGCCTATACACAGCATATGAATTTTTTTTTATTACTGGTGTGTAAGACTGCACATACAATATTTTGGTATGTTATGTGTAAGTCACATGGCATTTACACAGCATTAACTTAAGCTCTACATTTGCTTTTTTCCCCTCCTTTTCTATCATAAACACACATCGTGGCACCATCTCAAGATGATGACTCATTTCAAAATGAAAGAACCTGTAACTCAAAAGAAGGCACATGCAATTTATATCATAGAGACAAATCAGAGAATTAATGGTAATGGTACTTTACTGTAGAAGTACAACCTAAACAGATCCCTTATTATGCTTTTTTTTTTTTTTTAAATCAAATATGTTTTTATTAGTTTTCACAGAACAAACAAAATAACAAAAGGCAAGAGATAATGGCATTACAACAAGCCCTTATTATGCTTTTCTATTATGCAAAACTATAACTTCCAGCTTGATACAATTGTCTAAAGTGTATGAAAGTCTCCCAACTCGCGTATGACAGATGATGTTAGAGGGCAGAAGGATCAGACATGTTGGATTTCAACTGCCCGATCCTTTTGTTCATGACTGCCAGAGAAGTCTGTCAGTGGGTGAGTATGGGGACATCCAAATGTGCATGGCCTTCTTAACAGCTGAAAGAACCCCAAAGGCTGCCCTTCCGTTCCACTAAGATGACAGGCTATGGGGGTGCAGAGACAACAGTTTCTCCCTGTATGTATCTAAATGTCCCTTGGTCCCATATGAAGATACCAGAAATATAAATGGCACATGATAGATGGTGGTCCCTGTTACAGATTCTATACAGACCCCTGGAGCCTCAAATTAGCTTCTGATCATATAGTCTAGTGGTGGACCACATTAGTCCTAGCTCAGGGTACAATTTATTGCAAAAAGTGGAAACCACTGGAGAAGAGCAACCCAACAAGCTTTGATTACATTTTTTTGAGAATGAAAACATGTGTCTTAATAACAGTGCTTTTTGATTCCATTCAGGTATATGAGCTGATGTGATAAAGTAAACCACTCCTTGCCACACAATGCAAATATCCATGCAATATAAGCTGCTACAACTCTGTAGGTAAAAGAATGACAATCCTAATGGTGATGTAAATTCCAATTAAAACCTGAGTGCTGACAGTAAGATGTGACAAATACAACATAAAACAAGACGATGCTCACTAACCACTTCAAAGTTTAATTACAAAAATATTACATTACTTCCACTGGATACAGTTACACATGGCTGCTCATGAGATTTCACACATTACGACCAAGAAGCAACATCCACATGAGGGAATCTTGTTTGGATGCTGTGTGTTGTTTTTGCTTTGAATAGGATGTGACAACAGTTCTTAAATGGCCATGTCATTATGTGTAAGAGGAACCTCTTACACATAATACCATATACAAGGTCACACCAAATGCAAACTTCCCAAAGGCCATGCTCAGTGTGACTAACCTTCAGGCCTCCTTAGCAATGTGCTTACTGTCATTGTTAAATGATAAAGGAATTCCTCAATTGATGGGATCATATGTAGTAAAAAAAAAGAACAATAAATGGTTGAAAGGTTTATTTTGCCACACAATCATTTTATTACGCTTATGAGACTAACATATCCTCATTGTGCATAAATAGAATTTAGAAGACTATGGGGGAGATTTATCAAAACCAGTCCAGAGGAAAAGTTGCTGAGATGCCCATAGCAACCAATCCGATCACTTCTTTCATTTTTTAAAAGGCTTCTGAAAAATGAAAGAAGTGATCTGATTGGTTACTATGGGCAACTCAGCAACTTTTCCTCTAGACAGGTTTTGATAAAATGTAATTTTTATTTTCATGGACCACTGTTCCAAAAATCTGTCAGACACCTGTGGGGTGTAAATGCTCACTGTACACCTTAATACATTACATGAGGGGTATAGTTTCCAAGAGGCCCCCCCCACATGTGACCCCATTTTGGAAACTTTGGAAACACTTTGGTGTCCATTGTTCTGGCACTATGGGGGCTTTGTAAACCCACGTGGCCTTCAATTACGGACACATTTTCTCTCCAAAAGCCCAATAGCCCTCCTTCTCTTCTGAGCATTGTAGTTCGCTCACAGAGCACTGTACATCCACATATGGGGCATGTTCTTACTTATAAGTAATGGGGTTACAAATTTTGGGAGGCTTTTCTCCTATTTTCAATTGTGAAAATGAAAAAAATTAGGGTAACACCAGCATTTTAGTAAAAAATTTTTTTTTTTCAATTTCCCATCCAACTTTAATGAAAATTTGTCAAACACCTGTGGGGTGTTAAGAGTCACTATACCCCTTGTTATGTTCCGTGAGGGATGTAGTTTCCAAAATGGGGTCACATGTGGGTATTTTTTTTTTTTTTGTGTTTATATCAGAACCGCTGTAAAATCAGCCACCCCTGTGCAAATCACCAATTTAGGCCTCAGAAGTACCTGGTTGTGCTGTTGTGCGTCCGCAGAACATTTTACGCCCACATATGGGGTAGTTCCGTACTCAGGAGAAATTGTGTTACAAATTTTGGGGGGCTTTTTTTGTTATTATCTCTTGGGAAAATAAAAAGTATGGGGCAACACCAGCATGTTAGTGTAAAATGTTTTATTTTTTTACACTAACAGGCTGGTGTAGACCCCAACTTTTCCTTTTTCATAAGGGGTAAAAGGAGAAAAAGCCCCCCCAAAATTTGAAACGCAATTGCTCCCGAGTACGGAAATACCCCATATGTGGCCCTAAACTGTTTACTTGAAATACGACAGGGCTCTGAAGTGAGAGAGCACCATGCGCATTTGAGGACTAAATTAGGGATTGCATAGGGGTGGACATAGGGGTATTCTACGCCAGTGATTCCAAACCGGGTTCCATTAGCTGTTGCTAAACTCTCAGCATGCCTGGACAGTCAGTGGCTGTCCGGAAATTCTGGGAGTTGTTGTTTTGCAACAGCTGGAGGCTCTGTTTCGGAAACACTGCCGTGCGATACATTTTTCATTTTTATCGGGGGGGGGGGGGGGACAGTGTAAGGGGGTGTATATGTAGTGTTTTACCCTTTATTATGTGTTAGTGTAGTGTAGTGTTTTTAGGGTACATTCGCACTGGCAGGGGTTTACGGTGAGTTTCCCGCTAGGAGTTTGTGCCGTGGCAGAAAATTTGCCACAGCTCAAACTTGAAGCAAGAAACTTATTGTAAACCCTGTGTACCCTGTACATTCACATGGGCGGCAAACCTCCAGCTGTTGCAAAACTACAACTCCCAGCATGCACTGACAGACACTGACTGTGCATACTGGGAGTTGTACTTTTGCAACAGCTGGAGGCACACTGTTTGGAAAACCTTCAGTTAGGTTCTGTTACCTTACTCAGTATGTTCCAACCAGTGTGCCTCCAGCTGCTGCAAAACTACAACTCCCAGCATGTACTGATCGCCAAAGGGCACGCTGGGAAATAAAGTTATACAACAGCTGGAGGTACGCAACTACAACTCCCAGCATGGTGAGACAGCCTTTTGCTGTTCATGCATGCTGGGAGTTGTAGTTTTGCAAGATTGAGGGCCACGGTTTACAAACCACTGCATAGTGATCTCCAAACTGTGGCCCTCCAGATGTTGCAAAACTACAAATCTCAGCATGCCCAGATAGCAAACTGCTGTGTGGGTATGCTGGGAGTTGTACTTTTGCAACGTCTGGAGGGCCACAGTTTCAAAACCACTACACAGTGATCTCCAAACTGTACCCCTCTAAATATTGCAAAACTATAAATCCCAGCATGCCCAAACGGCTGTCTGGGCATGCTGGGAGTTGTAATTTTACAACATCTGGAGGGCTACAGTTTAAAGACCACTGTACAGTGGTTTCCACACTGTAGCCCTCCAGATGTTGCTAGGCAACTACTCACCGGCTTCCGTAGTCTGTACCAGGGAGCCGCACCAGGGAGCCGCACGTCATTGCTGCCCGCCACCGATCGCAGGTAAGGGACCTTCACCGCTGCCTCCGGTCACGCTCCAGTTCCCCCGTTCTGCTCGGATTACCATCGGTGGGCAGAATGGGGGAACCGAACTTTAACCCCTCCGCCCCCGATCAGCTATTGGTCAGTCACTTCTGACCAACCAATAGCAGGGATACGAGGGGGTGGCACCTCTGCCACCTCACTCCTATCCCTTCAGGGGGACTGGGGGTGTCTTGGACACCTCTGATCCCCCTTATTTTCCGGGTCAATGGAGACCCCCTATGACCCGGAAAATCGCCAGTCTCGCCGGAATGATTTCAGCAGGCATCCCAGTCCGGTCCCCGACCAGCTAGTGGCGGGGACTGGAATTCCCATGGGCGTACCCGTACGCCCTATGTCCTTAAGGGCTCAGGATGCAGGGCGTTTGCATACGCCCTGCATCCTGAAAAGGATAAACTTAATCTCTTCAAAATCTTCAATTGAGATTTCAAAAATCTCTTTAATCTCCTCAATTGTGATACCATATGGTCTCTCGACCCTGCTGCACATTTAGACTCTGTCATTGTGCTGCTCTGCAGCAGTGATTCTAATAGTGACACCTGTAATCTGCATGTCATACTGCTTAACAGTATTATTTGACTACCCCAGCACACTCATTGCGTGTTGCAGCAAGGCAGTGTTCTACACCCCTATTTAGGCTCTCTGTAGCCCAGAAATATTCATTTTTAATATTAAATAATGTTTTCGGAAAATTTGGCGTGTGGGCCGAATATAATTTTTCCTAAATTCGCTCATCTCTAGCTGCTATGGGTAACTCAGCAACTTTTCCTCTGGACAGGTTTTGATTTATCTCTCCCTAGAGAGTTCACTGGAGAAGCATACCTAGAAGTCATCGGCTCCATAGGTAAATTAGTTGTAGCATAGGGGACACCAAATTAAAGGGGTACTCCGGTGAAAACCTTTTTTCTTTTAAATCAACTGGTGCCAGAAAGTTAAACAGATTTGTAAATTACTTCTATTAAAAAATCTTAATCCTTCCTGTACTTATTAGCTGCTGAATACTACAGAGGAAATTCTTTTCTTTTTGGAATTCTCTTTGATGACATCACAAGCACAGTGCTCTTTGCTGACGTCATTATAATAATAATAATAATAATGCTTTATTTATTGTTGTCCTTAGTGGGATTTGAACCCAAGGCCCCAGAGCTGCAAGGCAGCAGTGCTAACCACTGAGCCACCATGCTGCCCTTAGGATACACCTGCTATGCACGGTTTCTAAAATGGACAGAGATGTCAGCAGAGAGCACTGTGCTCGTGATGTCATCAGTGTTCCAAAAAGAAAGGAATTTCCTCTGTAGCATTCAGCAGCTTATAAGTACTGGAAGGATTAAGATGTTTTAATAGAAGTAATTTACAAATATGTTTAACTTTCTGGCACCAGTTGATTTAAAAGAAAAAAGGTTTCCACCGGAGTACCCCTTTAAGTTATAAATAGTACCACAATATACTGTATATCAAAAAACCCACATAAATGTGATAAATAGCAGAAAGCCACCAACTTGTTATCACCTACAAAAAGTACATATTTCCCTTACCCTCTTTGCCTCAAAGCAGCCCCATGGTTCCCCAGTATAAGTGGGTAAATATCATCTTGCTCAGGTATACGATTTAATAAAAATCCTAAATCACAAAAAAACAGGCAATTCAAAGGAGAAGTATCGTGCAGTAAAACTTATCCCCTCTGGAACCACCCACGATCTCCTGTATGGGACTCCGGCTCCCCCTGTGGTGGAGAGTGTCAACCCCCACATGAAGCGGTGGCCGTCACGCCCTCTCCATGTATCTTCGGCTCTCCCATAAAGATACATGGAGGGGGCGTGTCGGTCATTGCTTCATGCGGGAGTCAACACACCCCATTCCCGGGGAGAGCCTAGCCTATAGCAACCAGATTGCCTCTTTTATTTTTAACAAGGCCTCTAAAAAAATGGAAGTAGTGATCTGATTGGTTGCTATGGGCAACTTTTTCTCTAGACAGGTTTTGATAAATCTCCCCCATTGAGTGTAAATGGAGGACAGAGAGGTAAAAGCAGGTCTGACAATATAAGGATTTAGGCTTTAATACAGTAAAGAGCAAAAGGTTCAACAGATGGCAACTCTATTTGGAGCCAGCCACTTGACAACACTAGGGTATATTTACTATGAGTTGATTTATAAAAAAAGAAAAAAGTTTTTGCTATGATATGCAGTGAAAAGTGGTATCCATATGTTCTACACTGATGGAGGTTACTCAGCCCATCAATAGGTAAGTGCCTAACTATCTGCCCTATAACGTTGAACAGAGCCCCTAGGCCAACACTACTTATTTAGGGCCGTAGCCCTATATAGAATCCCTTGCATGCCTTGAGTTTCTTTACAAATTTCAGAAATTTGCTCAAAGGTCAATGCTTTTTCCACAGGCCCAGTGGTGTGGCACACTGAGTCATTACATACTCTGTGTACTGATGTATGGTGCCTCAGGGAGGCTACACTGTGTTCTCCTCCTAAACACTGTTAGAAAGAATTCCTGCACCATATAAAAAAACAATTTCTCACAGATTAACATGAAAGGACAGCATGAACATGAGCATAGTAGGCAGTGGGAACCATATTTAGAAGCCATGAGATGCTGACATATCCGGACAAAGGTCTCAATGATTTAAATGGCCCAAATGTAGTCAGGTAATTAGTGCATTCTCCAAACAAACGTGTTTTACTTGGAATCAATAGTGTGGTCTGCTGCACTTTTTGGTCTGGGTCAAAACATGTATACGCTTGTAAATGCATATATACATAGTAAACAGCTAAATATGTTCAGATCAACTAAATCAAAGGATGCCATGCCTGTCTCTGTACAGATATGTTGGTATCCCATTTTGACATTTTACCAACAAATCCATGCCACTGAGTGCACAAACGTGATGTATGTATGTATGGATCCCGTTTACAGAGATCTATATGAGGCCTTAAGACCCCTATAAACAATAGTGGTGTAAGTGGAAGATAGGTGTTGGCCAGACAAACATTTAGCTGACAGCTATTGAAATTGTATGGGCACCTTGGAGTAAACGTTAATGTTTCAGACACATTCATATGCACTATTTAATAAGAAATAATACATTTTGATATAAACAAACCCATGCAAAGATGTTTTATTCCCAATAGAAGGACAAAAATTTTATATAAAATCTGGTACAAAAGTAAACCCTCGTACACAGCACAATTGTTTTTTTATTTTTTGCTGCTGATTCTATGGACAGAGAGCTCTGTTTTATATTGCAAGCACCTATAGCACATCCTACACCCGTTCTTTGCTAGAGGGCTGGGAAGAGGAGGTATCTACTTTAAAACTGTGCCAAGTTTATTTTCACAGATGGGTATGTAAAGTGGGAATGTCCTTGTAAGGCACATCTAAGAAAGGAGCATATTTTGCTTATGCATCTTCTCATACTTGCTGCACCATTAAGAGGGCTGCATGTCGATGACTTCCATGCACACAATGATCTGCAGAACATAAAACTTCAGACTAAAATTCTAAATAATATTTGGTTTCTTCAAAACCTTATCACAAAAAAAAAAAAAAAGCTAAGGCGAGGACACTGCAGATTTTCCACACTATGTTGTGCAACTGGAACAGTACAGAATGATGTATTGAATGACTTACTCAAGCCTAGACTTGTCCAACAAAGTAGAACGTTTCCTTCCCGTCTCCTTTTGTTGCATGAATAGTTACGTGCCATTTCTTTCACATTATGCACAGAACACATTTCATTCCTCGCCGGCTATTTTGCAGCCCTTTAAAGCGGATGTCCCCTGATCTTGATAACGTGTGCTTTCAAATCATAAATCTGTACAACAACTATACTTGCATATTTTTCTTCTGATTCAGCTCCACTGTTGGCATTATTCAAATGATATACTCTGTATGGCCCAGATTTATCAAACTGTGTGAGAGAAAAAATGTTGTGATTTTCCAACAGCAACCAATCACAGCTCAGCTAACAAGCTGAGGTAAAGTGAAAGCTGAGCTGTGATTGGCTGCTGTGGGAAAATCACTCTATTTTTTCTCTTAAACAGTTTGATAAATCTGGGCCTATGTGTTTAAGGACACCCTTAACCCCTTAGGGACCTATTTTCACCTTAAGGACTCAGCAAATTTTCGTTTTAGCATTTTCACTTTTTCCTTCTTCCTTTTAAAAATTCATAACCCTTTCAATTTTGCACCTACAGACCCATATTAGGGCTCGTTTTTTTGCATCACCAATTGTACTTTGCAATTACATCACTTATTTTACAATATAACCTGCGTTGAAACCAAAAAAAAAAATATTTGTGGGGTGAAATTACAAAAAAAAATACGCCATTTTGTAAATTTTGGGGGCTCCCATTTCTACGCAGTGCAATATTTGGTAAAAATGACATATCATCTTTATTCTGTAAGTCCATACAGGTACAAGGATACCCAATTTATGTAGGTTTTACTTTATTTTAATACTTTAAACAATTATAAACTACATGCACCTAAATTAGTATGTTTAAAATTGGCATCTTATGATCATTATAACTTTTTTATTTTTCCTTGTACGGGGTGGTATGAGGGCTCATTGTTTGCGCCGTCATATGTAGTTTTTATAGATACCATTTTTGTTATGATGGGACTTTTTGATCGATTTTTGTTAATATTTTTATTGTATATAAAGTGACCAAAATGCACAATTTTGGACTTTGGCATTTTTTTTTTTACGTGACCGCCATTGACCGTGTGGTTTAGCTAACCTAATATCTTAATAGTTCGGACATTTACGCACACGGTGGTACCACATATGATGATTTTTATTCTTTATTACATTATTTTATTTAAAAAATGGGAAAAGGTGGTGGGTGTTTTAAACTTTTAATAGGGAAGGGGTTAATGAACTTTTATGAAAAAAAAAATGTTTACACTTTTTTTTTCCAGCCCCCATAGTGGGCTAAAACATGCAATCTTCTGATTGCATACACTGATCAGTGTAACCGGCGCTCTGCTGCGCAGGCATGGAGCAGTAGGTCGCCGATCGGACAATGGAGAGGCAGGTGAGGACCCTCCCGTCGTCCGTTAAGCTGATCAGGACATTGCGATTTTGTTGCGATAGTCCCGATCAGCTCCGCTGAGTTGCCGGGATTCTTTTACTTTCGTTTTAGATGCCGTGATCAACTTTGATCGTGGCGTCTACAGGGTTAATGCCGGGCATTGGCCCGATCGGCCGTGGGTCCTTGCTGCCCGTAGCAACCGGGACCCACCGGGTTTAACCCATTCTCTGCTGGAGAGAACGGTTTAAACACAATAAACTGGACCAGGGCGTACAGGTACGCCCCTAGTCCTTAAGGATCGGGGATGCAGGGCATATGCATACGCCATGCGTCCCCCAAGAGGTTAATGCTGACATACACTTGGTTTTTACCTAAATGTATCTAAAATATATAAAAAAAAGCTTCTTTACAAACCAATTTCATTAGAAATCCTATAGCTTTTATGCAGACCTATGCTGACCCTGTAATCATTCTTTCATAACGAGACAGAGAGAGTAACAAATGACTACTGGATCAGACTACACCGCGTTTGCTTGCTATCTGTACCCTATAAGACAATAGATCTGTACAGCAACTGCAGACACAAAATGATAGGTATTTGCAAATTCATTATATTAGATGCATTGGGACAATAAAGAATATTTGCAAATGTGTGCATAACTTGGTGGGGATGGCTGGCAAGGCATGCTTTTCAAAGAAGCAGTTCTAGGAAATGTTGCTACCTGTAACATCTCCTGGCCTGTTGTTACATTAGCTTTTCTTTGGCTGGCTATCTTTATCCTGCATTAAAGGGGTACTCCATTGCTAGACATCTTATTTCCTATCCAAAGGATAGGGGATAAGATGTCTGATCTTGGGGGTCCAGCCGCTAGGATCCCCACAATCTATATCGAGACACCCCACGTTCAAAACATTATGTTCAGAACGCTAAGTTCGGGAGGCCGTGGTCATGACGTCATGCCCCCTCCCCCTCTTTGGATAGAGGATAAGATGTCTAGCAATGGAGTACCCCTTTAATGCACTCAGTTCAAACAGGTTATACAGATTTATCGAACACCAAGATGATTGACGGAGCTACTCTGTTTTCATACATATCACACCACTTAGTGAACATACAGGAGCAGGCACTCCCGTCTATTGTCGGAAACCCTGCTCCTGTACATCAATATATGGCAATGCATACACTGAATGCATTACTGCTCAATTTACATTCTTAGGACCAGGTCCTGTAAATACACAGCAGTGAACAGCCATACATATACGGCATGCACCACTGCTCACTTTATATTCACCAGGCAAGGAACTTTCAGCGATTGAGACGTCTATGAGAATAAGTGAGAAGGGTGAATTGTCAAGAATGAGTCGGGTTATGGACCAGAATGGGGAAGCACCTGCTAGATCGGGTAACATTAGAGGTATGTAGCCCTAAGAAGTCATGTGATTCCTTCTGTATTTCTTTTTTAAGTTGGTGCACAGCCTGCCTTTTGTAATTTTGTTCCCCTAAAAATGTTGAGCCCAGGGCAGCCACTCCAGTGGTCCCACCTATACTATACCACTGAATAGTTACAGGTAGCTCTTAAACCTACAAAAAAGTTGTGTAGTTCAGGATTCAAATAGTTAATTAGGAAATTTTGCTTACATAGGTAATGAGAGGTCAATATTCAGGTAGAGCAGACAAGAGCTACTAAGGACATTTTTCACTTTTGATGACAAGCATTCTCTTTCAAACAGGAACTGTGTAATGTTTCTTTTCCACTATGTTAATGCTGTGGAAAAATAAAACACTTGCTGGGTGGGTTCCTTGACATATTACAACTTACTTCTGGGAGTCCTATTAGCAAAACATTCTGTGGACAACATTTGTAAAAAACAAAACGGACAAGATCTATAAGAAGGTTCAATTGCTATCTACAGGATTTATGATAGCGGACAAGTTTGGTCTTCTTGGTAACATGGATTAAGTAATGCCTACAAACAAAATTTCTAGTCTCTGAAAAATATCAATTATTAGTCCCTATTGATTATGTGCCCCCCAAAGAAGTAATAATAATAATTTTATTTATATAGCGCCTACAGATTCCGCGGCGCTAAATAAAGAAGTACATGTTACCTTTACCAGTTATTACATGTGCATTGCTGCCTTGGGAAACGTAAAGTTAATTATGATTGTAGAAAAAATAATTATTTGTTCAAGTCTAATGAAGCTCATCTCTAGTACAGAATCTACTGAAACAACAGACAAGAGAAGTCACTTTTTAACTAGTCTCTCCATAAAGGCCACTGGAGTGCTACAAAGATAATAAAGCTGCCTTTTCAACTCACACAGATCCATGGAGAAAATATTTAGTGATTTACTAACAAGAACTGACCCAGACAGCAAAAACTTTTTTTTTAATTGCATGGATACTTCTTTGGCTGTAGGTTTTATATGAATTTGGTATATCATTTACCTATAGCTTCTGGTATGTTAGTTTGTGGAGGGATGCAGCTTAATTTGGTAGGTGGAAGTCTATATTGGTTACTTTAAAGGGGTATTCCAGGAAAAAACTTTTTTTTTTATATATCAACTGGCTCCAGAAAGTTAAACAGCTTTGGAAATTACTTCTATTAAAAAACCTTAATCCTTTCAGTACTTATGAGCTTCTGAATTTAAGGTTATTCTTTTCTGTCTAAGGCTAAGTTTCCACTTGTTTTTTTTTTTGGCAGTTTTTGGAATACTGCCACTGCAGTTTTTGAGCCAAAGTCAGAAGTGGATCCATAAGGGAGAAGAAGTATAAGTCCTTCCTTTATATGTCCTATTCCTTTTGAATAGACGTCTGGCTTTGGCTCAAAAACTGCAGTGGCAATATTCAAAAAACTGCCAGAAAAAAAAACAAGTGGAAACTTAGCCTTAATGCTCTCTGATGACACGCGTCTCGGGAAATGCCCAGTTTAAAAGAGGTTTGCTATGGGGATTTGCTTCTAAACTGGGCGTTTCCCGACACAGGTGTCATCAGAGAACACTTAACTTCAGAAAAGAACAACCTTAACTTCAGAAGCTCAAAAGTACTGAACGGATTAAGATTTTTTAATAGAAGTAATTCACAAATCTGTTTAACTTTCTGGAGCCAGTTGATATATATATATATATATAAAAAAAAAGTTTTTTCCTGGATAACCCCTTTAATATGTGTATGTCCTTTCACCATGAAAAAAACCTTGTTAGGGAAGAAATCTTAAGGGAATTATCCCATAATTCATTTTCATACCATTAATCTACATTGTTTCTAGTATAGAAGGATATGAATAATTTTTTTAGTTCCATTTATTTCATGTGATATCTGCTCTCCCAAGGTAGGCTTTGGACAAAAAAATTGTCTCCTCCCACAGCTGAAAATATAGTTCTTAATTCCCTGGCAGAAGCCATCATGCTACTGCAAAGACTCTGCTCCTTCCTTGACAAGCAAATTGAAATATTTTTCTATTGGATGCTCTACAGTAAACAGAGGTACACTATGTAGCGACTTCACTATGGAAGAAGGGATACCTCTTATATAGACTCAGAAATTCCCAAATAAGATATTGGAAAACAGGTTTCATACACATGACAACCCCTTTAAGATCTTTATTGTAAAATTACCCTCTGTGGGCACCATCGGGCATGTGGAAATGAGCACCAAGCTTCCTTTTGTGACAATGTCATTGTAATAGTATGGGAATGGCCTTAGTATCATAATACAACGTAACGGAAAGGGATAAAATTGAAGGTGAGAAATGCAAACACTTGGACCTCCATGTCTGAGGATGTTCTAAAGCTAAAAAAGCATCAGGGGGAGGAGCACATTTAACTTTTGGGATTGGACCCCCTCTATCCTGCCTATGCCTTCTGATAAAAAGTTTATATGACTCAAAGTTGCTTTAAATTAAGACTGAAAAGGGGCATATTCTGCAGATGTGGATATATCAGCAACGCCACCTAGTCCAAGCATGACCTAGTACATATGAGTGATTATTAATGAAGTGTCTGAAGGTCTGTGAAGGTCTGTGAAGGTCTGCTGGCTTCCTTCTTCTACATAAGAGGCTTTTATTTGGCTTTCAATTTTAGATAAAGCAATGTAAAGGAAACCTGCTTCCTCACATTTTTCTGCGATACCTAAAATATAAATACACAATGCAAGAATTTCTTAAATACTTGACATTTTTTCACAATCAACAATGCTGATATAACAAAAAACAACAAACATATTGAATGCCATTTTATTATTGTACAGATGGTCATTTTTTTTTTACCACATCCTTGCTCCACAGGCATTGCATTTGCTGTGTCTTTTCCAGGGCTCTGTTAATTTACCACACTGACACAGTTATAAGGAGGTTGATCTTCAGGTTAAGGTTCTTGTAGTTTCTGCCTTCACCCTAGGAGGTAAAACAAACACAGACACACTTATTCATGTGTCACTGTGACATCTGGTCAATTTTGACTGGTTGAACATTTGTAATGATATGTATGAAAGGATACAACATTATAAAAATGACCTTCCCTAAAGCATAGCATGTCTTCTTCTGATGAAAGGTTTGGTGCATGGATGGTGTTGGATACACCATCCATGCCTAATCGATGTAAGTGATGTAACCTCTAGATTTTTTGGAAGGTCATATACTGTAGTTCCTATTAATTATAAGTGGTCAACAATGCGCCTTCTGGAAAAATCCTAGCAGAGCTGTCAGAAGCCAATGTAGCAGAGTGGGTGGTTCACTGTGTAAGGTACTGCAGCTTTCTCCTATTCAAGTGAATGGGACAATGCAGCAACAAAATGTGATGCTGTAAATACATTGATAACATTTAAGTAATAGTTAGGTAATTGGTTTCTCTGGTGCAATAAAAGTATAGCATGCCAAGCCTACATACCCCTCCTTTGCCTTCAGTTTAGTGGCAATTCTGCCTTGAGCTGAAAACCTTATTAATCTGAGACACACTGGTTGCTAGGGATAGCTTACCTAACAACTGCATTTGGGACTGTGCTTGATTTGCATTTTTATTTGCTGGAGTGTCAGATGTGCCACATGGGTTTAGCTCAAGGTTGCTCATCGGTTTTGAAGTTTAATGCATTGGCTTTATTGGAGGTCCCTTACCCTACTGTGCTATGTTGTTTTAGGCTCTGTTCGCTCTGCTACCATGGTGTTAATCACAATGGAAAGCATAACAGCACAAACGCAATGCTGAACGACAGACAACAACTGTCTGTCGGGGTCTGGGGTCTTTCGGGGTCTGGCGTGGTGTCTGTTAGACTGTGTGTGATGACCTCTTTTCCCTTTGCAGACCCAGCTCGAGCCCCTTTATAATAACCTTTAGGGCAATAACCACACCGACAACTAGTGACTTTTGATGGATGTGGGGGGTCGGCCAAAGCTTTATTTATTTATAATGATTTTAACAAATATGGTAAACCTTGAACTCGTTCAACCTCCCATAAGGTTGCCAATCGGGAAAGCATCCAGCCATCCCCCGGCAGCAGCCGACGGGCCTATCAGCCTCCCACCTCTCATTCTCCATTGATAAACTCTCCTGTACCATCAGCTGTGACTTAAAAAACAAAGCAAACAATTTTTTTGTCTTTTTTTTTAAGATACATACATTTCAATTATTATTTTTTTCTCAAAAAATGGGGCTTACAAAACACAAAATTAAAAAGGAAAAGCACAGAAAAATACACAAAAAAGGGGTGGGAGGGCGGGAAGCTGTCTCCACTGGCAGCTGCTACAGGTAATCTGAAAAAGGGCCTGGGAGGGAGGTTCTTGTCCTTATAAAACAGAGAGGGGCCGCCCTGCCCCTTGCAGCATGTGACCTCCTCTATCCCCTTACTACTGGTCACCCCTTAGAATACACAAGAAACGGGGGGCCCTCGCTGTAACCCTTTCCTTTCCTGCGCTGCCTGCTCCCAATACCCAGAGCCCGTGGCCCCTATCCCTAATTGGCCCAGTGCCACCCAGACTGTCCATGATAACCTCTTTACCCTTTCCAGACCCAGCTCGAACCCCTTTATAATAACCTTTGAGGCAATAACCACACCAACAACTAGTAACTTTTGATGGACGTGGGGGTCGGCCACAGCTTTATTTATTTATAACGATTTTAACAAATGTAGTAAACCATGAACTCGTTCAACCTCCCATAAGGTTGCCAATCAGGGGACGCACCCAACCAGCTGCCGGCAGCAGCCAAAGGGCCTATCAGCCTTCCACCTCCGATTCTCCATTGATTAACTATCCGTATCCTCAAAATGAGCTCCAACCCCCACTCAAGATATATAGGGCTTGTTCTATCCCGTCCTGTAGGCCCGACAAAAATATATCCAGGCCAATATCGTTAAGATGCACAGCATCCTGGCTCATGAGCCGCCTGTGTCTGACAACTACCCCGGATCTAGCACGAACAAAATGAGCCATACGAGAATTAACAGTCCTACGTGCCCGCTCAACAAAAGCTGCATCCCGGGAACCCTGCCATGTGACCCTAGGGATGATTTCAGACCACAGGATCAAAACTTCGGAGAAAAAGGAAATTATCCTCTCCAGGTCCACCCTCATGAGAACAATGAGCTCAGGAACATGCAGAGCAGACATCTGTGGCCTTACAACGCCAAGCAACTTCGGAACTCCTCATCGTACCTCCTACAAGCATTCCCGCCATGGGACTTAAAGGCGTTATACACGGAATCCATATAAATAAAGAGTTCCGAACAATGCTCGGGATGCTTCTCAACCATAATGCTGCCCAGAACGGCAAAGGCCTGCAGCCAATTACCCATCGATTTAGCGACCCGAGGCCTGCGGTCGGCAACCTTTTCATTAAATGGTTTGCGCTCCCTATCAATAGTGTGTTGCTCCACCGACACCAGGGACCAGATGTCGACATATTGCTTGCCCCAAATATTTAGTTTAATCTCATCACTAACATGGGACCCCAACGGACTGATCCCACACAAAATACGACTTTTTATGAATTCTTGCCCTAGGTGGAGACAGAGACTTTTTTTTTGCCGGGTGGGAGGCGACCACACCAAGCGAACCAGGCTCCAGCTTCGCCAATAAGGCCTTAAGGGCCGGCACTAAAACTTGTGGAGGGGGAAGGGCCACAGCGCACCCGCGTGCACGAGCCGAAGTACATCCCCCTCCCCTCGCAATATCCCCAGCAGCAGAGCGGCCTCACCGCTGAGAAGACTGGGGGGAGGGGGGGGTGTCTGAGACAAGCAGGGGGTCGGGTATTGCGGTGGGTGCCCCTCCCCATACCCACAGTCCATGGCCCCTATCCCTAATCAGCCCGGTGCCACCCATTTTGATGGGAAGAATTGTGCAGAATGCTGGGCTTTTTCTTCCTGTCAAATCTGACGAAACTATCAACCCGATGAACCCCATTAAAAGTAAATGGAAGCCTCTAGCGGTAGTGTAGATAGAGCCTTACTAGATAATAGCTAGCTCTCAGTTTCAGTCATATAGTGATTCCCTTTGTACTCAGAGGCCATCATGCCTCCTCTTATAGACATGAATGGAGGGGGCATGGTGGCTGTGATCGCCGGTCATTCGGCACATTGTGCATGGAGTTCGCTCCATGCACTGGATGACGGGTGCCACGGTAGAGATCGCCAGGGTCCCCAGCGATGAGACATGTTATCCCCTATCCTTTGGATAGGAGATAACATGTATAATGGTGGAGTACCCCTTTAACTTAGGATTTACTTTGAGGTTAGTGATAAAGGAAAGCTTCTGATATCAGGTGCTGGTAAAGCTAAAATGCCATGCTATGTAATTTGTATATACAGTAATAAATTCACTTGCATAGTGTGAATACAATAAGAATGTCTGGTGAGATAAGGTCAAAGTTGTACCTCATGCTGACATGCTCATTGTAATGCTGTGAGGAAGGACCCTGTGTAGTGGTACATCAAGTCCCTACAGGCACACTGTACTTTGCACTTGACTGCTGTCAGTGTTTCGTATTACTTTTGTAATATATAATGTTAAAACAGAGGCACACACAAAGTACAGTAAGCAGAATTAGGTGCAATATTAACATATTACATATTCATGCAGCGGTTTCTTAAAAATAATACAATGGTTGTGTTAACTGCTGCAGATAAATGTGGACCAGATTTTTTATCATTTTGTGATGCTGCAATTAGTCTTCTACTATATATAAGGTTAAGGTACATAAGATTAGGAACACATAATTCAGCGTTTAAAAGAATACTGTAGTGGAATATAACTTATCCCCTTTCCGAAGGAAAGGGGATAAGTTATAAATCGCAGGGGTCCGACCGCTGGGACCCCCTGCGATCTCCTGAACAGGGCCGTGGCAGTCTGCAGGAAGGGGTGCTCCATCCAAGCATGACACGCCTCCTCCATGTATCCCATAGAGATATATGGAAGGGGTGTGTCTGCTGCTGCTTCCTTCTGGGGATGGCACAGCGCTTCCTGTGGACTGCCAAAGCCACGTACAGGATATCGCGGGGAGTCCCAGCGGTCGGACCCCCCGCGATCTATAACTTATCTCCTATCCTTCGTGGATAAGTTATGTTCCACACCTAAAAAGTGTAAGCAGCACACTTCAGTCATCTGTTTCACATCATAGCTCTCTCGCTCCAAAAAGAAATTACAGACATTTTTCTTCCATGATGTAATGTAAATGCAAGCTGTGGACATACACACAAAACATAAACTAAAAGGGTACTTTTAGTACATGCAAGATCACAAAGTATGGACATAAGAGATAAGCCGGCAGAATGATATGGACATGCAAGCAAGTTATATCACTGAGATGTAAGCTACATAGTTTAACATGAATGCCACAAATCAGGCCTAACTATTAAAGGAGAACTCCAGACCATAAAAATTGTCCCCCATAGTACCGGCAGTAAAAGAATAAAGATCTACATACATTCCTCCGCTCCCCCGGGGCCTCCGGTAACCGGCTCAGGTCTCTGCCGCAATCCACTTCCTGGTCGGATGAATCAGCCAATCACCAGCCGCAGCGCAGTCCGACTTGGCCGGCAATAGGCTGAGCGGCAGTGTGAAAACGCTTCAGGACACAAAATTTTTCACTACACCGGCACCTGCGGCCAGGGCCGAAAACGTCACACTGCCGCTCAGCCTATCGCCAAAGAATACAATCTAAATATGTTATACAAATATTAAAGGGGTACTCCAGTGAAAACCTTTTATATTTTTTATTATTTTTTTTTTAAATCAACTGGTGTCAGAAAGTTAAACAGATTTGTAAATGACTTCTATTAAAAAATCTTAATCCTTCCTGTACTTTTTAGCTGCTGAATACTACAGGGGAAATTATTTTCCGTTTGAAACACAGAGCTGTCTGCTGATATCATGAGCACAGTGCTCTCTGCTGACACCTCTGTCCATTTTAGGAACTGCCAGCGTAAAAGGAAATCCCCATAGCAAACATATGCTGTTCTGGACAGTTCCTAAAATGGATGGACATATAAGTACATATACATATATATATATATATATATATATATATATATATATATATATATATATATATATATATAAAGAATAAAAAGAATAGACATATATGTACATGTATACACATATATATATATATATATATATATATATATATATATATATATATATACATACACACACACAGAGTTTAGGTTATAAGTGCAGAGAATGTGTAGAGGTAGCAATATATTTCCAAATATGTCAGAAGGATATCTGCAGTAATATACATACTGTATAGAAAAGATGCAAAATTGCATGTCTTATATGGAACGGTGTGCACAGGACACAATGGAGATATCAAAATAGAGTAAAATAAAATAAGCAAGCCATTTTATTGCTTTTTATTGCATTTTATTTTATTCTATTTTGATATCTCCATTATGTCCTGTGCACACCTTTCCATATAAGACATGTAATTTTGCATCTTTTCTATACAGTATGTATATTACTGCAGTTACCCTTCTGACATATTTGGAAATATATTGCTACCTCTACACATTCTCTGCACTTATAACCTGAACTCTGTATATATAAATTTATGTGTATACAAGTACATATATGTCTATTCTTTTAGCACTGTAAGTGGACCTGAAGAAGGCATGAGTGCATGCCGAAACGCGTTGTCCCCACTGTACCAATAAAAGTTTTATTGATCACAGTTGTGCAGCGCCTCCACCAACCGTTTTTTTCTGCCTTATCTGACCTCACTGGATTACAATCACATGACACTGGTTAATCACATGTCAACTGTTCTTAAAGCTATAAACACATTTTATGCATAATACATTAGATAACCTACACATGAATGAATACACAATTGAGCAGGTGCAGGGGGGGGGGGGGGGCAGGGGACACTGTAGGGAGGCTGCCTGACAGGGCAGCAAGGGTACAGGGGTGCAACAACTGTACTGGGCCACCACACAGTGCTAAACTGTGTTAGAAGCTGTGGGAAAAAAATAAAATAAGTGACTTTTCCAGGACTCATGCACATAGATATGTTATGGATCAAAAATGTATAGATAAGTAATATAGGCCTGCTATGTGGCCCATATGGATCTTGTGTGTAACACTATTTTATAGTAATATTGTATGTATTCATGAAAAAGGTGGTACTCCTGTTGTATTACAGAGATATTCTCTCCTAGAAACATTGCTTCCACACACTGGCTTAGAGTGCCTACAGGGTCCACATTATAGACTGGTAGAGATGTTGTGAGCCATCATGCAGGGTCTGCACTATTACCATTGCAGCGTGCATGACTGCTTAGGCAGCAACCTAAGAGGATGTATAAACATTATTCACAATCTTGTACAATATGTAACTATAAAACAGATGGGTAGTAAAAATATACGAATTTAGAAGAATGCGATTTGCATTTTTATATGTAACCAATTTATTCTCATCATTGTAAACGCTTTCATGCCAATCCTAAAAACATATATTGCAGAGACCTGCATCGCCGCAGAGAGATTACTTCGCACACGCTGCTTTTTACTTGCTGTGAAAACCATTAGAAAACCTGCAGGTTGGGAGCATTGTGAGATTTGTTGATGCTTTAGCTCAGCAGAAGTTCTCAGGTTGCCAAATAAAGTGTTGGAAAATATAACATAAGAATTTATAAGAGTAATTTCACATGGCTGATAATAATACAGATTAAATTTTATAAAACAAGTTATATATATTCTTTTTTTTTTATCTGAACAAACCAGGACTTTTTTCTTTGCTGGTTCCAGTGTACTCCTCATTGCTCATCACATCTAAAATCCTATTTCCTGCCCTATTCATGAAGATCAGCAACCTGGAGCTTGACTGATTACTGACACACTTTTCCCATGCCCTCATCACCTCTAAACCTCCCCCTGAAGTTCCCGACTCTCATTGTCTATCATCTGCTCTCCTGCTACAGACTGCTGTCAGATGCTCATTTACCCCTAATCTTACACTTGCTGCCTTTTAATATCCATTCTAATCCAGCAACTTGTCAACTGGTGCGTCAGCCCGTGTCCAGGCCAGCTGCTGTGTCACAGGCACCCAACGTATCTCCCAGCTTTGTTCTTAAAAAAAAAAGTTTCTCCTACCAACTACTACAAGATGTCTAGTAATTATTAATGTCTCCCTATGATCAGCCCATCTGTGGGATCGCAGACGATCACAGGAGATAACACGGATATCCATTAACCTCTGACAATATTAACTTCTCTTTCATTTTAGGTTAGTGTACTTTTAACAATGTACAGGTAAAGATCACAGGTTATTTGCTGTATAGGTTACCCAACAGAAGGTACGGGGTTAACACCATTACACACAGTGTCAGACATGGTAGCTTGGTAATTTTTTTCCCTCTATGGGAAAAAGAAGAAAGTGTGAACCGAGCTACAGCCCAGTCAGAGTTTGATGCTCTGTTGGACATATTCTGCCCTAGGAGTGATGCTTCTGGTGGAGATCCCCTCAAGAAGATAGGAGGCTACAGTTTTCTCTTTCAAATTCATACTTTATTAAATCGTGGGGTCTACAGAAATACCATGCACCTCTATTGGTGTCTTATTTTGGCACTGTATGACAAGGTGCCTAGTGTATGGGTATGAGCGGGGCATACGTGTCGGCTGAACAGGTCAATTTTGTCTGAACCGACCTACCAACTAATATGTTTGGTAGCCCTTGTAATCTTCCTCACCCTGCAGACCATCTAACCTATATGGCAACTTCCATAATCCCACAAAAGGGACATGTTGGATTTCACCTGTCTAATCCTATTGTTCTCAGGCAAAATAAAGTAAATAGTAAGTAAGAGTCTCTCGGCGACTTTCTCAACTTCCCTCATGAAGAACAACATGCAGGGGCGTTGCTATAGAGGTAGCAGTCGCACCAGGTCCTGGTGCCTAAGGGTCCCCCAAAACACATCTGTCACATAAGAGACCAGTATTTTTATTGGCATAAGGGGCCCTGTTGCAGATTTTGCATCGGGGCCCAGAAGCTACAAGCTATGCATCTGACAACATGTATGCTTGAATAAGCCAAGTGGGCATGTTGGGAGATTGGGAGCAGTATATGTCAGCCCCTTATGTATGGCCAGATTTAACCACCTTAAGGACCAAGGGCGTAGAGGTATGCCCTGGTACTTAAGGACCCAGGGCATGCCTATAGCCCTGTGGGAATTCCCCCCATGTCGGCGATCACCGCAAATCGCTGATCAATTCAGATCGGCAATTTGCGGCGATTCCGGGTCAATCGGGTCTCCAGTGACCCGGAAAAAATGGGTGATAGGTGCCGTCTGAGACAGCACCTATCATCCTTAAAAGGGTACTCCAGTGGAAAACTCTTTTTTTTTTTTTTTTTATCAACTGGTACCAGAAAGTTAAACAGATTTGTAAATTACTTATATTTAAAAATCGTAATCCTTCCAGTACTTATTTGCTGCTGAATACTACAGAGGAAATTCTTTTCTTTTTGGAACACAGTGCTTTCTGCTGACATCATGGCCACAGTGCTCTCTGCTGACATCTCTGTCCATTTTAGGAACTGTCCAGAGCAGCATATGTTTTCTATGGGGATTTTCTTCTACTCTGGACAGTTCTTAAAATGGACAGAGATGTCAGCAGAGAATACTGTGAGCATGATGTCAGCAGAGAGCTCTGTGTTCCAAAAAGAAAAGAATTTCCTCTGTAGTTTTCAGCAGCTAATAAGTACTGGAAGGATTAAGATTTTTTTTAATAGAAGTAATTTACAAATCTGTTTAACTTTCTGGCACCAGTTGATAAAAAAAAAATAAACAAAATGTTTTCCACCGGAGTACCCATTTAACCTGTTAAGGACCCAGGGTGTATGGGTACGTCCTGACACCCTGGTACTTAAGGACCCAGGACATACCTGCAAGCCCATTGGAATTTCACCCTGCGTGGCTGGGACCGGACCGGGATGACTGCTGATATTGCTGCTTTTTGTCACATTTTGTTCCATAGAAAATTAATAAAAAGCTATTTAAAAGTTTCATATACGCAAATGTAGTTTCCATAAGTACAGATCACGGCACAAAAATGAGCCCTTATACACATTGTCACAATATACATTGTCAGCCATGTATGTCATTACAAAGGACAACTGGTCGCGCAAAAAACAACCCCTCATATGGGTCTATCAATAAAAACATAAAAGAGTTAGGATTTTTAGAAGACGAGTAGGAAAAAAATGAAAACGCAAAAATAAAATTTACTGTGTCTTTAAGGCACAATGGGCTGCGTCCTTAACCCCTTAAGGACACAGGGTTTTTCAGCTTTTGCATTTTCGTTTTTTCCTCCTTACCTTTTAAAAATCATATCCCTTTCAATTTCCACCTAAAATCATTATTATGGCTTATTTTTTGCACCACTAATTCTACTTTGTAATGACATCAGTCATTTTACCCAAAAATCCACAGCGAAACGGAAAAAGAAATCATTGTGCGACAAAACCGAAGAAAAAACGTCATTTTGTAACTTTTGGGGGCTTCCGTTTCTACGCAGTGCATATTTCGGTAAAAATGACACCTTATCATTATTCTGTAGGTCCATACGGCTAAAATGATACCATATATATATATATATATATATATATATATATATGTATAGGTTTGATTTTGTCGGACTTCTGGAAAAAAATCATAACTAAATGCAGGAAAATGTATACGTTTAAAAATGTCATCTTCTGACCCCTATAACTTTTTTATTTTTCCATGTACAGGGCGGTATGGGGGCTCATTTTTTGCAACATGATCTGAAGTTTTTATCGGTACCATTTTGTTTTGATCGGACCTTTTGATGACTTTTTATTCATTTTTTAATGGTATAAAAAGTGACCAAAAATACGCTTTTGTGGTCTTTTGAATTTTTTTACATGTACGCCATTGACCGTGCAGTTTAATTAACAATATATTTTTATAGTTTGGACATTTACGCACGCAGCGATACCACATATGTTTGTTTTTATTTACACTGTTTTATTTCTTTTAATGGGAAAAGGGGGGTGATTCAAACTTTTATTAGGGAAGGGGTTAACCCCTTAAGGACGAAGCCCATTTGGGCCTTAAGGACGCAGACAATTTTATTTTTACGTTTTCGTTTTTTCCTCCTTGCCTTCAAAAAATCATAACTCTTTTATATTTTCATCCACAGACTAGTATGAGGGCTTGTTTTTTTGCGCGACCAGTTGTCCGTTGTAATGCCATCACTCATTTTACCATAAAATGTATGGCGCAACCAAAAAAATACTATTTGTGTAAGGAAATTAAAAAGAAAACCGCAATTTTGCTAATTTTGGAAGGTTTCGTTTTCACGCCGTACAATTTACGGTAAAAATGACGTGTGTTCTTTATTCTTTGGGTCAATACGATTAAAATGATACCCATGAAAATATACTTTTCTATTACTGTTGCACTTAAAAAAAATTGCAAACTGTTTAACCAAATTAGTACGTTTAAAATCCCAGTATTTTGAAGACCTATAACTTTTTCATTTTTCCGTATAAGCGGTGGTATGAGGGCTCATTTTTGCCCCATGATCTGTACTTTTTATTGATACCATATTTGCTTATATAAAACTTTTAATACTTTTTTTATTAATTTTTTGGGGAATAAAATGGTATAAAAAAGCAGCTATTTTGGACTTTTTTATTTTTAAGTTCACTCCGTTCAAGGTACGGTATCATTGACATTTTATTTTAAAAGTTGGGATATTTACGCACGCGGCAATACCAAATATGTATATAAAATATATATTTTTTTATTACACTTTTTGGTGGTGAAATAGGGAAAATGGGACAATTTACATTTTTATTGGGGAGGGGGTTTTTCACATTTACTTTTATTTTTACTTTTTTTACTTTTATTTTTACACTTTAATAGTCATCAGTGTTCCAAAAAGAAAGGAATTTCCTCTGTCGCATTCATCAGCTAATAAGTACAGGAAGGATTAAGATTAAGGATTAATAGAAGTAATTTACAAATATGTTTAACTTTCTTCCACCAGTTGATTTAAAAGAAAAAAGGTTTTCCCCGGAGTACCCCTTTAAGGGGATACATTTGTTGGGGTATAGTGGGAGTAAGGCTATGTTCACATTGTGGAATGTCTGCATGGAAAATTTCCAAGCAGACATTCCACAGAAAGCGGAGCATTGGCAGAACATGACAGCACTAGGATCGCTCAAAAATGCATTGCCGTCTCATAGATGGCAATGCAATTCCAAGTGGAATCCGCAAAAACATTGAACAGTTTCAATGTCTTTGCGGACGCCGGAGTCAGGATTCTCGTGGCAGATGTTGTAGAAATTCCACCATATGAAAAGAGCAGCAGAATCCCATTGAAATCAATGGGACTCTGCTGCTGCAGAATATCGGTGCAGAACTACGCACGGACATTCTGCCTTGTGAACACAGTCTTGTAGTGCAACTTCTAGAGTAGGTTTACTAACCTGTGGTTCTCCTGCTGTTGTAAAACTACAACTCCCACCATGTCCTGGATACCAGTAGCTGGGAGTTGCAGTTCTGCAACAGATAGGGAGCCACAGGTTGGGGAACAATGATGTGGAGACAAAAGAATGGTGAATAGGTAGTTATATAAAAGCCATACATGGACTCTGAGGGGAGCAATTTACTGACAGGAGCCTGTACTGACCGTGCACACGGCATGCTGTGCTGAGTATCGCTGTCACACAGTGTTATCCCCTGTACATTGTAGTGTATACAGTATATAAGCGCCTGTATACACTGTGCAATATGCGGCTGCTGCTGCCTGGGGACAGTGCACGTGGTGCTGAGGAGATTCCCGCCCGTGCTGTCGCGTCTCCGTGTGTCTTCCCGCCCAATCCAGGTGAGCGCCGGCGCTAAAGACGCAGCACAATACAGGGAGGAGGAGGGAATGGTGTGACCTGCGCCCTCACATAGACGCCTTTATTTACTGAGCACACAGCCGTCTGTGAGGGAATGTGAAGAGATACATTGGGAGAAGGAGCTTGCATTTTTTTTTTCTTTTACAAAAAAAAAGTGAATATTAAATTGCGGTCCAATGTATTTACATGTGCTTTAGGGAAGTCCATTCAGCTGTGTGTGTGTGTATATATATATATATATATATATATATATATATATATATATATGTATATATATATATATATATATATAGTACACAATGCAACATTGTTAGTCATATATATAGTAGTAGTGCTTCCTAGCCTGTGGTACTGCAGAACTACAACTCCCAGCATGATGGGAGTTGTAGTTTTGCACTAGCTAGAGAACTACAGATTGGGGAACAATGATATTGTAAGGTTCACACCACGTTTTTGCAATACATTTCCTGTTTACATTTTCAATTTGAAAACCGTACGGAACCGTATTGAAAACCGTATGCATTGAAAACCGTATGCCAAAAGATGCATTAGGTTGTGTCCGTTTTGCATCCTGTACATTTTTTTTTTGTCATCTTTTTCCCATACCCAAAACTGTAGCCTACCACGGTTTTTGGTCCGAGTGAAAAACCGTATTGAAACGTATACGTATATATATATTTTTTTAACATGAGAATCAATGGGAACAGTAGAGAAATGTATGTGCGTACGGTTCCATCCAGTTTTTGACATATGGTTTTTGACTTTGCACAGTTTTTTCCTTGGAATTTGAATCAAACAAGTGAAGCTTTTCATAATGGAATGAAAAGTTAAAAACGTATATATGTTTTTTTCTTAAAAATACAGATGCAACCCGACTTCATTTTTCAAACCATATACGGTTTTTAACCATATACGGATTACAATTTGTATACATGTTTTGAGGAATCCGTTTTTTTTTTTATCAAAAACCTGATACTTGATTGATTTAGTTCTAAGATTGTGTTATATTTATATGCAGAAAACCAAATAAATAAATAAATAAAATTTGTTCTAAAAAAACAAAAACAAACATAATACAGGGTGTGAGTGGGTATATATATATATATATATATATATATATATATATATACATATATATATATATATATATATATATATATATTTGTGTTCCCTAACCCATGGTACTCCAGCTACTGCAAAACTACAACTGTTGTAGTTTTGCATAAAGTAATGAGCCACAAATTGGGAAATGCAGATACTGTATATAGTACACTATCCAACATTGTTACTATCATATCTAGTACAAAATGTACCAATGTCATTGTCCTCGTAATGTACGACAATGCATTTTGGATGGCTAAAATCCGCGCCAATGTCCACATCCCCACCTGACAAATCCCTTTTCCTTAGTCCTAGGGCAATAGTACTATTAACAATAACCCTTTGGGAGGATAATCCTCCCGAGTGGAAGGAGGCCCTATATGTAAGGTCCCATTAAAACAATACTTTATTGGTATGCTCTAAAAACATGAAAATCAAGAAGCATCTATGCTGTTCCGACCTTTTTTTCCCCATGGTATTTACTAATTTACTCCACTTCCGGAAACTTTATACATGCTTTAACCACTTAAGGACGGCAGGCGTATCCATACCGTTTAAAAGTCCTTAAGTACTGAGGGCGTATGGGTACGCCTGTGGGAATTTCGGTGCTAGCCAATCGCCGATCAATTCAGAACTGCGATTCCGGGCTGATGGGGTCTCTGGTGACCCGATAGCTCGGAAAATAGGAATGATCAGAGATGTCCGAGACATCCACGATCATCCTGCAGGATAGGAGCGAGGTGGCAGTGATGCCACCTCCTCCTATCCCCTGCCATTGGTCAGTTAGGACTAACCGACCAGAGGCATTTGGGGGCGGGGGGTTAGAGTTGAAATCCCTGGATGTTGGGCAGAGGGAGGGGGGGGGGGGGTTTGAGATGGTGGCGGTTACCAGAGTCGACGGGACCAGCGATCACGGCGTATCGGCGGCAGTGAGGAGGCAGCGGTGGAGGCAGCAATGAGGATCAGTTGTAAGTGATCTTCACTTCTGCCTTCTAGGAATTGCCAAACTACAACTCCCAGCATGCCCAGACCGCCAAAGGCTGTCTGGGCATGCTGGGAGTTGTAGTTTTGCAACATCTGGAGGGCCACAGTTTGGAGACCACTATACAGCGGTGCCCAAGCTGTAGCTCTGCAGATGTTGCAAAATTATAACTTCAAGCATGCCCAGACTGCCCAGGCATGCTTGGAGTTGTAGTTCTGTAACATCTGGCGCTTCAAATGTTGCAAGAATACAACTACCAGCATGCCTGGACAGTCTCACCATGCTGGGAGTTGTAGTATTTCAACACCTGGAAGAGCACAGTTTGGACACCACTATACAGTGGTCTCCAAACTGTTCGCCTCCAGTTGTTGCATAACTTCAACTCCCAACATTGTGAATACACCTTGAGAACCATAACTTTTAGGCTAGGTTCAGACTAGGGAATTTCCGACAGAAATTCCATTTTAAAATTTCAGTCCGAAATTCCGCTTGCTAAAAAGTACATGCGAGTCAATGGGATTACCGTGCACCTGTTCATACTTCAGATTTTTTCACTCGGAATATGCGTGTCTAATTTCCGCTAGAAAATTTCCGCATGAAGAAAGGCGGTGCTCTTTCTTCACACGGATTTCATCAGCAGAATCCCATTGACTTCAATGGGACTCTCATTTCCCGGCTGATTTTTGTTCAAAGCGAAATGTAGGCAGATTAAAAGCGTATTACATGCGGAAAATCCGTACAGATTTGAGTCAGAAATTTAAATATGATCAGCCCACTGGTTCTTGGACTAGCCCACATTGTAAAAAATTGACTGACCTGGTTTGGGTCATGTGATCACATGGTCCAAAAGGGGCTGAACTTGGCTCTTAGCACTCCCACTGTTTTCTGCTTGTAATTGAAGTGGAAATTTAAGGCGGATTTGGTGGCGTTATTTCCATGCGGAATAGCGGCGGATTACTCACGGAAATGACAAAATTAGGCAAGAAACTGAAAAACTCCTTTGGAGGCGGAAAATAGTCGCAGAAAATTTTGCAGGCAGACAGTCGGAAATTCCGTAGTCTGAACCTAGCCTTATTTTTCCTTCTACACAACTAGGGCTCATTCACGCTACAGCATTTCAACCTTGAGATATTCTGGGTAGAGATTCCATATGGTGCTTGCAAAACAAGGCGGCACTAGGACCGTTTTGAAATGTTCCATCTCAATAGACGGCAATGCATTTCAAGGTGAAAGAATTAACATTTTTATTCTTTCAGCAGAGTCTGGGGTCCGGAATTTCCACAGAGGAACGTCACTGCAGAAATTCTGTAATGTAAATGGTGCAGCAGAATACCATTGAGCACTTGGAAAAGATGTATGGCCGGCATTTATCATTGTAGGTGTAAGTGAAGCCGACATTTATCATTGTCTTTAGACAGTTGTTTTTTTTGTGTCTAGAAAAGGCGCACAGGTTTTTTTTGCGCCTTTTGGTTTACACATTTCTGCTAATTTTGAGTTGCAATACACATGATACTGAAAAGTCTCCGAAACTACACCAGCCCAGACTTGGCTTAGCTTTTTGGTGTATGTGAAGAAAGAAATTTCAGAAAATGTCACCTGCACAAAATTTAACAAATGCTCAGGTGTAGAAAAATGCTTCACTTACACCTACAATGTTAAATGCCGCCCCCCCCCCTTTTTTTTGTGTGTGTGCTGGTAATGTGTAGGAGCACCACATTTATTAAATGCAGGTCACATCACATTTTCTGAAATATCTCTCTTCACATACACCAAAAAACTAAGCTAAGTCTGGGCTGGTGTGGTTTTATAGACTTTTCTGTGGCTTTGCGCCTTTTTTGCGCCTTTTCACAAAAAGGCGCAGTTCATATAACTTGTCCATATCATGTGTATTGCCAAAATCAGTGGATTGCAACTCAAAATCAGCAGAAATGTTTAAACCAAAAGGTGCAAATAAACTCTGCTTATGCCTTTTTTGCGCCTTTTCTATACACAAAAAACAGTTTAAAGACAATGATAAATGTCAGCCGTATGTGTTTTGTAAATGGACCCCTACAGGTCTTGTTTTTTTGTGGGAACAATTGTATGTTTTACTGACACCCTCCATTTTACTGTAAAATATGCTGAGAAACAAATGAATATTATTTGTGGAATAAAAATAATAAAAAATACAGAATTTTGCAAATTGAGGGGGAGGTTGTTTTTGAACCGCCGCTCATCAAATGGTAAAATTGACATTATCTTTTATTCTTCAGGTCAAGAGTATAACATTGGTACCCAATTTATATAACTGTTTTATTGTTTTTATTACAGTACATTTATTTTTTGCTGTATACGAAAATGTGGGCATCTATGCTATTGTGTGCACCAAAAAATAAATAAAATAAAATAAAAAAATGCATATTAGCTACAATTTGTTTTTTGTTTAATAAATCAATGGGTAATGGATTAACACAGCAGCATCCATTAACACACTTTTTTTCCTGTAAAACTTATACATTAAACAGACAACAATAACGCAGAGTGAACGCACAATTTTGATGTACTACTTCTCTGAAATTAAATGGGTTAAAAAAAAAAGAAAGTGTGAGGGCTAATTATATATATATATTTTTTGCCTTAAAGGTAATCCACCATAAGGTGATTTTAGTATGTACCTGGCAGACAGTAATGGACATGCTTAGGAAGGATCTGCGCTTGTCTTGGGGATAAATGGCTATGTTGTGAGATTATCATAATACTGTGGCTAGCTTTTTGTGAACTAGTATTTCCTGTTTGACTTTTCTTTTTTTGACTACAAATTCCACAATTCCATTTTCCTCCCTCCCACACATCAGCCACCCCACCCATTGAAACATAAATTAGCTGCATCCATCAAAAGACCTGTGGTTTTCAATCAGGGTGCCTACAGCTGTTGCATTAGTTGCAGATTTATCTCTCTCCCACCAAGCGATTGCTCCATCCATTGAAGCAGACAGGCTCCCTGTCATCAGCTGACTAGTGAGTCAGGTCTCGGCCGCATTGCAACTTGGGAAAATTCTGAGACAACAGTAATTTTGTATTCTGTTAAAAATAAATATTGGGGTGAAAATCACAGAAGAATTGTGAGAAAACCGTCACACACGGGTACAGACACTATATTATGAACTACACTAACTTTACAGCCCCTGTAGCATAGTAAAATGAAAAAAAAAAATCCTGGAATACCCCTTTAAACATTCTTTAACTTTTTTATGACGTTAGAAAGCCTATATTATTATGAGCATTTTTTTTTATTTTTCTACAAAAGTTAAAAATCAAATTTTTGTGGGGAACAATAAAATTTTGAATATATATGTGTATATTTACGTATATGTGTGTGTGTATATATATATATATATATATATATATATATATATAATTATTTTATTTTTTTAACTTCTGTACAGCAGCTCCCCCTAGTGTCTAGTGCACAACATATGCAGTAACAGGTTTAGGAAACTAGGGGGAGCTGCTGTACAACTAAACAGCTCATTTATAAAAAAAAAAAATTGAAAGTGAAGCATTCCGGCAGTCACTGCTGTCACAGCATCGGCAGCTCGAGACGGGTAAGGGCCATCAGGGGAAGGGGGACAGGTAAGGGACACTGAGGTCTCCTGGCAGAGCTGTGTCATCACGAGGGGCGGCCCTGAACACGGGAGCGCGCACACAGCGTTCGGAACAATAAACTTCCGGAAGCAGGGCAGCGGAGTACCCCTTTAACCCCTCAGATGTCGTGATCAATAGAGATCACAACATCTGTGGGAATTCGATCATCCAGCATGGCGGCCGGAGGTCCCCCTCACCCGCCTCCGGCCATCTCCAGGGGTCTTCTGCTCTGGTCATAGATCGAGCAGACCAAAGCAGAAGATGACCAATAACACTGATCAGTGCTATGCCCTATGCATAGCACTGAACAGTATTAGCAATCAACTGATTGCTATAAATAGTCCCCTATGGGGACTATTAGTGTAAAATAAATAATAATAAAAAAAAGTAAAAAGATGTGAAAAATCCCCTCCCTCAATAAAAATGTAAATTGTCCCTTTTTCCCATTTTACCTCCAAAAGTGTAAAATAAATAAATAAAATAGAAATAAATTAATAAACCTATTTAGTATCGCCACATGCGTAAATATCCGAACTATTAAAATATAATGTTGATGATCCCGTACGGTGAGCGCGGGGGGGGGGGGGGGGGGGGGTTGAGTCCAAATTTGCTACTTTCTGGTAACATTTTATTTTAAAAAAAAATTGATAAAAATTTTATATTTATATAAAAAGTACAGATCACGGCGCAAAAAATTAGCCGCTTATACGGGAAAATGAAAACGTTTGTAGGTCAGCAAAATAGAGGGATTTTAACCGTACTAATTTGGTTAAAAAGTTTGCGTTTTTTTTTTAAAGTGGTACAATAATGGAAAAGTATGTAATGATGGGTATCATTTTAATCGTATTGATCCACTGAATAAAGAAAACATGTCATTTTTACCGGAAATTGTACTGCGTGAAAACAAAACCTTCCAAAATTTTCTAAATTGCGTTTTTCTTTTCAATTTCCCCACACATTTTTTTTTTTTTTTTGGTTGCGCCAAACATTTTATGGTAAAATGAGTGATGGCATTACAAAGGACAACTGGTCATGCAAAATACAAGCCCTCATACTCGTCTGTGAATGAAAAAATGAAAGTTATGATTTTTTAGAAGGCGAGGAGGAAAAAACGAAAACTTAAAAATAAAATTTCCATGCAAATAAAATAGTAACTGGGCACCGTCTGGATATATTCAGCCCGTGACCCTCCTTGTTCAGCCAAGTCCAAGCCACTAGATCCAGGGATGCAGCCAGGTCTGGGGTGCTCACGGATATATGCAGTCCATACAATCACCATCAGGTAAGGAAAGACGGAGCACTAACCTCAGACAGGCCTTAGATGCAAGAACAGGGGGGTGCTGCCAGTGGGCGACGGTCCGTTATCGCGCATATCGTGCTTCGTCAGGCGATACGCCCGATAACGGACCGCCGCCCACCGGCAGCACCCCCCCCCCCTGTTCCCGCACCATCTCCACCTCCCTGCTATGTCGTGTCTTCTTCAATTAAAGAAGTTTGATTGCATCCAAGGCTGTCTGAGGTTAGTGCTCCGTCTTTCCTTACCTCATGGTAAAAATAAAATTTGCTGAGTCCTGAAGGCCAAAATGGGCTGAGTCCTTAAGGGGTTAAGGACCCAGAGCTTATCTGTATGCCCTGGTCCTGTTACCGGTGTTTGAAGTATGCTCTAGAACTGAGCACACTTCAAACCGGATGGGTGCCGACTGCTATCAGCAGCCAGGACCCACGTTAATGCTGGGCATAACCGATTGGGCCGATACGCCGGCATTAACCCTTTAGATGCTGCAATCAAATTTGATTGAGGTGTCTAAAATGCAGGGTTAATGATCCTGGCAGCTCAGCAGAGCTGATCGGGACCATCGCAGTAATAATGCCATATCCCTATTAGCTGAGTGGATGACGGGAGGGCCCTTACCTGCCTCCTCGCCTTCCGATTGGTCCTCTGCTACCGCAGGAAGCTTTAGCAGGCTGGAGTAGCAGAACACCGATAACAATAATCAATGCTATGCTATCGCATAGCATTGAACAGAGTATGCAATTGAAAGATTGCATGGTATAGCCCCCTATTGAGGACTAAAAGAGAATCCTTTCACAGGCGATGTCTGAGAGCACACTGCAGGCTTAACCCCTTAGGGACTCATTTTCATCTTAACCCCTTAAGGACTGAGCCCTTTTTCACCTTAAGGACTCGGCCATTTTTTTGCAATTCTGACCACTGTCACTTTAAACATTAATAACTCTGGAATGCTTTTAGTTATCATTCTGATTCCGAGATTGTTTTTTCGTGACATATTCTACTTTAACTTTTGTGCAATTTTGTGGTAACTTGCATCCTTTCTTGGTGAAAAATCCCAAAGTTTGATGAAAAATTTGAAAATTTTGCATTTTTCTAACTTTGAAGCTCTCTGCTTGTAAGGAAAATGGATATTCAAAATAATTTTTTTTTTATTCACATATACAATATGTCTACTTTATATTTGCATCATAAAATTGATGAGTTTTTACTTTTGGAAGACACCAGAAGGCTTCAAAGTTCAGCAGCAATTTTCCAATTTTTCACAAAATTTTGAAACTCGCTTTTTTTCAGGGACCAGTTCAGGTTTGAAGTGGATTTGAAGGGTCTTCATATTAGAAATATCCCATAAATGACCCCATTATAAAAACTGCACCCCCGAAAGTATTCAAAATGACATTCAGTAAGCGTTTTAACCCTTTAGGTGTTTCACAGGAATAGCAGCAAAGTGAAGGAGAAAATACACAATCTTCATTTTTTACACTCGCTTGTTCTTGTAGACCCAATTTTTGAATTTTTGCAAGGGGTAAAAAGGAGAAAATTTTTACTTGTATTTGAAACCCAATTTCTCTCGAGTAAGGACATACCTCATATGTCTATGTTAATTGTTCAGCGGGCGCAGTAGAGGGCTCAGAAGGGAAGGAGCGTCAAATGGTTTTTGGGGGGCATGTCACCTTTAGGAAGCCCCTATGGTGCCAGAACTGCAAAAAACCCCACATGGCATACCATTTTGGAAACTAGACCCCTCGGGGAACGTAACAAGGGGTAATGTGAACCTTAATACCCCACAGGTGATTCACGACTTTTGCATATGTAAAAAAAAAAAAATTTTTTTTACTTAAAATGCTTGGTTTCCCTAAAGTTTTACATTTTTAAAAAGGGTAATAGCAGAAAATACACCCCAAAATTTGAAGCCCAATTTCTCCCGATTCAGAAAACACCCCATATGGGGGTGAAAAGTGCTCTGCTGGCGCACTACAGGTCTCAGAAGAGAAGGAGTCACATTTGGCTTTTTTGAAGGAAATTTTGCTCTGGGGGCATGCCGCATTTAGGAAGCCCCTATGGTGCCAGGACAGCAAAAAAAAAAAAACACATGGCATACCATTTTGGAAACTAGACCCCTCGGGGAACGTAACAAGGGGTAAAGTGAACCTTAATACCCTACAGGTGTTTCACGACTTTTGCATATGTAAAAAAAAATAAAAAAATTTACCTAAAATGCTTGGTTTCCCAAAAAATTTACATTTATACAAAGGGTTAAAGCAGAAAATACCCCCCAAAATTTGAAGCCCAATTTCTCCCAATTCAGAAAACACCCCATATGGGGGTGAAAAGTGCTCTGCTGGCGCACTACAGGTCTCAGAAGAGAAGGAGTCACATTTGGCTTTTTGAAAGCAAATTTTGCTCTGGGGGCATGCCGCATTTAGGAAGCCCCTATGGTGCCAGGACCGCAAAAAATACCCACATGGCATACCATTTTGGAAACTAGACCCCTCGGGGAACGTAACAAGGGGTTAAGTGAACCTTAATACCCCACAGGCGTTTCACGACTATTGCATATGTAAAAAAAATAAAAAAAATTTTACCTAAAATGCTTCTTTTCCCAAAAACTTTACATTTTTAAAAAGGGTAAAAGCATAAAATACCCCCCAAAATTTGAAGCCCAATTTCTCCCGAGTATGGCGATACCCCATATGTGACCCTTAACTGTTGCCTTGAAATACGACAGGGCTCCAAAGTGAGAGCGCCATGCGCATTTGAGGCCTAAATTAGGGATTGCATAGGGGTGGACATAGGGGTATTCTACGCCAGTGATTCCCAAACAGGGGGCCTCCAGCTGTTGCAAAACTCCCAGCATGCCTGGACAGTCAACGGCTGTCCGACAATACTGGAAGTTGTTGTTTTGCAACAGCTGGAGGCTCCGTTTTGGAAACCATGGCGTACCAGATGTTTTTCATTTTTATTGGGGAGGGGAGGGGGGTTGTATAGGGGTATGTGTATATGTAGTGTTTTTTACTTTTTATTTTATTTTTTGTGTTAGTGTAGTGTAGTGTTTTTAGGGTACAGTCGCACGGGCGGGGGTTCACAGTAGTTTATCGCTGGCAGTTTGAGCTGTTGCAGAAAATTTGCTGCAGCTCAAACTTGCAGCCCGATACCTACTGTAAGCCTCCGCCCATGTGAGTGTACCCTGTACATTCACATTGGGGGGGACCTCCAGCTGTTGCAAAACTAAAACTCCCAGCATGCGCTGACAGACTGTACATGCTGAGAGTTTTAGTTTTGCAACAGCTGTAGGCACACTGGTTATGTATCACGGAGTTTGTGACCTTACTCAGTGTTTCAAAACCAGTGTGCCTCCAGCTGTTGCAAAACTACAACTCCCAGCATGTACGGTGCATGGTGTAAGGTGACTGCTGGGAGTTGTAGTTTGCAACAGCTGGAGGCACACCGGTCGTGAAACACTGAGTTAGGTAAAAAAAAAAACTCTAAGTTTCACAACCAGTGTGCCTTCAGCTGTTGCAAAACTACAACTCTCAGCAGTCACCGACAGCCAACGGGCATGCTGGGAGTTGTAGTTATGCAACCAGCAGATGCACCACTACAACTCCCAGCATGCACTTTAGTTGTTTGTGCAAGCTGGGAGTTGTAGTTATACAACAGCTGAAGGTACACTTTTCCATAGAAATAATGTGCCTCCAGCTGTTGCAAAACCATAAGTCCCAGCATGCCCATAAGGGAATGCTGGGAGTTGTGGTGGTCTGCCTCCTGCTGTTGCATAACTACAGCTCCCAGCATGCCCTTTTTGCATGCTGGGAGCTGTTGCTAAGCAACAGCAGGAGGCTGTAACTCACCTCCTGCTGCTGCTTCATCGCTGGACTGTCCCTCGCCGCCGCCGCCGTCGCTCCTGGGGCCCCGATCCCAACATGGACGCCGGGGATCGGGGTCCCCAGCACCCGGGGTCTTCTTCCCGCACCCGCTCACGCCCTCCGGAAGAGGGGCGGAGCTGGTGCGGGAGTGACACCCGCAGCAGGCGCCCTGATTGGTCGGCCGGTAATCCGGCCGACGAATCAGGGCGATCGTGAGGTGGCATCAGTGCCACCTCACCCCTGCAGGCTCTGGCTGTTCGGGGCCGTCAGAGACGGCCCCGAACAGCCAGTAATTCCGGGTCACCGGGTCACTGGAGACCCGATTGACCCGGAATCGCCGCAGATCGCTGGACTGAATTGTCCAGCGATCTGCGGCGATCGCCGACATGGGGGGGCATAATGACCCCCCTGGGCGATATGCCGGGATGCCTGCTGAACGATTTCAGCAGGCATCCGGCTCCGGTCCCCAACCGGCTAGCGGTGGGGGCCGAAATTCCCACGGGCGTATGGATACGCCCTGCGTCCTTAAGGACTCGGGATGCAGGGCGTATCCATACACCCTGCGTCCTTAAGAGGTTAAAGGGGTATTCTAGGAATTAACAATTTTTTTTTTATTTTTTATATCAACTGGCTCCAGGAAGTCAAACAGATTTGTAAAACGAATTCTATTAAAAAATCTTAGTCCTTCCAATAATTATCAGCTGCTGAAGTTGAGTTGTTCTTTTCTGTTTTGAGGAGAAGCGGTTTTCTATGGGGATTTGCTTCTACTCTGTACAGTTCCATAGCCAGTTGAGATATATATACATATAAAAAAGTTTTTTTTCCTGAATTTCCGTTTTTTGCACTTTTTCCTCCTTACCTTCTAAAAATCAAAACACGTTCGATTTTGCACCTACAGACCCATATAAGGACTTGTTTTATGCATCACCAATTGTAATTTGTTATGACATCACTTATTTTATAACATAATCTGCAGCAAAACACAAAAATTATTTGTGGAATGAAAAAAACGCCATTTTGCCACTTTTGGGGGCTTCCGTTTCTACGCAGTGCACTTTAGTAAAAAATGACACCTTAGCTTTATTCTGTAGGTCCATTCTGTTACAAGGATACCCAATTCATGTAGGTTTTATTTTATTTAACTACTTAAATAAATCCAAAATATATGCACCAAAATTAGTATGTGGAGCTGGAAAGGGTGCAGAGACGCACGACTAAACTAATATGGGGCATGGAACATCTTAGCAGAGGAGTTACAATTGTTTAGTCTTGAGAAGAGACGTTTAAAGGGGTTGTGCGCTGCCCTGCAGTTCGGAGCTCCGATCACAGCGTCCGGAAGTTCATTACTCCGAACGCTGTGTGCGGGCTTCCGTGTTCGTGGTCGCCGGGGCGTGACATCACGCCCGGCCCCTTCGTGACGTCTTGCCCGCCCCCTCGTGACGTTACGCCCGCCCCCTCTACCAAAGTCTATGGGAAGGGGGCGTGACAACGGCCACGCCCCCTTCCCATAGACTTTCGTTGAGGGGGCGGGAGAGACGTCACGAGGGGGCGGGCGAGACGTCACGAGGGGGCGGGCGAGACGTCACGAGGGGGCGGGGGAGACGTCACGAAGGGGCCGGGCGTGACGTCACGCCCGCCGGCCGCGAACACGGAAGCCCGCACACAGCATTTGGAGTAATGAACTTCCGGACGCTGTGAGCAGAGCTCCGAACTGCAGGGCAGCGCACAACCCTTTAAGGGGGGATATGATAAATGTATATAAGTATATTTAATGGCCCATACAAAAAATATGGAGAAAAACTGTTCCAGGTTAAACTCCCCCAAAGGACGAGGGGGCACTCCCTCCGTCTGGAGAAGAAAAGGTTTAGTCTCAAGGGGGGACACGCCTTCTTTACCATAAGAACTGTGAACAGTCTACCTCAGGAACTGGTCACAGCAGGAACATTTAACAGCTTTAAAACAGGGTTAGATACATTCCTGGAACAAAATAACTTTAATGCTTATGAAGAAATATAAAATCACATCCCTTCCCCAATATCACGCCACACCCCTACCCTTCAATTCCCTGGTTGAACTTGATGGACGTATGTCTTTTTTCAACCGTACTCTATGTAACTATGTTTAAAATTGTCATCGTCTGTCCCCTATTACTTTCTTATTTTTCCACATATGTTCGGACATTTACGCATGTGGCGGTACCACATATGATTATTTTTTTATTACATTATTCTATTTTAAAAAATGGGAAAAAGGGGGGGGGGGGGGTGATTTCAACTTTTAATAGGGAAGGGGATAATTAACTTTTATTAACTTTTGCTACAACTGGCAATATTCTGATTGCATATACTGACCAATGCTATAGCTTGGAGCCGATCGGACGACAAGGACACCGTAATTATGTCGCAATAGTCCCGATCATCTCCACTGAGCTGCCGGGATACTTTTGGTTTCATTTTAGTTTAAAGGGTTAATGCTAGGCATCAGCCCGATCGGCAATGCCCGGCATTAGCCGTGGGTCCTGGCTGCCTGTAGAAACCGGGACCCACCAGGTTTAACCAGTTCTCTGCTTGTGAGAACGGTTTAAACTCTGTTAGTGGGACCAGGACGTAGTGGTACACCCTGAGACCTCAAGGATTTGGTAACGGGGCGTACGCATACACCCTGCGTCCCCAAGGTGTTAAATAGCCAGCCAGACAGGTGCAATCAAACAAGGTCAGCTGACCAGCCCCGACAGCTAGGTGTAGCTCAGCAACCAAAACAAACAAAAGAAACTTCAGAACACGTTAATCCTATGGGTTCTGACAAGGGCCATATACAATCCATGGATGCATATTACCAGAGGCGTAGCTTGTAGCTTCTGGGCCCAGATGCTAAATCTGTTACAGGGCCCCATGTGCCAATTAGAATACTGGTCTCTTACAACGCAGATGTGTTTTGGGGCCCCCTTAGGCACCAAGGTCCCGGAACGACTGCTATCTCTGTGGGGTTACCACAGGGCGTGTAGGGGGATGGGGCAGATGGTATTAACCCCAGGGGCAAGATGTTATTAACCCCTAATGTTTGTGACACCAGAGTGTTTTTTCCGGTAACCACCCGAATGGTAGCACCGCTATCCCAAGGTTACTCAGGGCAATAATAGTTCAAGACCATGTAAGGGTTAACGGCAGCTTTACTGAAGTTAGACAGTTGTTAAAGTCTTTACAGCTAGGCCAGAATCCCAGAGAATCGACCAGTAACACGGGAAGGGCCTTGCAGCTTGCTGGGACTTGCAGTACTTTTGTGTCAGACTTCAATACAGCCACTCTGACTATAATTGACTTGACTACTGACTTGACTTTGGTAGAGACAGCAGACATAGATGAGTTTACTTACTGACAATGTGGCTGGTGTACTGGACACAGGATCTGTGATGTCTGTGCTTTGCTGTTCCTCAGGATCCAAGAGAGAGATCATAATGGCTCCCCCTCTTATAAAGGGGGGCTAAGCAAGAAGCCCATAGGTCAAGCTAGTTCTTTCCAGTCTGACCACAGTGCTCTCTGCTGACAACTTTGTCCATATCAGGAACTGTTCAGAGTAGGATAGGTTTGCTATGGGGATTTGTACCTGCTCTGGACAGTTCCTGATATGGACAGAAGTGTCAGCAGAGAGCACTGTGGTCAGACAAAAGAACTATACCACTTCCTTTGGAGCATACAGCAGCTGATAAGTACTGGAAAGATTAAGCAGAAGTTATTTACAAATCTGTATTTGGCACCAGTTGAATAAAAAAAAAAAAAACATTTCCACCAGAGTACACCTTTAACCTCTTCAGGACTCCAGGCGTATGCATACGCCCTGCATCCCGAGTCCTTGAGGACCTGGGGCGTATGCATTCGCCCGTGGGAATTCCGGTCCCCGCCATGCGATTTTCTGCTATTCCTGGCTGATCGGGTCTCTGGTGACCCGATCACCCGGAAAATAGGGATGAAAGGAGCAGTCAGTGACAGCCCCGATCATCCTGAGGGATAGGAGCGAGGTTGCAGTGCTGCGACCTCCTCCTATCCCCTGCCATTGGTCAGAACTGATTCTGACCAATGGCAGCGCAGGACAGTGGGTTGCCATGGCAACCCCCGTTCTGCCCACCCCCTGGATGTCGTACAGAACGGGGGGAGAAGATGGAGACCGGTACCTTACCTGAAGATGGCGTGGGGACCGAAGATCATCGTGGAGACTGCAAAGATGCCAGCTCAGGTAGGGAAATGATGGTGCGGGGGGTGTAATGAAAGTGAAAGTAAAGCGATCTTTACTGCGGCTGTCTGGGCATGCTGGGAGTTGTAGTTTTGAAACATCTGGAGGGTCACAGTTTGGAGACCACTGTTACAGTGGTGCCCAAATGGTAGCCCCCCAGATGTTGCCAAACTACAACTCTCAGCATGCCTAGACTGCCCAGGCATGCTGGGAGTTGTAGTTCTCTAACATCTGTCCCTTCAGATTTTGCAATTTTCATGAAATTTTTGAAAATTGCTGCTCTACTTTGAAGCCCTCTAATTATCTCAGAATCAGAATATTCGGTAAAAGTGTTTTAGAGTTATTAATGCATAAAGCGACGGTGGTCAGAATTGCGAAAAAGGGCTCAGTCCTTAAGGTGAAAAAGGGCTGCGTCCTTAAGGGGTTAAACTCTGTATTTGCAGCAATCACTTCTGCAGGAAGGTTATGTCATGTATCCACTACTCTATCAGTAAAGTAATACTTCCTGATATTACTGCATAAGGCTAGGATTTTTGCCCTGCGATTGTTGCCACAGTTTTTCCCTGCGTTTTTGCGTTTTTTTCTGGCGTTTTTTCTTGCGTTTTTACTTTTATGTGGAATTTGCCGTTTTTGGCCCCTTTGGCGTTTTTTATTTTTTTTTTACAAAATAGTTGGCTACCAAAAAAATAAAAAATAAATAAAAGGATGCAGTAGGGATGTAAAAATGTATTTAACTAAATGTTTATTTTTTTATAACAACAGTTTTATAATTTTTTTTAATAAAGTGTGTGTGTGTTTTTTTTTTTTTTTTAAACATTTTTTATGTAGTACTACTCCTCCCAGCATGGAACACACTGTTCCATGCTGGGAGTAGTAGTACCTGTACTATAGACATATCGCCCCGGGTGTCAGTCTGACACCCGATGCGATCGTCCATAAAATAGCAGTGATGTGGCTCTATACAGCGCTCACATCTCTGCATCTCTGCTCCATTCACATCACTCATTCATATTTTCCGCCCAGAGCTGTGATTGGTTGGATGGTTGCAGCCAATCACAGCTCTGAGGAAAAGATGAATGAATGAGCGGCCGTCCGTAGTATAGTACAGAGCAGGGATGCGAGCCATGTAAAAGCTGCTCTGCATCTCTGCTATACAGGGCCGGATTAATGTAGGGGCTGATGGAGCTGCAGCTCCAGGTCCCTACAGTAAAATAGGCCCAGCCAGCCGCCAAAAAGGCCGCCGAGGAGCGGGCCCCCCTCCCTGCCACTACACTACGCTACATGCTTCAGCAACAGGCAGGGACCTCGGGCGCTGCCCGGGCCCACCGCTGCCAGCACTATTACCTGCAAACGGCGCGGGCCCCCTTGCCACAATCATATGGCACCGCCATCAAGTTAATTAATCAGTAATGTGCACGGGTCCGCCGTCACATTCTGGACATCCCTGTGTCCCGAAAGATCTTTTCGGGACACAAAGATGTCTCGTTACCTCTCTGCGGCGGCCCCCCGCGTTAACTTTAAAAACGCAGGGGCCGCTGGGAGATAGGGCACGCAGGGACGTCACTGACGTCCCGTGCGTGCGCCCATAGCAACAGCAGAGCGGAGCAGCGAGGAAGAGGACGCGCGCGCATGGTAAGGTAAGTTAAGTTGCCAATAGCAACTCCCTCCGGCGAGAGTCAACCCCGCCGATAACAATGCCCCCCCCCCTCTACCCCCTCTACCCTCCCCTCCCCGGTCATTAAATCACTGTGTATTCTCCTGACTGTGTCCCATCAGTGCTGTAGTCACTGATATCTTTGTGCGGCCGAGTAATAAAATTGCTTTGCGTTTTCATTTTATATATTATGTAAATATTTTCATAAAAAGGCCCAGAAAAATTCTCAGCACCAGGCCCATGATGCTCTTAATCCGGCCCTGCTGCTATAGACAGGATGGTCACAGCGGGTGTCAGTAGTGACCCCCACTGTGATGTGTCCTTAAGCAGGTACTCCTACTCCCAACATGGAGCACACACTGCTCTATGCTGGGAGCTGTAGTACCTGCATTAATAGACAGATCGCAGCGAGTGTAACTTCTGACACCCGCTGCGATCTGTCTATGAATGCAGGTACTACAGCACCCAGCATGGAGCAGAGTGTACTCCATGTTGGGAGTAGTAGTACTTGTAGTTAAGGAAAGATCACTGCGGGTATCACTCCTGACACCCGCTGTGATGCTCCTGTATAATGTATGGATGCGACGGCCGCTTTCCTATGGTACCCTGCACGCCCATATATATACACATATTCCTATTTCTCACAGAGAGCAGTGATTGGCTGGAAACTTTTGTTTCTCCATCAAAGGCGTGTGCGTCTAGGATGCGTGTGGATTGCCGCCATCAGAGCCACACGCATCCTAGACGCACACGCCTTTGATGGAGAAACAAGAGTGCTCGCATGAATCCCTGAAGAATCCGAAAGGAGGAAACGCGTAGGATGGAAGCTACAAGTGTGAACACCGACCAGGATAAGAACGAATTATGAACTTTACAACAAATAAGCTAAGTGGAAATTTAGTGGAATAGTGCAATATACGAACAATGCAATACATAGTGCAATATTACCTGTGCAATAATTGAGGGGACTGTGTATGTCAATAGAAATAGTGCAATATACAAAGTGCAATAAGGATGGTGCAATAAGAAGTGGGCAGTACAATTCATGATATGTGATATATGGACTATGAGGTATATGCATGAACTACAAAGGGACTGACACTAAATGGTTTATGCAAACGATCTAAACACTGCACTCAATAAATACATGGCACTGTACAAATAAGAAATAATGCATGGGCACAGACCATAGATCACACCCAGGATTTACAAAAAACGCAACTCCTTGGATATAGTATGAACGCTACTCCTTGGATATAGTATGAATACTATTATAAGAACAGCAGCACTTTACAAGACACTAGTCTGGAGTGAAACTCAAATATCTGGAATCAGTGTGAAATTACTACAAGCACAGTAGCACCTATTAGCACATTCCACTAATAGCTTATAGTGACACCAATCACTTTAAGGGTGCGTTCACACGGAGTAAATGAAGAGTAATTCACGCTGAAAAATTTTCGGGCAGAAAAATAAAAAATGTTCGTGCGAAATTTGCGCGCAATTTGCACGGAATTGCGCATGGGCATGGGGGAGTAAGGCTAGGTTCAGACTACGGAATTTCCCACTGTCTGCCTGGAAAATTTTCCGCTAATATTTTCCGCCTCCAAAGGCGTTTTTCAGTTTCATGCGTAATTTTGTCATTTCCGCTAGTAATCCGCCGCTATTCCGAGCGGAAATGACACCACCAAATCCGCCTTAAATTTCCGCTTCAATTCGGCGCCGAAAACTGGGAGTGCGCTGAGAGCCAAGTTCTGCCCCTTTTGGACCACATGACCCGACCCTGGTCTGTCAATTTTTTCAAGTTTGGCTGGGGAAGTAAGCTGCTGAGGTACAGACATGAGCCGGCAAGCCTGTTCCCGAATGTGTATAAGCACAGAGGATGTAATCACTGAGGTATAAACTATGTCACATACTATTTGATGTATCCCAATAGGCATTTGCGTGTTTTTAGGGTACAGTGTACTATGGGCCGGAGAAGATCTGCATTTAGTAAAGCACATGTTTCCAAATACCCATACTTTGCTAATGGGAGCATGTACAGTGTAATATGGCCATGAGGAGATCTGCATGTAGCCCAGCACATGTTTACAAATACATCTAGTTTTATAATGGCAGCATGTACAGTATAATACGGCCATGAGGAGATCTGCATGTAGCCCGGCACATGTTTACAAATATATCTAGTTTTATAATGGCAGCATGTACAGTATAATACGGCCATGAGGAGATCTGCATGTAGCCCGGCACATGTTTACAAATATATCTAGTTTTATAATGGCAGCATGTACAGTATAATACGGCCATGAGGAGATCTGCATGTAGCCCGGCACATGTTTACAAATACATCTAGTTTATAATGGCAGCATGTACAGTATAATACGGCCATGAGGAGATCTGCATGTAGCCCGGCACATGTTTACAAATACATCTAGTTTTATAATGGCAGCATGTACAGTATAATACGGCCATGAGAAGATCTGCATGTAGCCCGGCACATGTTTACAAATACACCTAGTTTTATAATGGCAGCATGTACAGTGTAATACGGCCATGAGGAGATCTGCATGTAGCCCGGCACATGTTTACAAATACACCTAGTTTTATAATGGCAGCATGTACAGTGTACTATCGGCTTGAGGAGATTTGCATTTGGACAAGCACATGTAGTTCTAAAAATATGGTGAATCTGGTATTCTAAATTTTTATTTTGTCCCAAAATTTTGGTTGTAGGCAGAGTGTCGTCCCTGGATTTGGGATAAGGGCCATGGTGAATATTTTAATAGAACCAGACGTGAAGAAGCATGGCATGAGATTGCAGTAGCCTTATTTGACAACTTTGATCAAATGTCTTCTTCAATTCAGAATGAGATTTGTAAGTTTGGTATAATTTATTTATTTATAACTTGTACAATTTAACAACATCAAATAATGAAAAGGATGCCAATCTAATTTTTCAAAGTAACATACATCTTTGTACTTTTAATTCCTCGTGTACACTTTTATCTTATTAAAAATTATAAAGATAGTTGAAGTTGATCCCCTATTTCTATCCCTATTTATCTTTGTGTTTATATTCCCTTGGTGTACACATGTACATTAATCATAGCCCTATATAACAATCAACAATAATTGAATTAACCCTTTAACGACGCAGGACGTATATTTACGTCCTGCGCCGGCTCCCGCGATATGAAGCGGGGTCGCGCTGCGACCCCGCATCACATTGCGTCGGTCCTGGCGCTCATCAACGGCCGGGACCCGCGGCTAATACCACACATCGCCGATCACGGCGATGTGCGGTATTAACCCTTTAGAAGCGGCGGTCAAAGCTGACCGCCGCTTCTAAAGCGAAAGTGAAAGTATCCCGGCTAGTCAGTCGGGCTGTTTCGGGACCGCCGCGGTGAACAGCTTGCAGGACACCGGGAGGGCCCTTACCTGCCTCCTCGGTGTCCGATCAACGAATGACTGCTCCGTGTCTGAGATCCAGGCAGGAGCAGTCAAACGCCGATAACACTGATCACAGGTGTGTTAATACACGCCTGTGATAAGGATGAGAGATTAGTGTGTGCAGTGTTATAGGTCCCTATGGGACCTATAACACTGCAAAAAAAAAGTAAAAAATAAAGTGTTAATAAAGGTCATTTAACCCCTTTCCTAATAAAAGTTTGAATCACCCCCCTTTTCCCATAAAAAAAATAAAACAGTGTAAATAAAAATAAAAATAAACATATGTGGTATCGCCGCGTGCGTAAATGTCCGAACTATAAAAATATATCATTAATTAAACCGCACGGTCAATGGTATACGCGCAAAAAAATTCCAAAGTCCAAAAAAGCGTATTTTGGTCACTTTTTATACCATTAAAAAATGAATAAAAAGTGATCAAAAAGTCCGATCAAAACAAAAATCATACCAATAAAAACTTCAGATCACGGTCCAAAAAATTAGCCCTCATACCGCCCTGTACATGGAAAAATAAAAAAGTTATAGGGGTCAGAAGAGGACATTTTTAAACGTATAAATTTTCCTACATGTAGTTATTATTTTTTTCAGAAGTACGACAAAATCAAACCTATATAAGTAGGGTATCATTTTAATCGTATGGACTTACAGAATAATGATAAGGTGTAATTTTTTACTGAAATATGCACTGCGTAGAAACTGGCGTTTTTTCTTCGATTTTGTCGCACAGTGATTTTTTTTTCCGTTTCGTCCTGAATTTTTGGGTAAAATGACTGATTTCACTGCAAAGTAGAATTGGTGAAGCAAAAAATAAGCCATAATATGGATTTTTAGGTGAAAAATTTAAAGGGTTAGGATTTTTAAAAGGTAAGGAGGAAAAAACGAAAGTGCAAAAAACGGAAAAACCCTGAGTCCTTAAGTGGTTAACGGATGATTTTGCTTGAATTTTTGTACCTGGATCTTTGTTTATTATATTTTTACAAGCTAAATTTTTTTATTTTTTTTTTGTACATTTTAAAATACTATATAGTAAAGGACTTCCAAAACCGATGGAAATCTGCAAGCGACTATTTTGTGAAGGGTATCAAGAAAGCAGAAAAAAGTGGGTCAACTGGTGGCAAAAGGAAAAAAATACCCTATGAGGACCAACTTCAATTTTTACGCCCTAACAGAGTTCTCCGACCGTAAGTACATGTTCAATTTCTGCATGCAGGTTTATCACCCATACTCCCCCTTCCAAAAATATCTAAGCTCCTAAAAATTTAACATCTGTTTATTCTAGAACTTCAGGCAACTTTCAGGCACCATCCAATACACAACAAGATGCAGATGAAGAGCCAAGGTCTGAGCCAGTAAGTTCAGACACACCTTTGGAATCTGAAGCACCAGGCCCATCCAATCCGTTGGAAGATTTGTACCAACATCTGGATGTAGAGGAGGGTGTGTCTAACCTTAGCAGTGATCTGCCCCCCAGCACTACACCTACACCAGCTGCTGGTGAGATTGAAGAGATGGAAGAAGCCACTAACATACCTTCTTCCAAACAACCACCAGACCACCCACTGCTCAAAGGACCCGTAGATCCCTCCGAATAACTGATAGTCAGCTTGAGGTTGAAAGTCAAGCTCTATCATTTATTTGGAGGGTTGACAGCAGTGATGACAGTTCTTATTTTGGGTATGAAATGGCATCTTGCTGCCGTAAAGTGGTTCTTGACCGCCAAAACCATTTTAAAGCATACTGTCACGCTGTTGTGCAAGTCTTTCTTTCCTCCCAGGCCCTGCCTCCATTAGAGGATATGATTAAAAATTTGCACATCACAGCTGGACACAGGGCCCCCAGCCTTCCACCACCTGCACACAATATTTCCACACAAACCGAGGGTTTTTATGTGGGTACTTACAACCCCCCGCCTTCTCGGTCCTCTTCTGGGGTTTACCCTTACCATCCTCCCTTTCAAACACAATACCCTAGTAGCAGTGTAATTAGCCACCACAACCCCTCTGCATCATCTGCATTGGAGTCTTTTTCCTCTGAACCCATATATCACAATTGTGCATTTTCTGTCCAGATATTTATCTTGTAAAAATATATTTGGAAGGCATTGTTGCTTTCAAATGTTAAAAAATGTTTTAAAGTGTAATTTTATGGCTAGTTCGCCAAATTTTCAATTACACTTAAAAAATCAAAATGTTGTGTCTGGTAATTTATTAATCCAAATATAAGGAGATCCTCAAGGAGTTAGGGGGTCGCTAAACTTGCTTTGGTCTTTTATATTGGGATATTGAGCTTTCAACATATCCATGGTCAAGTATAGTTGATTCAACATTGCAATTTAATGTAGGTGGAAGATTTTAGATTCAATGACATTGTCATTATAATCAGTTTGCCAAATCACTACACTATAATCTAATCACATTGACCATTGATATTTTGTGGCATGTCTATGACAAAATATACTACTTTGAACTATTTTCCACACAGGACCTCAGGATGCCATGGTTAATACACACAAAATTTGTAATCTATTTTTGTCTAATTTGGTTTGAAGTTTATGACACTTGTATGACAAGTAAAATACATCTCCAAATCAATTTGAAAACCAATACTGAATACATGATATGGTAACGAAAATTTTTTAAAAGACATAGAGGCAAATTATAACTTGAGTTTACTACTCATCCTTTTGTAAAAAAAAATAATAACACACAAAATTAGGCATGATACAACATTTACAAAGGGTGATGTTCTTCATATCTCACCCAAAAAAAATAAAAAATTAGCATCTTATTGTGTGTAGAAGACATCTTCAAATGGCCAACCTGTTTAGCAAAAAAGGCTGTCAATTTGTCCAGGTAACGGCACCTTCAGTAGATAGGAAATAGGAAGAGAATGCTTCTCTAACCACTATCGCTTGTTGAGCTGTGCGGCCAGAACCCCATGACCCAGCAGACTCACCCCACGACACATGTTCCTCCTGTTCTATATCGGGGCTAGCATAGTCCAGAATATAGTTGTGTAGAACACATGTCGCTTTAATGACTGACTCTACTGTGTCAACATCCAACTGAATAGCAGTGCTCAAGATCCTCCACTTCCCAGCCATGATCCCAAATGCGCACTCCACGAAGTGCCGTGCCTGGGTAAGTCTCTGGTTGAACACTTGCTTCCGGTCATCAATTCCCCTTTGTGGGTATGGGCGTATCAGGTTCGGCAGAAGTGGGAAAGCCTCATCAGAGACGAAAACATAGGGAAGTGGATTCAGGGTAGCAGGAAGTGGCTTTGGTGGAGGCAGAGTCACTTGATTTTGAAGGACATGACGGCCACATTCTGAAGACATCAGCACCCGTGAGTCCCCGGTACTGCCATAGGCGCCAACTTCAATAGCAATAAACTTGTACTGAACATCAGCCACCGCCATCAGGACTACAGAAAAATACTTTTTATAATTGTAGAAGCGTGATCCTGATCCCGGTGGCTGCTGTACACGAATATGCTTACCGTCGACAGCGCCTATGCAGTTGGGAAAGTGGTCAACAGACTGAAATCCTGATGCTGCCTGAAGCCATCTCTCCTGGTTTGGACTGGGCAACGAAATTTGCTGCATGTACTGCCAAATCATGGTGCATGTTTCCTTCACAATACTGCTAATGGTTGATTTGCCAACACGGAATTGCAAATGTAACGAGGCATAACTCTCCCCAGTCGCCAGAAATCTAAAACAAAAACAAAAAAATAAAAAGACGAATGACCAAAGGTCACATATAAAACTATGTCAACATTATAAAATCATAACATATATATTTGAAAATAATACAAAAATCATAGAAGATTTAGATTACATTCTAATGAGTTAAAAAAAAAATTTAAAGAAGAGAAAATACAATGTTTGATAATTAAACTCCACATAGGAAACAAAATAATATATTAGATTTACCTCAAGGTGATCAACAGACGCTCCATTGGTGAGATTGCTTTGTGCAAATGTGTGTGGGAACGCTGAAGATGGGGTCCAACAATGGCCAAAAGATTATCAAATGCCTCCATTGGCATACGGACAAAGTTATAGAATTTATCCAGATAACTACAATAGAAATTAAAAAATAAATAAATAGGTAACAAACACATAAAAAATTTACAGGATACATAATACACACATACCGTCTGAGCTCAGCATAAAGATGACCAATATGACCAAGGTCGTCACACAGCTGATTTATGGGGTGAACCCAATAACGGCGAAGATTCCTGGCCTCCAACTAAAAACAACATACAAAATGAAACCTATTTCACATTGGTCCAACACATGTAAAGTTGATTCAAACATCCTTAAAAATTTAAAAAGAAGTTTGACAATAAATTACCTGACGCTGCCTGCGACGACGCAAGACATTCACCAAAATGCTCATCAAAGCACGCATCTCAGGGGGTTGCAAGTGCGTAATTGGTGGTTCCTCAGCAGGAATGATTGCAGTAGAAGCCAGATCCGACATTATATTAAATGAATGTGGAGAAAAAGCTGAAAGGAAGCCAAACACCAAGCCACAAGAAAAAGCACACCAAAAGGAAAATGGAGATTGCAAACTGGATATGGGGCGTATTTAAAACGAAGAATGTGAGCTAGTCCAAGAACCAGTGGGCTGATCCTATTTAAATTTCTGACTCAAATCCGTCCGGATTTTCCGCATGTAATCCGCTTGCAATCTGCCTACGTTCCGCGTTCGAAAAAAAATCCACCAGGAAATGAGAGTCCCATTGAAGTCAATGGGATTCTGTGGCGGAAATCCGTCTGAAGAACGAGCACCGCCTTTCTTCATGCGGAAATTTTTAAGCTGATTTTCAAAGCGGATTTTCCGTTTCACAAATTCCAAAGTGTGAATTTGTGAACGGAAACCCATTCACTACACCAGACATTTTAGCAAGCGGAATTTCTGACGGAAATTTTACATCTGAATTTCTGTCGGGAATTCCGTAGTCTGAACCTAGCCTAAGAAGTGAAGGATTTTTCTGCCATTTCCGTGCAAATTGCGCGCGAATTCCGCGTAAATTGCCTGCGAATTGCACGTGAATTCCGCGCGAAAATGATGTCGGGCGGAATTTTTTTTTTTTTTACCATTGACTTCAATTGATTTCTGCTAGCGGATTCCGCTTGAAGAATGAACATGTTCTTTCTTCAAGCGGAACAGAATTCAGCGACGGAATTCTGCTAGCAGAATTTCCGCAGTGTGAACAGGACAGCAGAAATAACATTAAAGTCAATGGGCAGAGGAGATGTGCATTCATTTGTAGCGTAGAATTCAAGAGGAATTACTCGAGTAAATTCCTCTTGAATTACTCCGTGTGAACGCACCCTAATGCCTAAATATAAAGAATAAGCAAAAGTGACAAACAATAAACAGATTTTTTTTGGTGCACTTTATGGACATTGGACAATATCCCTGGCGGTCTAATGAAAATATAGGAAATAAGGAATACAAGTGTTTTTAATAAGGAATAATAAAATTGAAGTTTTAAAGGTACATTCTTTTCATATTTTTCAATTGTTTGGGAGACTTCTACTATTACTGGTAAATGTATACCTGTCAGTGCAATACAATATGTGTATCTATACGGCAGTGCAGGGGACCATAGTAGAGCGGCCGCCGCATCTATACATTATACAAGAGGATCACATGGGACCCCGGCGATCTGTCAATTAGTACAGGTAACTACTACTCCCATCATGGAACAGTGTGTTCCATGTTGGGGGTTGTAGTAATACCTAAAAAAATTTAAAAAAATAAAAAAATAAAAAAAGGGAAAACACACACACACACACACACACACACTACATTTTTATTATTATCGGCTACATTTTTAGTGCTTTACCCGCTCACATAAATTGATCCCTGTTTAAAAATTAATAAACATTTCATATTAAAAAAGGTACATTTCGTTAGATACAATTTTTTCCATCTTTTTTATTTTTTTTATGGTACCCTACGAAATTTTAATTAAAAAAAGGTATCTCCATAACTTTTTTAGGATCCCTAAAGTCTAAAAAAGAATAAAAAATGCCTGCAAAAACGCAAAATTTAAAACCAACATGGCGTTTTTCTTTGCGTTTTTGCTCTCCCATAGACTTCTATGGGAGGAAAAAGCCACAATTTCAGGGCAAAAAACGCCAAACTAGGTTTAGTCCGGCGATTTGAAAATCCAGCCTCTGAGCCCGAAATTGCTGAAAAACGCCAAAAGGATTAAAAAAACGCCAAACTGAAAAAACGCCAAGTGAATCTGGCATTTTGTAGTTTACTATTGACTTTTCAGCTAACATCTGGACGTGGGGGAAAATTGGCATTTTTTAATGGCGTTTTTGCAAAAAAAAACCTCATTGGAGTTCCAGCCTAAACCTTTGCTCCTCTTATTTAAGACTATGGAGGGAATTTATCAAGATTGGTGTAGGTGAACGTCTTTTTACCCCATTAATTCATGTAGTGGAAAATGTGCACCTGCACCAAAGTTATTTTTTAGATATTTTAATTAGAATGTGATGTCTTATGCACGTGACTTAGTATCACTACTATATATATCCGTTCAGTATGTACTTTGTTAGCTATGAGTAAGGATTGTTGTTGATCCGAAAGGCATCGGTTGTATATCCTGTTTGTTTGTTCTGTGACATGCTTTAATAAAGTTTTTACAATTTTAATTGCACCCCAAGGGCTGTACCGTTTCCTTTCTAAATGTATTACATGGTGCAGGGCATGTGATAAATGTGGTGCTGATTACATTTCTTTCAGTACACCACTTTATATAGTGCCCCTGTTAATCTTTTTATCCAGTGCGATAAAATGTGTGACTATTTAATAATACTGTTTGCAGTCAGTTTTGTAAGCGAAGTCAGGGCAGGTGTAGATTTGCGCCTCAGTAAGGGCAATTGGAACAAAAGATTTGACAAACTGGAAAGCCGCACATCATAAATTAATTACCACTGCATAATATCAACTGAAATCATCACTTGGTATGTTCCTTTTAAAAAACCTTCCAAAGCAAAAGTTGCAACAAAAAGTCTCTAAACAGCATTTGCGAGAAACTGTGCCACATGTGTACACTACAAAACACATTTACTGTGTTGGTCAACTTTTCTTCTGCACAGGTTTTGATAAATCTCCCCCTAGAGGTTATATTTAATGGTGATTTTTTTTTCTTCTATTTTTGGGATAAATGCCCAAAAATAAGTGTTACATCAAAGGGGGTCCATTATGATGTGTGCAAGTAAAACGGAATAGTCTAATACCCATTAGTATGGCATTGAAAATACCGAACTGAGGAGAAGACAAACACTGTTCTCAGACATTAGGAAGTGTAAATTACCTGAAAAACCCAATATGTACTTAGGGCATTTCTGAGGTTTACCTTTTCACTTGTGTTTACCTTGGTTTCAGAATGAAGATTTGCACCATAGATCATGAGTATGTAGCAGCAGCTGACAATTTCATTGTATATCTATGTAGCTGGGATCTGTTTGTTCTGCTATGTAGCAAGAGAAGATTTTCAGGTATGTTCTCATTACTACAAACCTCACCGAGTGTAAGAATTCAGTGTGTTACCGGAATGCAACTCCAGCTTTCTCTCTCTATTAAAGGGGTTATCCAGGATTAGGAAAATAGAGCTGATTTCTTTCAGAAACAGCACCACACCTGTCCTCAGATTGTGTGTGGTATGTCAGTTCAGTTCCATTGAAGTGAATGGAGACAAACTGTAATACCACCCACAACCTGAGGACAGGTGTGGTGCTGTTTTTGGAAGAAATTAGCTGTTTTGCTATTTCTGGATAACCCCTTTCTTACCATGTAGTAAAATTGTCAGTGTGCTAATTGTCAGTGCTGCTATTATGTGACAGAGGGACTCAAGCCCCCAACTTTAAGGGGGGGGGGGGGGGGGCTAGTAAAGATTATAGGAATGTCTCTTAGAAAAATATATAATAATTGAATTAAAATTATGCAGCTTCTCCTTTATGTACGTCTGTAACATGTCCTCAAAGTTTTTGAACTCTGTTTTCTGTTTAATGAGAACCTTTATTGTTTACTAGAACAGATAAAACTCTACCCATGTTATGTGATACTCACACAGGTACACGACATAAAGTGACATGACAAGGACAGGTTTTTGCACTCTGGAAGAAGACTGTGAGGACAACTTTTAAGGGAATCAAGCATCAGATTTTCCTATATATAATGCTTGGCAATGCATTATACATGGCAAACTCTTTATCCTCACCAACCTTGGGGGGACGTTTTTGCCCCCAGGGATGGTGAGGATATGAACTTTGTAAGTCTCCCCTGCTGCCCCTTTAGTAGTCCCATGGGCAGGGAGCTATACTTACCTAGTCCTGTTACTCTGGCTGTAGTGACACCACCTCAGTGTGATTGACAGCCTTCATCACCGCTCTGCTCTGTCTGCTTAGGCAGCAGAATGGTGATGCAGGCTGTCAATTTTGCTGAGGGGGTGTCATTACAGTTGAAGAGACGGGACTAGGTAAGTATATCTCCCGCCCAGTGGATTACTTATGGGGTGGCAAGAAAGATTTACAAAGTTCATATACTCACCATCCCTGGGGGCAAACACGTCCCCCAGGGATGGTGAGGATGAAGATTTTACTATATATAACACAATGCCAAGTTATATATGGTAAAATCAAATGCTTGGTTCCCTTTAACCCCTTAACGACCACAGACGTAAATGTACGTCCTGGTTTGGAGGGACTTCCCGCACCAGGACGTACATTTACGTCCTCTGTATGACCGCGAGCATCGGAAGGGTGCTCGCGTCCTACACGGCAGGTTCCGGCTGCTAGCAGCAGCCGGGGACCTGCCGGTGATGGCCGACATCCGCGATCTTGTGAATGTCCGCCATTAACCCCTCCGATGCCATGATCAATACATATCACGGCATCTGCGGCATTGCGGCACTTTGATTGGATGATCGGATCACCCGCAGTGCTGCTGCGGCGAACCGATCATCCAGCATGACAGCCGGAGGTCCCCTTACCTAGCTCCAGCTGTCTCCTGGGGTCTTCTGCTCTGGTCTGAGATCGAGCAGACCAGAGCAGAAGATCACCGATGGGGACATAAAAAGTGTTAAAAAAAAGTTGAAAAATGTAAAAATAAAAAGTAAAAAAAAGTGAAAAGTCCCCTCCCCCAATAAAAATGAAAATTGTCAGTTTTCCCCATTTTACCCCCAAAAAGCGTAATTTAAAAAAAAATAAACATATTTGGTATCGCCGCGTGCGTAAATGTCCGAACTATCAAAATATTATGTTAATGATCCCATACGGGGAATGGCGTAAACGTAAAAAATTTAAAAAGTCCACAAATGCTGCTTTTTTGTCACACTTTATTAAAAAAAAATAATAAAAAATGATCTAAAAGTTTTATATATGCAAATGTGGTATCTAAAAAAGGTACAGATGACGGCGCAAAAAATTAGCCCTCATACTGATTTTGTACAAAAAGTTTTAGATTTTTTTTAAGCGGTAAAAAAAATAAAAGTATCTAGCCATGGGTATCATTTTAATCGTATTCGGAATTCGCAATAATCATACAGCATAATAACAACAACAATAAAACTGTAGAACAGTAAACAAACTTTGTCCAAGATCAGGTCATAAAGATCCATATTAACTCTTGTGTTAACATCAGTAGATTAGGAAATTATTCTCCTGGCCTGTGTATATGAGGCAGATAGGTAAGTATAATTTCATATAGTATGTTAGAGAGGGTAAGGGTTAGACATAAGGAGGAGGCAAGGGAGGGGGGGGGGGAAAGAGAGGTTTAATATGGTGGGTAAGTGGGGTGGTCAGGGATTGTATTGTTGGGGGTTGTGTTTTAAGCTGGTGTCTTATCGTATGTCGAGTTAAGACCATTTGGTGAGAAAGGTTTGGTAGGCTTTTTGCCCATTTTTGAGCACCATGTTTATGGCCCCAAAACATGCAAAAATGCATTGTTTGACAACAGCCTAAGATGGCTTCCAAGCTCCATCTAATCTGTTTGCGGCTGCCCGAAGTGGTAGGGAAGCTCAACACAGCCGAACTGGTTATCTTTTGCAATTTGCACAACTACCACTAACTTTCATGGGAGTTGCCTAAAGAGTATAGCACCACAAGCTACACTGTTTACTTAAATCCAGGAGAAAATTGGAGTTACGCAAATTGCTTAACCCGACCAGAACCAAAGATGTATTTGTATGCCCTCAGCGTTTCCATTCACCACCAGTAACTGGGCGGTGAACTGAACGGGATGCCTGCTGAAATCGACCCCCCCCATGTCTGCGATCACCAAGTCGCTGGCGGGATCTGGGTCCCAGGACCGGTGTCAGCGCCAATTCAGGATGAATGGCGGCACCAGGAGGCTTTTGTGCATGCTGGGAGTTGTAGTTATGCAACAGCTGGAGGCACACGGGTTGGGAAACAGTGAGTTATGTAACAGACTAACTCAGTGTTTCCACACCAGTGTGCTTCCAGCTGTTGCATAACTACAACCCCCAGCATGCACGGACAGCCAAAGGGCATGCTGGGAGTTGTAGTGGTGTGCCTCCAGCTGTTGCATGACTACAACTCCCAGCATGCCCTTCGGCAGTCAGTGCATGCTGGGAGTTGTAGTTTTGCAACAGCTTTAGGCACACTGGTGCGGAAACACTGAGTTGGGTAGCAGACTAACTCAGTGTTTCCGCACCAGTGTGCCTTCAGCTGTTGCAAAACTATAACTCCCAGCATGCATTGACTGCCTAAGGGCATGCTGGGAGTTGTAGTTATGCAACAGCTGGAAGCACACTGGTGCGGAAACACTGAGTTAGTCTGTTACCTAACTCACTTTTTCCCAACCAGTGTGCCTCCAGCTGTTGCAAAACTACAATTCCCAGCATACTGGGAGTTGCAGTTTTTCAACAGCTGGAGGTTTGCGCACACCCCCATGCAAATCCTTAATTTAGGCCTCAAATGCACATGGCGCTCTCTCTCATTCCGGAGCCGTGTCATATTTCAAGGCAACAGTTTAGTGCCACATATGCAGTATTTCCGTCCTCGTGAGAAATTGCGTTACAATTTTTTTTTCTCCTTTTACCCCTTATGAAATGGAAAAGTTGGGGTCTGCACCAGCATGTTGGTGTCATTAAATAAAAAATTTTATACTAACATGCTGGCGTTGCCCCTTACTTTTTATTTTCACAACAGGTAAAAGGAAAAAAAGACCCCCAAAAATTCTCCTTAGTACAGAAATACCCCATATGTGGACGTAAAGTGCTCGGCAGTCACACAACAGGGCTCAGGAGTGAGAGCGCACCATGTACATTTGAGGCCTAAATTGGTGATTTGCACAGGGGTGGCTGATAGTTACAGCGATTCTGACATGTGACATCACACGGGGGCGGAGGCGTGACGTCACACGCCACCGGCCTTGTGGTCGTCGGTAATCAGACCCGGAGCGAATACGCTCCGGGGACTGATTACAAACGGGGTGCCGTGTGCATGATCCCGGGAGTTCACAGCGGCGGGACTCCCGCGATCAGGCATCTTATCCCCTATCCTTTGGATAGGGGAAAAAGATGTGTAAGCACTGGAGAACCCCTTTAAGGAATTGCAAGATTTGTTGGGATTGAACTCCACAAACTTAGCTGTATAAGCAATTTATTCCCTGATATTATATGAGAAGTGACCTTTTGAGGTTTGCAGAAGTCACTTATAAATACAAGCCTTTGGTTATTTCTTACCTTCGAATGTTTATTAGAAATATAGGTGACAACCTAAATCTCTGTTATTATACTGGCCCTTGCACCCTTCTCTGCCAGATAAATCTACCATTTTTATGCAGCTACACAGGAAGATGTAACATTTATTTTATAGAAATGTACTATATTTCTCTCCTGTAAGCCCCAGATCATGCCCGAGTGTAACTATTAATCTTTACATCACAATTCTCCCACACATACTCTTAATAATTTGTTTCAGGAACATGTGCTTGCTACAGCGCTGAGACATTCAAAGGGGAAAATTACAAGTGATCGGGCTGATCCTGTGATGAATATTCTTTTAAATGTTTTTTTTCTGTAGCTCTGTAATTATGCCTTATTGTGCTTTTTTATATTTACTTGGAAATGGGATATGCTCACATATTATTTAAGAGTTGTAGATAATAAGGAACAGGATAGTTGTACTACCTGCTCGGTAAATGTGTATTCATTAGGCTGTTTGTCTCCATGGAAACAGTAGTGACACATTACTGGCAGTTATGTAGTCCTTTGTCTTGTGTAAAGACCGGTCCCCGTGCCTTAGCGTTGTCTGTTGCAGGGAAGAAAAGCTAAAAAAAAAAATTTTTGCAGAATAGGTAATTTGTTATTTCAAAGACAAAGTATTCTTCAAAATGTACAGCTTTTCCTTTACGCTGAATCTCGAAATAAAACATTTTGGATAAACATCCTATTAGACATATATTCTAGTAATATTTAACATGCATTATATAATAAGGCTTGCCTGCCCCTTTAGTGCACGTTTACACTCACCGGATCCGCTGCGGATTTAAAGTTGCAGATCAACAGTTATAAAATCTGCTGGTGCAGATGTGCAATTTAGGATTTTATCACTTCAAATACGCAGATTGCAGAGGGAGCAGCACTAAATATTGAAGAGACTGCAGCATTAGCACAAAAGGTGTTGGACCCCTGCTGATATGATATTTATGGCCCATTGATTTTAAAAAGGTCAGATAACCCCTTTAAAGTTAACTATAGATATGAGATTTACACCTTCAGACAGATGATCAATCAGTCACCTAAGGACCCTATTACACTGGCCGATGCACGTTCTAAACAAACCCCAATCTTGTAGATCAATGTTCACTTATTGAGCCTATTACAAGCCTTGAATATCGCTTGGGGAGGGCTGCATTAACCCCTTAAGGGTTTTTCAGTTTTTGCACTTTAGTTTTTTCCTCCTTACCTTTTAAAAATCATAACCCTTTCAATTTTCCACCTAAAAATCCATATTATGGCTTATTTTTTGCATCACCAGTACTACTTTGCACTGACATTAGTCATTTCACCCAAAAATTCACGGCGAAACGGAAAAAAAAATCATTGTGCGACAAAATCGAAGAAAAAACGCCATTTTGTAACTTTTGGTGGCTTCTGTTTCTACACAGTGCACATTTCATTAAAAATGACACCTTATCGTTATTCTATAGGTACATACAGTTAAAATGGTACCCTACTTATATAGGTTTCATTTTGTCGCACTTCTGGAAAAAATCATAACTACATGCAGGAAATTTTATACGTTTAAAAATGTCATCTTCTGACCCATATAACTTTTTTATTTTTCCACATACAGGGCGGTATGAGGACTCATTTTTTGCACCCTGATCTGAAGTTTTATCGGTATCATTTTTGTTTTGATCGGACCTTTTGATCACTTTTTATTCATTTTTTAATGGTATAAAAAGTGACCAAAAATAAGCTTTTTTCAACTTTGGAATTTTTTTTACGTGTACGCCATATACCATACGGTTTAATTAACAATATATTTTTATCGTCCGGACATTTACGCACGCAGCGATACCACATATGTTTATTTTTATGTACACTGTTTTATTTTATTTTTTATAGGAAAAGGGGGGTGATTCAAACTTTTATTAGGGAAGGGGTTAAATGACATTTATTAACACTTTTTTATAAACTTTTTTTTTGCAACGTTATAGCCCCCATAGGGACCTATAACACTGCACACACTGATCTTTTACACAGATCACAGGCGTGTATCACTGTTATCGGCGCTTGACTGCTCCTGCCTGGATCTCAGACACGGAGCAGTCATTCGTCGATCGGACACTGAGGAGGCAGGTAAGGGCCCTCCCGGTGTCCTGTAAGCTGTTCAGGACGCCACGGCGGTCCCCAACAGCCCGACTGAGCAACCGGTTTACTTTCACTTTCACTTCAGACGCGGCGGTCAGCTTTGATCGCTGCGTCTGAAGGGTTAATACAGGGCATCACCACGATCGGTGATCTCCTGTATTAGCCGGGGGTCCCGGCCGTTGATAGCCGCCAGGACCGACCCGATATGACGTCCTTCGTCGTTAAGGGGTTAAAGATTGCTGGATCGTTTGTGCAGCCCTCTGCTTTAGTCTTTCATTTGCCGGACATCCCCAATTACACAGGAAGATGTGCAGCTAAAAAGCAACTTTTTTGAGTGGTAAGAATGAAGAGATCAGCCAATGAGCATACATTTGCTGATCAGTTGACTAGGGGATATTATAGCTGCTATGTCCCTCCACCCACCTTTACCAACCCCATCTATATCCTACTTTACTTCACCATTAAACCCCCTTCTTTAAAATAAGACAAGACAAAGTGTTGGTGCAAAAAAGGCCACAACAGCCCACTTTATTAAATAAAGCAAATAAAACATTGTAACCATGACAAATCGTATGAACATCATACTAAACCAGAGAAAAACAACTTTTTAACTATCCCTAGAGCAGGAGAAGACCCTGAAGGCACTGTTACCGAACAAAAGGGGGGTCTTCTCTTGCTTCTAGCCGTAGCTCACCTGCCTGGAGCACCTTTTGTGAAGCCCACAAACCTTTCTGGGGCCCATGTCCACATGGACTTCACCACCAGGCTGGGAACTGCTCCCAGCCCACCTCCACACTTTATTCAAGAAGATCGTAATACCGTCCACTGTTGCCTCCAGATCCCCCTCCTGACCCTGCTGCTGCAACATATACAAAAGGGGTACGTTCGGCTGGCCACGCACCGACTGAAGCACCCCCCCTAACCACGGCCTTTTAACCCTATGCAAACTCCTCTGAAAACCCCCACTATTAACTCCTCCTTACCTCCGGTACTATTCTATCCCCTCCAGGGCTTCCTTGACTAGGGGATATTATAGCTGTTATGTCCCACCACCCACCTATACCAACCTATCTATACTCGTATGAATCGTATGAACATCATACGTAAATTAGAACAAAATAACTTTTTAAGTATCCCTAGCTCAGGAGAGGAACCTGAAGGCACCGTTACTGAACAAAATGGGGGTCTTCACTTGCTCCTAGCCGTAGCTCACCTGCCCAGGAGCTCTATTTGTGAAACCCACATTCCTTCCGGGGGCCCATGTCCACATGGACTTCACCACCGGGCTGGGAACCGCTCCCAGCCCACCTCCACACTCTATTCAAGAAGACCATCATACCGTCCACTGGTGCCTCCAGATCCCCTCCTGACCCCACCACAATGGCGACAAGTGACCCCCTTACTTATCGCTGTTCCTCCGTATCCGAACAGCATCCCCAGCTCATTCAGGTGCACTCCGTCAACTGGCAAAAACTCAGGTGCCCCTTCCTCCAAATCCCTATGTCTCACTACCAGATAACCATTCCTCGTCACAAACGTACTCACTATCTTATTAACTTTGATCCTCGCCTAATTCAAAGCCACCACCGAACGAGCCTGCCGCCACTTCCTCCGAGCCACCATCTCTGACCAAACAATTATCAAACCCGGAAAAGAGGACCACAATTGTAGCAGATCAAGCTTAATATCCCGCATTAAATCATTGGACCTCCGGACTCCCAGATCATCCCTCCCCCCCCCCCAAATGAATGACAAACACATCAGGCGACCTGTACAACTGTACAAAAAACTGGACCCTTGCTAACAGCTCCAACCATCTCATCCCACCTTTTCCCAGCCAATGTACCTGCACTGCCGAACTATCCAAACCCAAATGAATGACAAGCATATCAGGACTTCCCACCCGGACTTCCACAAATGCAATCAGGCCACAGGGCACATAGCAGAGCCCCTCAGCGGCGCCAATCGCACCCCCAGCCCAACTGATCCGTCTTGGATCTCCGAAGTAAGCACTGCAAAACCCCATCCACCAAGCTAACATCTGAAAACAACAAACCCCCCACCCGCCTCCGACTGGGGGCTACCAGCTCAGAAATACGGAATGCTCAAAAAAAGCCAGCGCAAACGCCAAACAAAATAAACGCAATTCGTAATCTGAAAAACACCCCCCCATCCAACAAAACCCCCAAACGCAACAACAAAGGAAAAGTCACTGGCTTCCTCATATCCCGTGAAACAGCCCCTTTCGGAAAACCCTGCACCGCCTGGCGCACCGAAAATACCTTGGACACATCCGGCAACCCCCGCGCCTTGAACCTAAAAGCCAAAGCCGCCATCCAGCGACCAGTACTGGATGGGGACACCCCTTTGCAAAAAGCCCTGCCCACGTTAAACAAAAGAGCTGCTTCCCAGTCCGAAGAAGCGCCCGTAAGCGACAACTGCCTAACCAACCATTCCCAATCCGCCCACCATCGACTATAGGACACCCAAGTAGCCCGGCACACCAACCAACAAACCAAATTCAGCGCTACCTCTACACCAGCCGCCACAGCCACTCCGGACATGGAATTCCGTTCTCCTCAGCCTTCGGTGCCAGCTCCCGAAATCGGTCCCTCTGCAAGCGAGAGAGAGCATCAGCCACTGAGTTAGAAACTCTTGGCACATGCAAAGCTACCACATGCGAATTGAGCTCCAACCCCAAGTGTCATGCCAAGTACCAAGAGACGAGGCAACGTAACCACCGGCGGGGAGTTTGCTGTCTGATTATTAATGGCTAAAACCACCCCCATGTAATCACAATGGAAGCACACCTTCCGATTGCGAAACAAATCGGGAACAACTCCAGCAGGGCCAGATTGCGAGTAAACCACACCTCCCGTCAAGCCGCCGATCATTGTCCAACACACCCCTGACCCTGCAAGTATGCCCCAAAGCCGCAACCCCCGTCCACATCGGTGAACAGCTCTAAGTCCCTACTATAAACCAGCCGCTCCATCACCACGGACCGTCCGTTGTACCGTCCCAAAAATTCCTGCCAAACCCCCAAAACCGGATGCATGCCCACTGACAACCTCACATAGTAGTTCTGGTGACACCCTCAGTAGCCACAGCGAGGTGGCTAAATGGAGACTGCCCAGTAAAAACTGAACCTCCCGCAACCGCAATTTGCAAACCCGACATGCCCTTGCCACCTCCTCCCGCAGCTCACCCAACTTGTCCTTGGGCAGCCGGCACTCCATGGCCAGGGTGTCAATAACAACGTCCAAAAATGTATCCAACGTTGATGGCCCCTCTGTTTTTTCAGGTGTCAACAGAACGCCAAACCAGCTCACCACCCACTCAATCACCTGCAGTAAACAGCACAAACCTGCAACCCCGATGAGCCCTGGAAGAGGAAATCATCAAGGTAGTGCAAGACAGAGTCCAACTGAGACTCACGCTGCACAACCCACTACAATAAAGTACTGAATTGTTCAAAATACGCCCAAGAGATGGAGCCACCCTATAGGCAAAGAGAGGTCCACAAAAAACTGATCACCTAAACAACAACCCAAAACTGTCCAGATGAATTGGCAATAAACGGAAAGCCGCCTTGATATCTGTTTTCGCAAAAAGAGCCCCCTGCCCATACCGCCATACCCACACCAGATGGGAGATGTGGTGAATAAGGCAAAATTTAATAGGCTCCTTCTTGGGACCCAAACCCAACAGCGAGACGCACAACCCCACCAACAGAGGAGACTCAAATGGCCCAGCCATCCTGCCAAGAGAAGCTTCTTTAAGCAGCTTCTCTACTATCTCCGGGCGAGCCAAAGCAGAGACCAGATTTTCTCCGCAACAGCTCTGCAGCTACCCTATTTGGATATAGGCCGAGGAAAGGCTCCATCCTTGCCACCTGGACCGGTGTCACCCCTCTTTTGGTCAGCCTCTCCCTGCTTACCCTTCCCTCGAGGGAAACGGTGGGACAGCCCGTGCTCGCCCCCGCAGCCGGAGCACTCATGCTTGAAAAGGCAATCGGCCCCAAACTTGCAGCTCCCTTCATTAAATTGCCAGCACACTCCCCGCTCCGATCCAGCTAACCTCCCAGCCCCGGACCCCGAGCCACCGGCGCCGTCCCGAAAGGACTGCAGCCCCTCTCCCCCTTGCGGAGCCGCCATAAGCCACATCCACAAACCGATATCCTTATTGTCCCACCGGGATGCACCGCCATCCGCTACGAAATTGTTCAACGTAACGCAGCCATGCCGTTCCCCCATAAATCCGGTATGCCTCCCCACCACGTCCATATAACAAAAGAGATCGGGGCAATGCTCCGGCGACTTTTCCCCCACTATGCTGGCCAGAATTGCAAAGGCCTGAAGCCAATTGGAGAAAGTCTGTGGTATCAACCGATACCGGCGATGCTCCTCCTCCTCCACCTTCTACATCCGTTTGGACTCATCCGCCCGGACCCTATCCAGATTTAATTTTTCAAGCGGCAGCAGTGGTAATATATCGACGTACTCCTGCTTCCAAATTTTTTCCCGCACCTCTGCCTTAAGGTGAGCCCCTAAGGGGCCCTCGAAGCACACATATACCTCGCCCCTAGCGTCTGCCAGGTGCACGCCACCTTCCGTACCCAAGGCTGCCACCATTGGAGGAGACAAAGTCACCCCGCCTCAACCCCACCAAACTGGGGCTGCCCCCGCCGACACACCCACCGCATGCCGCCCCTCTACCGCACCCGCAGCACCCCACACAGGAACCGGGGACCCCCCCCTCCTCCCTCACCCTCCACAATAATTCCTCCATGGCAGACATCACAGGTAGGGAGCTCTTCACCAATGTTCTGCTGGCCATGCGCTGACTGAAGCCCCTCCCCCTAACCACGGCCTTTTAACCCTAACCCAACTCCTCACTGAAAACCCCCACTATTAACCCCTCCATACTGCATAATCCCCCTGTCATGTGCCCCTCCGGTACTATTCTATCCCCTCCAGGGCTTCCTTTCGCTTTTATACAGGGTAATATTGACCTGTTAGGCCGATAATTGGCCCTTATAATAGTGTGCTAACTGCTTTTGTAGCTGAGGCAGGTAAAAGCATTTGTGACAATGCAGATATATATACAGAGACATATTACTGCCACAAGTACTGGTTCAACCACTCTCCTAATGACCCAAACAGACAGCATTAACGTGATCTATGATTCTGTCAGTAGTCCTTAAACCCACAATCAGGCCACGACTTGTCTTACTACAGATTCAATATTCTGAAACTGGTGAAATTAGCTTTAGGGTAAATTATCTGCAGCAAATCTTTAAACAATCCACAATAAGACTGCAAAATATATCGCAATCCCAATCAAATCGCGATAATTGGGGATTGCGATATAACTAAACTAAACAAAATTTAGCAATTATGCTGGGGGGGGGGGGGGGGAACAGTAAGACTCACACCGGAGGGGCCGTGCCGCGCAGCATGGGAGCCACTGCTTCGGTCCCGGTGGCGGCTGTATTCTTATCCTCCGTGAAGCGTGGTCCGGCCCCTCCGGTGTAAGTTTTAATGTTTTCCCTCCCAGCAGTGCCGAGCGCTGGGAGGAAGTTAACCTCACCATGACTGGCTGCCGTTTATAAACGGAGCAGCCGTGCGGCAGGTGTATAAAGTGAGCTCGCTTCATAGTGGCTAATGCCGGACATCACCGATACGGGTGATGTCCGGCATTAAGCCTTTAGATGCTGCGATCAAAGTTGATTGCGGCGTCTAAAATGCCGAAAACACATGCCGGTAGCTTAGTGGAGCTGGTCGGGACACCCGATCAGCTGTGAGAACGGGTGGAGGCTCCCTATCTGCCCCCGGCTTGTCCGGCTCCAAAAATACTGGCAGCCTCAGAAGGCTGTAGTAATGGAGCGATAACACTGATCAATACTGTGCTATGGCACAACATTGATCAATGACTGCAATCACAAGATTGCAAGTAATAATTCTCATGACAGTCTTTTCTTAACAATGTATCTCCAGCTGTTGCAAAACTAAAACTCCCAGCATGCCCAGACAGCCTTTGGTTGTCTGGACATGCTGGGAGTTGTAGTACTGCAACAACTGAAGACACACTGTTTTGAAAAAACTTGCCTAAAAAATTGTAAGGCGTAAAAAGGTAATACATGTGCATGCGTCCCTCCCCTAATAAAAGTTTGTTAACCCCTCCGCCCAATTTTACATAAAATAATAAACAAACATAAACATATGTGGCGTTGCCACGTGCGTAAATGTCCAAACTATTAAAATATAATGTTATTGAAACAGCATGGTTAATGCCGTAAATGTAAAAAAAAAAAAATATATATATATATATATATATATATATATCAGTGTTAATAGTAAAGTGTTAAAATTATCCCCTTATATACAAAATGGTCCCAATAAAAACTGCAGATGACGATACAAAAAATAAGCCCTCTAACAGCCCTGTACACAGGAAAATAATATAGTTATAGGGGTCAGAAAAGGATAATTTAAGAACACTAATTATATTATTATTATTTTTTTACGAAAATAAGTAATTTTATTTTATCATTTGGATGGGGGATAATATGTTTTTCACCGGAGTACCCCTTTAACCCATCCAGGACACAGGGCATACAGGTACGCCCTGACTTCCTGAGACTTAAAGACCCAGGTCGTACCTGTACGCCCTGGACATTTCCGTTCACCACCGGTAACCGGGCGGTGAACGGAACGGGATGACTGCTGAAACGGCACCTATCACCCTATACCAGAACCCGTTACGTACGACTGACCAATCACTGTCCTGCTCGGTGGTGATCGGGCCGGTGGTCAGGAGGCGGTAGAATACAGCAGAAGGTGAGGCCTGTGCACCTCCTGCTGTTGCATAGCAACGACTCCCAGCATTCACAGCTAAAGGGCATGCTGGAAGTTGTAGTTTTGCAACAGCTGGAGGCACAACTACAACTCTCAGCATGCAATTTGGCTGTCTGTGCATGATGGGAGTTATAGCTATGATACAGCTGGTGGCACCTTTTTTTTCTATGAAAAGGTATGCCTCCAGCTGTTACATAACTACAACTCTCAGCATGCACGGACAGCCAAAGGGCATGCTGGGAGTTGTAGTAGTGTGCCTCCAACTGTTGCATAACTACAACTGCCAGCATGCCCTTTGGCTGTCCGTGCATGCTGAAAGTTGTAGTTTTGCAACAGCTGAAGGCGCACTGGTTGCGAAACACTGAGACTTTGTTATCTAACTCAGTCTTTTGCAACCAGTGTGCCTCCAGCTGTTGCAAAACTACAACTCCCAGCATGCACTGACAAACCATACATGCTGGGAGTTGTAGTTTTGCGACAGCTGGAGGTTTCCCCCCCCCCATGTAAATCTGCAAGTTTGAAGAAATAGGGTTACAAATTTGGGGTGCATTTTCTCCTATTACCTCTTGTAAAAATTGTAATTTTGAGGAAATAAATGCATTTTAGTGAAAAAAATGTATTTAATTTACACATCCGACTTTAACGAAAAGTCGTCAAACACCTGTGGGGTGTTGAGGCTCACTGTACCCCTTGTTACGTGCCTTGAGGGGTGCAGTTTCCCAAATAGTATGGCATGTCTTTTTTTTTCTTTTGTGTGTTTATTTTTTTTTTTTTTTTGCTGTTATGACACCATAGGGGCTTCCTAAATGTGACATGCCCCCCAAAAACCATTTCAGAAAAACTCACTCTCCAAAATCCCAAAACCCTTTTGTATACTTTGAGGGGTGCAGTTTTTATAATGCCATAATTTATGGGGTATTTCTAATAAGAAGGCCCCTCAAATTCACTTCAAACTGAACTGGTTCCTGAAAAATTCTGATTTTGAAAATTTTGTGAGAAACTGGAAAATTGCTGCTGAACTTTGAAGCCCTCTAATATCTTCCAAAAGTAAAAACATGTCAACTTTATGATGCAAACATAGAGTAGACATATTGTATATGTGAATCAATATATAATTTATTTGGTATGTCTATTTTCCTTACAATCAGAGAGCTTCAAAGTTAGAAAAATGCTAAATGTTAACATTTACCACTATGTTAAAGTAGAATATGTGACGGAAAAACACTCTCAGAATCATAATGATTAGGAAAAGCATCCCAGAGTTATTAATGCTTAAAGTGATAGTGGTCAGATGTGCAAAAAATGCTCTGGTCCTTAAGGTTATGATGGGCTGTGTCCTTAAGGGGTTAAGGGAATTCACTTACTCCCAGTGCTCCCTCCCACATGGCTGTGCTGCACTATAGAGCAACGCAAAAGCACCGGAGTGTGTGCAGACTTTACTATACCAGGCATGTGAAATGCGGAGGAGGAATTAAGCTAGTTTCTCCCCATTTCGTATCCTATCCCCTCTATTTTATGTTCAATGATCATGAAATATGGTTGGGGGGGGGGGGGCTATATAAAATAAGGAGATTGGACCTTAAATGGGGAATTTCACCATTTGTTTATTATATCAATATCGCATATCGATATCTCAATATTTACCTCCATAATCGCAATCGCACATTTTTCCCAAATCGTTCAGCCCTAATCCACAGGAATGTTTGCAAGATATCAGGCTGATTTGCTGCTGTGTATTTTTCAACAACTATATGACAGAACAGAAATTGATTTGCACTGCATGGAATTTTGTGTGTAAAAAGTTTCTGCAGCGAGTGGAATTCTTAACGGATCTGTTTAGTGTGAATTTGGAAAAGTATTTCCATAATAAAGATTTATTGCATTTCTATAGGATTTGCCAAACATGCTGGAAATTTGTGTGACCTCTAGGACCCTCATCTCTTGGGAGAAAGGGGTTTTCTAACCCCATTTGCTAGTTCATGCTGGCTGAGTTCCACAAAGGCCTACCTCTGTAAATAGCGCTTAATATCCCTCAAAGTATCAAGGTCCAAGCCACTGTACAACCAGCAATATAATGAACATTAAGTTCTTAGGGTACGTTCCCATGTACCTTATTTTGCTGCGTATTTGTTGCTGCATATTTTTCTATCCATTAAAGTCAGTGGGTAGCAAAACCAGCTGCATATTTTGCTACCCATTGACTTAAATGGGAAAGAAAATATGCAGCATCAAATACGCAGCAATATACGGCACATGGGAACGTACCTTAAGTGTTTAAACCTTTACAGAAAGAAACATTTTTCATTTTTTTTAATATACCGTGCAAAAATTAATACACTGTACAAAACAAATATATATCAAAGGGTGCATTAAAAAAAACTACAACGTATAATGAACTTGCATGAACTAGACTTTATACAGCTATATCAATGAAAAAGTACACTAAAACTAAATTGTGGCTGTTGAAAGAAATTTTTTTTATCTTGAAGACCAAAATTTTGTCTGCACCCTTAAAGGGGTCAATTTGCAAATAATATTTATCACCTAGCCAAAATATAGCTGCCAGTCACATGCTAGACTGCAGTTGGTCATGCTGTTCTTTTTACTTGGAGAGTCCCTACTGTTAGGTCCCTTGACAATAAGCTGATTTTAATGCCAAAAGTCACTTCCCTCTAGTGTACTGGCACTTACAGTAGGCACAATCACTGGGTTACCTTTCTTCCATGTCATTGGGTCTATGGTCCTCCCATTTGATATTTACTTCCTGTCACCACCACTTCTGACATTGCTTGCAGGGCAAATTTTTCCTCTTCAGTCTTCTGGTATTATAGGCGGCTCTATCTGACACTCCAGCTGACACAATGGGGGAGATTTATCAAAGTATTTAGACTGGTTTTTCCTGTCTAAATTTGTCGCACAGAAAATCGCAGTCTAAATCTGTGCGACTTTTCTGCGACTTTTGCTCTAGAGGATTTTTAGAACATGATGCATGCAAGTCTATTTTAGACTGAAATGCATTGAAAAATGCATTGGTGCTGAATTTATCAAAAGCGACTTTTCAGCGACAAGTCGCATAGGCTGAAAGTACGCCGAAATGTCAGACCATGTTGGAGCAGGTTTAAATATAGACTAAAGCATAGAACATGCAGTCTGTGCACAGAATTTATCAAGAGCCATGCGCCATTTGATAAATTAGGTGCACAATAGACCAGACTAACCCTCTGTAGTTTGGTCTATATTGATGCGGGACATAGACAACTTCGATAAATATCCCCCAATGTGTCAGAGCAAAAGGGTTCTATAGTTCAATGTTCTAGAGAAGGTGTTCTGCATACGTGGTATCATTACAGTGTATGACCTCACTTGTTCCCTTGACTCCATACCTGCCTACACCCTAGTACTGTACTGTTCTGAACTATTGAAGCTTAACCTAACCTGTCTGCACGTCTTTGATCACCTACATGCACTGCCAGCCCAAGACCTAGCTCTGGGCTTAATTTAGCCTTTCCCCACTTTGCACTGGCATCTTTTGGAGCGCTGGATAGCTGCCCCCTATTCCAGGACTGTTCAAAGAGTTTAAAAACTGGTAATCCCCTACATCGAAGACCAGATCCTCATAGGAAAGGGTTAAAGGGGTACTTCAGTGGAAAAGAATTGTTTTTAAAATCAACTGGTGCCAGAAAGTTAAATCGTAACCTGTCAGATCCAACACATTTTTTTTAAATTATATTACTCAATACCTAATCCTGACCATGTACATCTAATTTTTGTGTCTAGCACCTTTTTATTACTATGTTTTTTTATTACACTTTTATTGTAGCCCATTTGCTTAAATTCCTCTCAAAGGGAGGGGGCGTGGTCTCACTGTGCATGCCTCAGCCCCCTCTCTCAGTTTGCTGTCCTGTCAGTTTCCAGCATGTCCTGTCAGATGGTTACATCTCCCCTAGAATTAGCAAATCTACAACTGGCAGAATGTCCTCAGCAGCACGGCGGGCAGACATGTGAGCAGCGGACAGGGGGCTGACTAGTGTGCGGTGCAATCCCGGAAGCTGCACCAGCCGACATCAGCTGTTTCCCCATGTGCGCTCCGAGCACTTACAGCATCAGTGACGCTGGGAGTGCCGTGGAGCTCCGCTGTGGTGAAAACATGTATGTCCCTCAGGCTAGGTTTCCACTTGTTTTTTTTTTTACAAAAACGCCAATAAAAACGCCCATTCTGCCGCATGGCGTTTTTTTGTGAAAAAATGGTCCTCGCCCACCCTGGTAGCACCAGGCTGTTGCTGCTTTGTTGGTATCGTGCTGATACTGAATATACAGGGAACCCTATGCGTTTTTTTATTTTTATTTTTTTTATTTATGAAAAAAAAAACGCATAGGGTTCCCTGTATATTCAGTATCAGCACGATACCAACAAAGCAGCAACAGCCTGGCGCTACCAGGGTGGGAGAGGACCATTGTTACTGGCCCTCCCCAGCCTAAATAACGCCAGCCTGTTACCGCCAAGCCCAGGAGCGCCACTTTTGATGCTCCGGGCCTGTTGGTACTGGCTCTTCCCAGCACCCCTGTGGCGGTGTGTACCAGGGTAATAATTGGGGGTTAGCACCAGCTGTTTTTGGGGCTAACACTAAGCCCCGGCTTAGTCATGGATTCCGTCTATTAGACAGCCTCCTTAACTAAGCCTGAATATTCAATTAAAAAAAGACACAACACATTGGAAAAAATATTTTATTTTAAAAAACACTCCCCCACAGCCCTTGTTAACCATTTTATGAAAATTAAAAAAAGAAAGTTCATCCGTCGTAATCCATCGAATCCGTCGTAATCCTCTGCATACACGGATCTGAAACGAGAAGAAAAAAAAACACAAAAAAATAGGTTAGAACATTTTTTGCACTCTCTGCAGGGGAGAGCGCCCATAATGCAATGTCTACCTAAACAGTGAGTCTCCAATTGGTGCAAAACTACAACTCCCAGCATGCCCAGACAGCCTTTGGCTGTCTGGGCATGCTGGGAGTTGTAGTTTAGCAACAGCTGGAGTCTCCCTGTCTGGGTAGACACTGGCAGAAGGGTCTGTTCCCATTATCCAAAACGGACAATGTGAACAGAGCTTCAGACTAGCCTGAATATGTCTGTAGCTCCGCCCCTAATGACGTCATCACTAGGGGCGGAGCTACACGGACCGGCAGTGACAGAAACGAGGGAGGTAAGTGGACCTCCTGTTCTATATACACTATATATAGCTATCTATAGATAGTTGTATATACTGTATACCGCCCAAAGGGGCTATAGGAGCAGGGAGTCCTGTCAGTCTGGTGACAGGATTCCCAGCGGCTGTATAGTATACACGGGTACACTATGCCCCCCCTGTATACTATACGGTCGGGGGAGGTGAGTAGTGATGCTATACATCACTCCTTATCTCCTTACACTCTGTGGACCGGGCGCTCAGCATCCGACCCACAGAGTGGTACCCAGAAGGCAGTGAGAAAACTGCAACAGGGGACAAATTTGGCTGTTTCCACACACCAGGAAAAACGCCAGAAAAAACGCCAGAAAAACTGCCAAAACCTGTGGCAGTTTTTCTGGCGTTTTTGCTGGCGTTTTTTTAGATGTACAAAAAAAAAAACAAGTGGAAACCTAGCCTCACAGCTGACAGAATCTGGAGGGAGCAGGAGTTTTCACCAGACCAGCAGTGCAGCTATTTACTTACCTTGTGCTCGATCCTGGCGGCTGTGCCTTCCTGCAGGCAGAGTGACATGCCGGGAGCAAGCGCAGCAGAGCCATGTCCAGAGTGTCCACGTGTCATCATGACACTGCCTCTGGACTCGTTGGTGTACCAGCAGGTATATGGACTTCTAGTGGACAGTTTTTTGAGCCATAATTTCTATAAAAATGTTGTAAAATTTTCTTACGAAGTATATTAGAAAAGTTAATGTTTGGCCAAAAAGTTTTTGTATCTGAGAGTGACCATTTGAACAGATTTGTAATTTACTTCCATCTAAAAATCTTAATCCTTTCAGGACTTATCAGCTGCTGTATACTACAAAGGAAGTTAGGTTTTTCCTTCCAGTCTGACCACAGTGCTCTCTGCTGACACCGCTGTCCATGTCAGGAACTGTCCAGAGCAGGAGAGGTTTGCTATGGGGATTTGCTCCTGCTCTGGACAGTTCCTGACATGGTTAGGTGGTGCAGTGGGTTCACAACTGCCGTCTATTACACCAATCATTAAAGGGGTACTCTGCCCCTAGACATCTTATCCCCTGTCCAAAGCATACGGGATAAGATGTCTGATCAGACATTTTATCTCCTATCCTTTGGAGAGGGGATAAGATGTCTAGGGGCGGAGTACCCCTTTAAGTTTTCTCCCTGCTGGGAATCTCAATCCCAGGATCATGTGAAATCTCTGAGGAAGGAAGTGTTAAGGTTGTGCACAACCACAGGGTAAATTAGTCATTACCTAAAGCCCGTTCAAATCAGTGGGTTGTCTGTATATTTCAGGACGAGACAGGTTCTCTAGAGCAAGAGACACAATTTGTAACGACTCTGGTTGTCCAAGACATGGGGCTACTAAACAAGGGACCCCTTTAGAATAACTCAGAATTCAATAACAGGAAAGTGAAAATGTGTCCTGGTTGTTTTCATGGGCATTGGTAAGAGAACTTTCATGAGGAAAGTCCACCACTTCACCACCACTCCACAGTCTTCTAGGCTGAAACCTAAGAACCTGCACAAAAATTATTCAAATATTTTTAGATTTTGATCATGTTAGTTTTCTATAGAAATGTAATTGTATTTGTTTTTACTGGGGTGATTGCCTATTGCATTTTGTTATGGAAACCTCCTTATCCTGTCTTTGTTTTCTTACACAAAAAACTCCTGAAAGTGTCTCCTATGATAGAATGGTACTGAAAAAATGTTCTTAGTTTAAAAAGGCATTTCCTCATTATTAACATACATTTCTCAGACTTTTGAAATGCACTGTAGTGACAGATATGTGGAGACCTTGTAGGGACTGTTGTACAAATATCGTATAAGAGTGACCTTTAGAATGAATGCTACATATCAGCCTACCCTGCAAAAATAAAATAAAAATTAGCATTGGGGACAATGACTCCATCTAAAAAATCTAACATACTACAGAGCCATAGGACCCCATTTGCTCTATTTGTTGCATTAGCTCTTAAAGGGGTTTTGGGCCTAGACATCTTATCCCCTATCCAAAGGTTAGGGGATAAGATGTCTGATTGCTGTGGACCCCTGCAATCTCTCCGACAGCACCCCCTGTCATCAGTCTCACAGAGCGAAGATCACTCCGTGTCTGATGACTCACGATACAAAGGCAGTGATGTCACACCCCTCCCATTTACTTACATTGAGGGGGCAGGGCGTGACGTCGAGAGGGAGCAGATCCATGACGTCATGATACTCCTGCCCCTGTATCGTGAGTCATGAGCTCCGTGAGGCTGATGACAGGGGGTGCTGCAGGAGAGATTGCGGGGGTCACCTGCAATCAGACATCTTATCCCCTATCCTTTGGATAGGGGATAAGATGTCTAGGGTCAGAATACCCCTTTAAAGGGAAGATGTGTCTACATATAGAATCAGGAGTAATGGGAACAGAGGCTACTGTGGCCCTGAGACAGACCAACATTAGAAAGTGAGTATAAATACAGCTGTTTCCTGGCCTGCTTTGTAAGGCTATGTTCACACGTGTGGAATGTCCGCTGGAAATTACCAGCGGACATTACACAAATTTTTTAAAATACACCAGGCACCAAGCGCTAGGAGCGCTCGCAAATGCTCCTTGTCATAGACGGCAATGCATTTTTGTTTTCGGACTCCACAGAAAGAATAGACGTTTCTATTCTTTTTTTGGATGCCGGAATCAGAATTTCCACGGAATGGAAATTTTGCCGTGTGAGCAATACAGCAGAATCCTATTGAAATCAATGGGACTCTGCTGCAGCGGAATGTCCATGTGGAATATGCCGTGTGGACATTCTACACAAATTCTGCCCATGTGAATGTAGCCTAACCGCTTAGCTATGGGTCAAGTGGCCAAAGATAACCATGTTGCACTCCAGGGATGGTGCTAAATTGCTTCTTTGGCCATAATTGTCAATGAAAAGAAATACATCCTGGATTGCAACTCAATCTCATTCACTTACTTTATCTGTGATGCAGCACAATCTCTGGAGTGTGACATGTCTCCAGGTTAAAGTCATCATGTAGCCTGTGCCTCCCAGTTGGGAAGAACTAAGCCACATTTTATTGTTGTATCGCTGTTCCAGTTTGCAAATAAATTCCAAAGCAAGAAACTGCATACATGTGTGTTCTGTATCCACTGCAGTGCTCCACAGAATTGTTGGTACCCTTGTAGGCATATGAAGGTGCACTAGGGCACTGCAGAGGAGTGCCTTATTATAGAGGCTATACAGAGCCATGATAGCATCACAAATCAGCAGAAGCTTGACTGAGGCAGTACAGCATAAAATATTTTCACCACTCCAGATACTCCAGTGGAAAACTTTTTTTTTTTAAATCAACTGGGACTAGAAAGTTAAACGGATTTGTAAATTACATCTATTAAAAAATATTGATCCTTCCAGTAGCTGCTGAATACTACAGAAGAAATTATTTTCTTTTTGGAACACATTGCTCTCTGCTGAATCACAAGCACAGTGCTCTCTGCTGACATCTCTGTCCATTTTAGGAACTGACCAGAGCAGCATATGTTTTTCCATTTTAAGAACTGTCCAGAGTAGGAGAAAATCCCCATAGCAAACATATGCTGCTCTGGTCAGTTCCTAAAATGGACAGAGATGTCAGCAGAGAACACTGTGCTCGTGATGTCAGCAGAGAGCTCTGTGTTCCAAAAAAAAAAAAAATCCTCTGTATTATTCAGCAGCTAATAAGTACTGGAAGGATTAAGATTTTTTTTTTTTTTAGAAATAATTTACAAATCTGTTTAACTTTCTGGCACCAGATGATTTAAAGAAAAAAAAAAAAAAAAAAAAGAGTTTTTCACCGGAGTACCCCTTTAATCACTATTTATGTTGCAATGAACATATACATCAAAGTATCATTTCTGCAAATGTCATTATGTAGATAATTAAAAAGACAGTGGAATGCCATATATGATTTAGCGTGTCATCATTACCTATTTTTGTAAGTCTACAATTTCAAACAACAGCTGTCTATTACAAACCCTGTGATTAGTATGTGTCCGTAAAAAGAAGGGATTAATATTAATATAAAACCTTGGGTGTTAGCTTGATCAGCAAGAATGTAAGAAGACCCAAGTGGTAAACTCAAATATTGGAATCACGCCAACCAGAAAATACAAATGTCAAGTGTGTGTGTGTGTATATATATATATATATATATATATATATATATATATATATATACCATAAATACAAGGCTTTGACATATAATATGCTTGCAGATTTGATCTATCGTGTTTATTAATACAGTTATAGCACATAACAAATATGAACAATTTATAAAACATAATTATCATTGGGATACAAATAACACACAAATCAGCTGATTGCTTCTAAGAAGCTATTGTAATACAGATTGTTTTCTAAGAATATGTATTTTTCCTAGAGACATTAAAGGGGTTATCCAAGAAAAAACTTTTTTTTATATATCAACTGGCTCCAGAAAGTTAAACAGATTTGTAAATTACTTCTATTAAAAAATCTCAATCATTTCAGTACTTATGAGCTTCTGAAGTTAAGGTTGTTCTTTTCTGTCTAAGTCCTCTCTGATGACACCTGTCTCGGGAAACGCCCAGTTTAGAAGCAAATCCCCATAGCAAACCTCTTCTAAACTGGGCGTTTCCCGAGACAGGTGTCATCAGAGAGCATTTAGACAGAAAAGAACAACCTTAACTTCAGAAGCTCATAAGTACTGAAATAATTAAGATTTCTTAATAGAAGTCATTTACAAATCTGTTTAACTTTCTGGAGCCAGTGGATATATATAAAAAAGTTTTTTTCCTGGAACACCCCTTTAAAGGCAATGCTGTCAGCTTTTTCTTTCTAGTATTATAATTAATATGGCTTGAGTACACATTTTTCCCATCACAGATATTTAAAAAATTAAAGGAGTACTCCAGGATGGAAAAAATTGTCCTCCATACTGCCAGCAGTAAAAAAAATAAAGAGATTCTTACCTTCCTTCGTTCCCCCGGTGCCTCCGGTAACCCACTCCGGTCTCCACTGCCATCCTCTTCCTGGTTGCCAGTGGTCGGCGAGTCATACTGCGCTCAGCCAATCACCGGCCGCAGCAAAGTCCCGACTCGGCCGCCGATAGGCTGAGCGGCAGTGTGATGTTTTCGGCCCTGGCACCTGCTTTTTTTTTTACTGCCGGCAGTATGGAGGACAATTTTCCCATCCCGGAGTACTCCTTTAAAGAAGCATTTTATGGATTGCTGTGGGCAACTGGTCAACTTTTCCTCTGCACACGTTTTGGCAAATCTCCCCAATTGTGTATGTGTGTATGTTCCTGCATCACTTCAAACTGCTACAGATGTTTCAGTGAAACTTGGTTCACATGTTACTTAAATATCAACTAAAAATATAGGATAGAAAAATCAACCCTAACCCACCCCTATTAGCAAAGGTCAGGGTTTTTGTCTAAGCTCCTATGCACATCTATGGGGCTTCCAGTCCCTTGCTCCACAAGCTTCACTCTACATCTCTTCATCACAACTTGGCTCCACCTAACTCCACAAGCTCCACATCTCCAGGAAAGCCACATTCCACCCCACAAAGCCACATTCCTTAAATTTTTGGCCTACAATTTCCTACAATTTCTTCTTTTGGCCTACAATCACAGCTCAGCCACACCTGAGGAGGAGATATGAGGTCAGGCTATGAGGACAGGGTATAAGGATGAGATATGTGGACAAGATAGGAGGATAAGAGCTTCATTGTTGCTTTTCTTCTACCACAAGGCCTAGGTAGGAGGGCCGGGCAGTGCCAGGTAATCTGCTAGTTATCTGTACAAACTTTCAGGGATGTTTCTTTCATTATGTCAGTCAGATGTGATGTAAAAGTCAGATAAGTATGGGTCTGTAAGCTGGTACCGTCACTAATTACAAGAAAGCCCATTTGCTTTAATTGACAGAAAATCACCAGAGTTCCTGGATGGATGGACTTGTCTAAGCTTTCAAAAAAAGTTAAAAAAACAGGTTGTTCACACAAAATACAGAGTTATAGTGCAGGTGAACTGAATTAAAATAATGTATAACTTACCCAGATCAGCATTGTTGTTCCGAAGATACAGGGCATATTATCCTTTTGTTGTGATATGTAAATGTCGTCCTTTGCACAATGGAGGCGGAATCAGGCATACCCAGCATTCCTACCTCCATCCGCTCTGCTCCCAAATGCCCGCTTATCCCATGTTCACATGAGCGAAGGGGGTCCCATGAATATTCATGGGGTGGACAGGCATATAGGATCAAAGGGGACAAAGGCAGGTATGCTGGGTGCTACGGTGAGCGCTCCGGTGCTCCGACCATGAGCGCTCACCTCCCCGCTTCTCGCCTGCCTATGCTATGGCCCCGTTACCTGTTGCAGCCAGCGGGGCTGGGATTCGCATCGCAGGACGTGCCCGCATGCGAATCCCAGCCCGTCACTCACCACATGCTCCTTCTGCCTCCTCCTCTGCTTCTCTGCTCCAGCACGTGTCCCTGTCCCCTAGGGCGCGCGCGCACCGGAGCTCGGAAATTTAAAGGGCCAGTACACCCAATAATTAAGTAATCACCTGTGCCTCAGTTATAAGTTCCTCCACCTCCCACACTTCCCTGCCAGATCTTCAGTGCCCCTAGCCTGAGATTAAGCGTTTCTATTGTCTGTTTGCCTTGCCCGTGTATTTTGACCCTTCAGCTACGTTATTTGACTACACACCTTTGCCGCCTGACCTTCTGCTAAGTCTGACTACGCTTGTGCCTCATCCTTCTGTACCTCGTCTTGCCCAGTTACCTGTGTGGTCGAGTCATTTTGTGGGATAGCGACCTGGGTGTCGCCTGCCACAGCGAGCTCATCCTGCCTTGCGACGGGCTCTGGTGAAGACCAGCGGCACCGTAGACTCCCCGATGCGGCCCGTGTAATCTGCCACACAGGTTGGAGGATCCACATCCAGCAGCGCTACTACTACTAACGTGAGCATTACAGCAAGATCCGGCCATGGATCCCACTGGGGTTCTGATGCCCGATAATCCGGTCCTCGCCTCTATCATGGCTCTCCAGTCGCAGCAGTTGGCCCAGCAGACACAACAGTAAAACCAATTGTCCGCCATGATGCAGCAGTTGCTTTCTGCTCAACAACAACCACAGCAGCCACAGCCTCCTTCTGCTCTAGTGTTGGCTGTTGAGGGGGATCCCTCGTGACACAGTGCTCCATGCACATAGAACTTATGACAGTTCCTTATGGAACGAGCAAAGGTGTCCTTTGTCCTCAGTCTCTTAACTGGAAGGGCCCCGGCCTGGGCAACCCCGCTATGGGATCGCAGTGATCCACTCACTACTAATCTCCAGGCTTTTTTGTCAGAATTCTGTGAAGTATTTGAAGAACCTGCACAAGCTTCCTCCGCTGAGACTGCTTTGCTGAGTCTTTCTCAGGGTAACTCCTCTGTGGGCGAGTATGCCATCCGATTCCTTACCCTGGCATCGGAGTTATCTTGGAACAATGAAGCTCTTTGCGCCACTTTCAAGAGAGGACTTTCTAGCCATATCAAGGATGTCCTTGCTGCCCGGGAATTGCCCACTACCCTGAATGAACTCATACAGTTGGCATCTCGGATTGATATTCATTTCTCTGAATGACGTGAGGAACTACGTCAAGAAAGGGAGTCTGCACGACCTCGATGCTTTCCTCGCCCGACACCCATCTTCCAGCAACCACCGCAACCTTCTACGTTGCCTCCCACTGTGGAGGCTATGCAGGTGGATCGGTCTCGCCTGACCCTGCAGGAAAGAAGTCGCCAACAAGCTGAGAATCTTTGTTTTTATGGCGCCAGTTCAGATCATTTCCTCAGAGATTGTCCTCTGAGTCCACAGTCACAGGGAAACGCTTGCACCTAGGGTTTGTAGGATAATACCTCCTCTCCACGCTTGAATTCCATGGTCCAGCTGTCTCTACCCTCCAAAGAGACTATTTCCGTTCTTGCCTTCTTGGACTCTGGTTCCACGGGAAAATGTATCGTACATAGGTATCGCCTGCCTGAATCCCGCCTTTTGAAGCCTTTGTATATCTCTTTGGTCAACTGAGAAAATCTGGACTGTACTGTCTTATTCCGCACAGAACCCTTGTCTATGCAGGTTGGAGTTCAGCATAAAGAAAAATTGTCCTTCTATGTTCTTCCACATTGTATCTCCACTCTTCTATTTGGCCTTCCTTGGTTACAACTACATGCCCCACATCTTGATTGGAAGACTGGAGAAGTACTTCATTGGGGAAGCTGCTGCTATAACAATGGTTTTCATACCTTACCGTCCAAGTTGGTGTCTCCTTCTACTACTCTGCCCAGTCTGCCATATTTTCTTCAGGACTTTGTTGACGTCTTCAGCGAGAAACAAGCTGAAGTTTTACCATCACATCGTCCCTACGATTGTCCTATCGACTTATTGCCCGGGACCACACCTCCTCGGGGCAGAATTTACCCTTTGTCTGTTCCCGAAACCCAGGCCATGTCTAAATAGTACATCCAAGAAAATCTTCAGAAAGGATTTATCAGAAAGTCATCCTCCCCTGCCGGAGGCGGATTCTTCTTCTTGGTGAAAAAAAGGATCTTTGCTACCTTGCATAGACTACCATGGCTTGAAGAAAATTACTGTCAAGAACCGCTACCCACTTCCTTTGATCTCAGAATTATTTGATCGTCTGCGTGGAGCGAGGATCTTTTACAAACTTTTACAAACTTTCGTGGGGCCTGTAATTTGATCTGCATACGTGAAGGAGATGAATGGAAGACAGCATTCAATACTCGTGATGGACATTTCGAGTATCTTGACATGCCTTTTGGACTCTGTAATGCTCCAGCAGTCTTCCAGTCTCCTATACTCCTGTGTTGTGGTCTATTTTGATGACATTCTCATCTACTCAGATCAATATCCAGACTCATCACTTTCACCTCCGCCAAGTTTTATAGCGTCTCCGAAACAATCATCTCTATGCTAAACTTGAGAAGAGTACTTTCGAAAAAAACAGCCTTCCATTTCTGGGGTATATTGTTACCAGTCAAGGTCTTCTAATGGATCCCAACAAGTTGTCCGCAGTGCTGGACTGGCCATGACCTTCTGGCTTGAAAGCTATTCACCACTTTCTCTGCTTTACCAATTATCGGCAATTTATTCCTCACTACTCCACCTTGGTAGCCCCCATCATTTCCCTCACCAAGAAGATTGCTAATCCGAAGGCCTGGACTCCAAACTCTAAAGAAGATTTCAAACAGTTAAAGTCCACCTTTGCCTCTGCTCCTGTTTTATCTAGACCCGATCCAAGCAAGCCATTTATTTGGAAGTGGATGCTTCTTCAGTTGGAGCAGGTGCAGTTTTTTAATGCAAAAGTCCTCTAAAGGAAGAATTGTAACCTGCCTTTTTTTCTCTAAGACCTTCTTTCCAGCGGAGAAAAACTGGGGATCACAAAGTCTTGTCAATAAAGCTGGCTTTGGAAGAATGGTGTCATCTCTTGGAGGGCTCTTTACATCCACTTACTATTTACTCTGACCTCAAAAACTTGCTCTATCTTCAGACTGCCCATCATCTCAACTCCCGGCAGGCTCGTTGGTCTCTGTTCTTCTCCAGATTTGACCATTTTATTCACTTCCGTCCAGCAGAGAAGAATCTTCGAGCTGACACTCTAATCTAGAGCCTCAGATGTTCAAGATCAGGAATCTCACCCTCAACATAATATTCCTCCTGATCAACTCATCTCTGCAGCGTGTGAGAGTCTACAGCACCTGCCTCCTGGAAAGACTTGCGTATCTCCCCGTTTTAAGACTCCAGGGGTCATTCCTCTCTTCTGGTCGTCCATGCCGGAATACGTAAGTCCTTGCAGCTCATCTCCCGACAGTATTGGTGGCCTACTTTAAAACAGGATGTCGTTGATTTTGTCCGTTCCTGTTCGGTCTGTGCCTGGGACAAGACCCCTTGTTCCAAACCTGCAGGTTTTCTACATCCCTTGCCTGTTCCAGAGCTGCCCTAAACCGATATTGCAATGGACTTTGTTACTGACCTTCCCCCTTCTTGCGGCAATGCGGTCATTTGGGTTGTACTGGACCAATTCTCTAAAATGGCTCATTTTGTACCTCTGCCAGGATTACCATCTGCACCGCAGCTTGCTAAGCTTTTACTTTTCTATATCTTTCGCTTTCATAAATTGCCCTCTCATATTGTATTTGACCGTGGAGTCCATTTCGTCTCTAAGTTCTGGAGGGCCCTCTGCTCACGTCTCTAAGTTAAACTGGACTTTTCCTCAGCATATCACCCCCAATCCGATGGACAAGTTGAAAGGGTGAACCAGGTCTTGGGAGACTATCTTTGCCATTTTTGAAGATGACTAGGCCGATTTACATCCCTGGGCAGAGTTTTCTTACAATCATAGGGATTCTGAATCCACTTGGACTTCACCTTTCTTTGTTGCCTATGGACTCCATCCTCGTACTCCTCTTCCCTTGTCTTCTTCCTCCGGTGCCGGAGGAGAGGTCCTGGGAGCCAAAGGACAACATTTTAGACTGTGACCTCATTCAGAAGTTCTTGTCCTCCAAAAAAGAGGGGGAGACCAAAAGGGGGGTACTGATAAGGGGGCTCCGGTTCGGCGCTCCGACAGTGAGCGCTCACCTCCCCGCTTCTCGCCTGCCTCCGCTATGGCCCAGTCTCCTGCTGCAGCCGGCGGGGCTGGGATTCGCATTGCGGGATGCACCTGCATGTGAATCTTAGCCCGTCACTCACCACATGCTCCTTCTGCTTCCTCCTCTGCTTCTCTGCGCTGAAGCTTGGAAATTTAAAGGGCCAGTACACCCAATAATTAAGTAATCACCTGTGCCTCAGTTATGAGTTCCTCCATCTCCCACACTTTCCTGTCAGATCTTCAGTGCCCCTAGCCTGAGATAAGTGTTTCTATTGTCTGTTTGCCTTGCCCATGTATTTTGACCCTTCAGCTACGTTATTTGACTACGCTTGTGCCTCATCCTTCTGTACCTCATCTTGCCCAGTTACCTGTGTGGTCAAGTCGTTTCAGGGGTAGCGACCTGGGTGTTGCCTGCCACAGCAAGCCCATGCTGCCTTGCGGCGGGCTCTAGTGAAGACCAGCGGCACATTAGACTCTGCTCCCCGACGATACGGCCAGTGTCATCTGCCACACAGGTTGGAGGATCCACATCCAGCAGTGCTACTACTACTACTGTGAGCGTTACACTGGGTATGCCTGTTTCCACCTCCATTGCACAAAGGATGACATTTACATATCAACAACAAAGGATAATACGCCCTGTATCTCTTTAACAGGTGAAGGGGCTATCTGTTTCCATTTAATGCCACCCTTGTTGATAGGGATTGGTCTGGATCACCATTTAAGTCAATGGAGCTGAGCTGCAATGTTAGAAAGTTGCTATGTACAAGTGTGGCACTGTTTCTGGAAAAATAGGCATGCCTTTCTAACTGGGTAAATTATCGACCAATCACAGGTAATCAAATGCTACTCTTTTCATCATCTAGCAAGTGTGAAATAGTACATATATACAGCACCACCATCCACTGGGAACCATACTAAAGCTACTTTGAGTACTTACCTTAACGCAGCTGTGGTAATCATTAATAAGGTTCAGCACTTGGAGGGAGATTTAGCAAAACCTGTAAAATGGAAAGGTTGACCAGTTTCCCATAGCAACCAATCAGATTGCTTCTTCTATTTTTAAAAAAGGCCTTTAAAAAAAATTTAAACAAGCAATCTGATTGGTTGCTATGGGCAATTGCTCCACATGTTTTTGATAAATCTCCCCCCATGTGCTGAACCTTATTGAAGATTACCCCTGCTGCAGTAGCTTTAGAAGCAATAGTATATTGCTCTTTACTTGAATATTGCAACCTAAAAACTTGCACTAAACACTGAAAGACTAGTAAAATCACTTGGTTATCTTAACAGGAACATGTTGAGCAAAAATAAAAATCTAACATTTAAAATGTAACAAACTACATGCAAAATGAATTTACAGAAGTCTATTAAAACAAGCCTCCTCCTTCAGGGAAAAGTGGTGCATAAAATGGATTATCTGATGTTCCTGATACAGCTCTGTTGTTCACAAGGAAATAAGGGGTGTAGGCTTCGGGAAAGATTTTTTAAACATTTTCCATACTTTGTTAATAAATTCAATCTCAAGATCTCACAGTTATGTAGATGACTGTACACAATACCACTCTTTATCTCGTAGACTGCCTGGCTCCATACACCCCTCTTGCTCACTGATTTCTCAGGACTGAAGCTTATGCCTAGAGACAAAATAAACAATGCAGATACAGTATAAACCCATTTTTTCCCATTGACCCTGGTTTGGTAACACCTTGTCCCCAAACCTCCAATTGTCACTTAATTTTAGCAGCAGCTAAATAATAGAAAAGGAAATCAACTAAATCATTACGTGACTTGATTTTCTAAAACTTGAGAAGATGTATATTCTTTCAGCTGTATCTTTCCTGTATGATAAACCAATTGACTTACTGATGCTTAAAGGGGTATTCCAGGCCAAAACTTTTTTTATATATCAACTGGCTCTGGAGAGTTAAACAGATTTGTAAATTAAAAACAAAAGGAAAAATAGCCAGCACAACCACCTAATACACAGATGCCCGCTGCTGTGGCAAATACAAAATGTACAAAGAAGAAAGTTGCAACAGCACTCTTGGTCAAAAAATGGAGGCTCTTAGCGCACTTTTTGATCAAAATGTGTCCCCCCATCCACCACGCAGAGGTGGCCTCATATCGGATGGGACCCTAACATGATAACTCACCTCTGCTGTGCATATAGCCTCTGACTGTGTGACATGTTGGATCAGCCATTGACTAAACCACCTCCAGTCTGAGAGGGGTGGGGTGCACGGCTAAAGAGGGTGCCACACCCCCCAACTTACAAAGTAAAAACAAAAGGAAAAATAGCCAGCACAACAACCTAATACACAGGTGCCCGCTGCTGTGGCAAATACAAAATGTACAAAGAAGAAAGTTGCAACAGCACTCTTGGTCAAAAAATGGAGGCTCTTAGTGCACTTTTTGATCAAAATGTGTCTCCCCATCCACCACGCGGAGGTGGCCTCATATCGGATGGGACCCTAACATGATAACTCACCTCTGCTGTGCATATAGCCTCTGACTGTGTGACATGTTGGATCAGCCATTGACTAAACCACCTCCAGTCTGAGAGGGGTGGAGTTGGGGGGGGGTGGCACCCTCTTTAGCAGTGCACCCCACCCCTCTCAGACTGGAGGTGGTTTAGTCAATGGCTGATCCAACATGTCACACAGTCAGAGGCTATATGCACAGCAGAGGTGAGTTATCATGTTAGGGTCCCATCCGATATGAGGCCACCTCCGCGTGGTGGATGGGGGGACACATTTTGATCAAAAAGTGCACTAAGAGCCTCCATTTTTTGACCAAGAGTGCTGTTGCAACTTTCTTCTTTGTACATTTTGTATTTGCCACAGCAGCGGGCACCTGTGTATTAGGTTGTTGTGCTGGCTATTTTTCCTTTTGTTTTTACTTTGTAAGTTGGGGGGTGTGGCACCCTCTTTAGCCGTGCACCCCACCCCTCTCAGACTGGAGGTGGTTTAGTCAATGGCTGATCCAACATGTCACACAGTCAGAGGCTATATGCACAGCAGAGGTGAGTTATCATGTTAGGGTCCCATCCGATATGAGGCCACCTCCGCGTGGTGGATGGGGGGACACATTTTGATCAAAAAGTGCGCTAAGAGCCTCCATTTTTTTGACCAAGAGTGCTGTTGCAACTTACTTCTTTGTAGATTTGTAAATTACTTTGATTAAAAAATCTTAATCCTTGCAATAGTTATTAGCTTCTGAAGTTGAGTTGTTTTTTCTGTCTAACTGCTCTCTGATGACTCATGTCCCGGGAGCTGTGCAGTTCCTATGGGGATATTCTCCCATCATGCACAGCTCCTGGGACGTGACATCATCATTGAGCAGTTACACAGAAAACTTCAGAAGCTAATAACTTTTGAAAGGATTAAGATTTTTGAATAGAAGTAATTTACAAATCTGTTAACTTTCCGGAGCCAGTTGATATATAAAAAAAAGTTTTTTGCCTGGAATACCCCTTTAATACCTATAACCGCTTCAATAATAACTGTACAGATGTTTCATGTGAATATTGCAACAATAATTCTGACGCCTACAGGTAAGGCGGGTATGTAAAAAGAGATGTGTATGGATAGTGTGCCAGGATACATAGTTAGTACGATATGTTTATTATAATGCATGAATTATTTCAACTCAAATATTTTCATATTGCCTCATGCTGAATATTTTGTTATACAATGTAATTTGTGTTGCCCAACTCCATCAGATTAGGAAATCAACTGTAAGCAAGCAAATGTGTAGAAAATATTTCTCATTAACCATTAAGAATAAGCCTGTGGAAACTGTCATAATATTTATTCCTTTGATAGACTAATATTTAAAGGGGTATTCCGGGATTATTATTTTTTATTTGACTATGCTACAGGGGCTGTAAAGTTAGTGAAGTTCATAATATGGTGTCTATACCAGTGTTTCATGGTGGCCTTGTAATTCTTCTGTGATTTTTTTTTTTACCCCAATTTTTGTTTTTAACAGCATACAAAATGACTGTCTTCTCAGGTTTTCCCAGGTTGCATTGCGGCCCGAGACATTACAACACTAGTCAGGTGTTCAGAGGGAGCCTGTCTACATTAATGGGTGAAGCGATCGCTGGGTGAGAGGGAATTGTAATTTTGCAACAGCTGGAGGCACTCTGGTTAGAAAACACTGGTCTATTGCATGGGAAGGATCACATGTGTTTTTCAATGGGTGGGAAGGCTGATGTTTAGGAGGGAGAAATGTGACCTCACACTAACAAACTAGGAATAATGGGACTTGTAGTTTGAGGGAAAGAACACCAACAGGAAATAGCCAGTTCACAAAAATATATCCTCAGCGTTATGGCAACCTCACAACATTTGGCCCCAAGATGAGCACAGATCCTTCCTAAGCATGTCCATTACTGTCAGTTAAGGACTAAAATAACCTTATGGTGGATAGCCCCTTTAAATATCTATTAGGGAGTTTTGGTTTAATAGAGAAGGTCCCCTAACCAGGGGACCTTAATACAAATATCACTTATTCCACTGGAGGTTCTGGCATGGTCATTAGTTATTCTATAGATTACAGTGGATCTCTGCTGAGCCTGGCAGTGGAACTGCCAGTTATCAGATCATTTCTGGAGAGTTTTCTATAAATAAGGACATGCCAGCCTAGAGCTTTTGACTCTAAATGTGTTACCTCCCATTAGTTATTTGACCCCTTCAGCACAGAGATATCAGAGTTTAAAAGAAAAGAAAATTACCCTTTGGAGCCCACTGGGCATTCCCCTCAACTGCTAGATCCCTGCACAGTTCATTCCCTTGACCAGTTAGTCATGCCCCTCTAATCACCTTTTCTACCCTCTAATTGACATTCACTAGACTGTTTTTACCAAAAGAGGACAACCACAATAACGACCGTGAAAAAATGCTTCTCTTACACCTACAATGATAAATGCCAGCGATGGTGTTTAGCAACAGTGTGCCCTAAATAGCATGCATAAAACAATTAAATATAACAGGCCTAAATGGGCAAAGTATGCAGTAGTGGTTGGGCACATGAATGGACCTATGTTATCAGACCATGAAAAAATAATAAGACCATGTGTCACTGTAAATGCCGGACCATGAGCCCAATGTACCACCATAAATAACCATACAATAATGGAAAGAATAAAGTGGCTAGTGTGCACAGAAAAAAAGATGCAGGTGCAGAAATAGAGTACCTGAAGATCAAAAGACCAGACATTAGAAATTGCATGCAGTGTATACACAGGAGTCTGGGTCTCTCCAGCCCCAGTTACCCACCACACCTCCAATGCATTTCGCCGACCAGGCTTTGTCCAGGAGTCCACTAGACTGTACTGTAATCCTTGGCTCTTTCCTGTAATCTAGCAAGGGGAATGTCCAGTGGGCTCCAAATCCTAATTTGTATATCTTTTTAAACTTTGATATCTCGGCACTGGAGCAGTCAGTTAACTAAACAGAGGTATGTATGTATTCCACGTCAAAAGCCTGTGCTCTTACTTTATATCCTAAAAATCTGCTGACAGGTCCACTGTAAAGCACTACATGCAGGATGTCAGTTTAAATTTCCTAGAAACTTCAAAGCCCGATACGTGACTGAGGCCCCAGCAATCAGGATCCAGATTTGCCGAAGTCCCATTGACTTGCATGGAACTTCATGCAAATCAGTATCTTGATCGCTAGAGCATATGCTTTAAGTTCTGACTTGCGTAACAGTAGGAGTCTTAGATGCCGAACCACCTGGGCCTATTTGTTTGTGAAGTGTAAATCTGATACAGTTCTGGGAATGACCATGGAAAAACTGGAAAATGACTTATTTGTGTAGGGTAAGACCTCCATGTTTCCTCTCTGGCCAACGCTGCACTCCATTATAGCATAAAATGCTGTACAGAAACTGGTCCTATAGTTTCCCATGGGTGTGGTTTTGTGTCCGCTGTGACACTGGGCCTCTCAGTGCACCAGATAGAAAAACTTTGCAAGCAATGTTTTTATATGTGGCTACAGACTCTGCTTTGTGCTCTCTCTTGTCTTAAAGTGAAAAATCCAACAACCCCCCCCCCCCCGCCCCCCACCATAACCAATATAAGCCAGAATGCTAAATTATCCTAGTATTTTGTTCATGTACGAGTAAAAGGTAGAACGAGATTTAAAGCAGGTTCTTTAAGGGTGGTGGTGATAGACACAAGGTATAAAAACTGTAGTGATTATAAACTTTATTGTGCACAGCAACATACATACAGGCCCTGATTGACTAAGACTTCTTTCACACTGCTGTTAGCACATGGCACTGTGATGGCCGTCGGGGGAGCCCGGGGGAATAGCGGGAGAAAAAGGACTGCTTGCAAAGTCTTTTTCTCCCTCTATTCCCGCTACAAAATAACGGCACCTGAAGGACCCCATTATAGTAAATGGGATCCATCGGGACCCGTTATTGCCTGTTGTGCCCCATCCCAAAAACGTCTGTTAAAGGCTAATGAAAAAAATAAAAAAGCCTAAAGGCTGTTTAAAGGGGTACTCCAATTTCTTTCAAATCAACTGGTGCCAAAAAGTTAAACAGATTTGTAAATTACTTCTATTTAAAAAACGTTATCCTTCCAGTACTTATCAGCTGCTGTATACTCTACAGGAAGTTCTTTTCTTTTTGAATTTATTTTCTGTCTGACCTCAGAGCTCTCTGCTGACACCTCTGTCCATGTCAGGAACTGTCCAAAGCAGCACCAAATCCCCATAACAAACCTCTCCTACTCTGGACAGTTCCTGACATGGACAGAGGTGTCAGCAGAGAGCACTGTGGTCAGACAGAAAAGAAATTCAAAAATAAAAGAACTTCCTCCGTAGTATACAGTAGCTGATAAGTACTGGAAGGATTAAGATTTTTTTTAATAGAAGTCATTTACAAATCTGTTTCAACTTTCTGGCACCAGTTGATTAAAAAAAAAAAAAAAAGTTTCCCACCGAAGTACCTCTTTAAGGATGGGACACAACGGCAGTGTGTAACTATCCTTAGAGTGTTGGATTTTTACTAGTGTGAAATGTTGTTTCAGACTTGCAGGGTTCCACTCTATTTACCATGGGGATTCACAGATTCACACATCATGAAGGTTTTCTGATCAGCTTTTTCGTGGTGGATATTTCCAGCCATTTATTCATAGGATTTTCTGTGAATTCAAAAGTAAATAGGTTGACTCGTCAAATAATGCCCCCTTTCCGGATTTTCATACCCCTTTTTAGGCTGGTCACTCCCCTTTTTGGGGTTTGACAGGTTTGTAGGTTCATTTTGGCACAATGCGTCAAAAAATCTGGCTCAGACACAATTTGTGGTGCAGTTGGCTAAATTGTGGTGCACTGCGCCAGATTTTAGCGCACAACCCAACAAAACAAATTGGGTTTACAATAGTAAATCGGGGCCAGTGACATGGGGGGTATTTATAAATTTTGCCTGTTGACCGTTTCTTTTTACCCTTTTTTTTTCACTTTGTTTTTTTTCACTTAGGGGGGTATTTATAAATTTTTACCCTTTTTTTCACTTTGTTTTTTTTCACTTAGGGGGGTATTTATAAATTTTGCCTGTTGACCGTTTCTTTTTACCCTTTTTTTTTCCACTTTGGTTTTCCTTTGGTTTTTTCTCTTTTTTTTTTTCACTTTGTTTTTTTTTCACTCTGGTGCAAGTTGTTAGTAATTTTGGCTCAAATGTTGAAATCAGCTGTTCACCGTGCCTTTTACACAGAACTTACCGCCACAGAGGACGCGTATTTTACCCTGTAGAGCAGCCATTTCGGAGTCCCTCCTGCAGTATATCAGCAAGTGACATGAGTTATTTTCTTTTGTGGGGTTTATAGCCACCATGTGAAATGGATTTTATTTTCAACTTGGGTAGTTTTTTTTCTTTGTTTCTTTAGTGCAGTGGTCTTCAACCTGTGGACCTCCAGATGTTGCAAAACTACAATTCCCAGCATGCCCGGACAGCCGTTGGCTGTCCGGGCATGCTGGGAGTTGTAGTTTTGCAACATCTGGAAGTCCGCAGGTTGGAGACGACTGCTTTAGTGCTTTACCTTTCCTGAACCTGTGTGGCCATGTCAAATGCTGGCTCAACGGAGGGTGAAGGTCCCTCAGAGACAACTATGTCGCAGGATAGTATTGAGCAGCCCTGGAGGTGTCGCTGCTTTCACAAAAAAAATTTTTTTATGTATTTTGACGCCTGTACATTTTCTGACATTGCTAAGTGTGTTTTCTATGTGCAAAATTTCTTGGCGTTGATTTGCGCCAAAAAAAACGGGATTTGCGGCAAAATTGAGCCAAAGATCGATTGGCGCAAATGATGAATTACTGTTTAAAGTTGAAATCACACACAGGACCGTGTGATTTTGAGAAAGTTGTAAAAATGACAGTGGAGAAGATGCGCCAAACTTTGACGCAAAAAGACACTGCGCTAAAGTATTGCGCCAAAGTTACGTGAAAAAAAACACACATAAATCCTTTGATAAATACCCCCCATAGTTCTTAATTTTTCTGCAAGAGGCTCTTATCACTTTATGTAAATAAAATCTACTGTAGATTATAGTACTAGTGGATGAAATTATATGAATCCAATCCACATGGAACAACATTTTTCTTTATGGAAATTAACCTGCAAAGCAGATTTAAACTCTGCAGTATGTAATTTTCTTCTTTGCATTGTCATAGTAGAGTTTACCCCTTCATTGAATAGTGGTAAAAATTGCAAAAACTATGCAGCAAAATCACATGCAGATTTACAGGAGTATTCACCATAAAAATAGGGTCTGACTACTCCTGATGTTGCAGGCAAGGAAGCAGCTGTTTAGTGATTTTTTTCCCAGGATCCACTGCATAGCAGTTTCCGGGGATTTGATATTGCCGGTAATGTTCTTGCTCTATTATCAGAAGTGCTCTTGTTTGTAAAGGGAACGATTCCAATAACAACATTATATTAGGGAATTGCTGATAATATGATTTTCGTATATAGTCTTTACAGTTATTATTATAATCCACTTATTTTTCGTTTTTAATGTGTAAGTTACACCTATTTGTATGCAGCATTCAAACCCACATTATTGTCGTTGCGTATATTGCTCTGAGCCGCAGCCAAATGTGTTTATAATTGTGTTGGTGTGCCTTTCAGTAAAAGTGCAATCAGACATAATACCGCCAGCTACTGGCAGTCAAACCATTGCATATCTCTCGGCTTCAGTCGGCTTTTAGCAGCTTCCTGACAATGTTCTTCACCATTATAACATAGGCAGGAAATTACATTTTTATGAGCGATTCGTTTTTTTTTTTTTTTCTTTTCGAACAAACAGCAGTCAAACAAAACAATATGTTATTCAATTCTGACATTGACTTTTTAAGAAGAAAGGCTACACCAGCTGTTTGAGCTGATACCACCTATGATAAAAATGTTGACTGAGTTATTAGTCACCTCGGCATAAACCAGCATCATGCTATAAAACCTTACCCAGAGCAGTTAAAACATTTTTAAATAGGCGGCTTCCCTTTATTATTTATACAAAGTTTTTTTTATTGTTTTCCGGACATCAGAAAAGAAGGGGTTAAAACATTAATGCTGCCCATTAGGTCAGACAAGATGTTTGCTTTCATTTCTGGAAAGCAGATACCGTATTTTTCGCTGTATAAGACGCACTTTTTCTTCCCCAAAACTGGGGGGAAAAAGTCGGTGCGTCTTATACGGCGAATACACCCCTATCGCGGCGGTCCCTGCGGCCATCAACGGCCGGGACCCGCGGCTAATATAGGACATCACCGATCGCGGTGATGCCCTGTATTAACCCTTCAGACGTGGCGATCAAAGCTGACCGCCGCGTCTGAAGGGAAAGTGACACTAACCCGGCTGTTCAGTCGGGCTGTTCTGGACCGCCGCGATTTCACCGCGGCGGTCCCGAACAGCCCGACTGAATAGCCGGGTTAGTGCTTACAGGGCACCGGGGGGACCTTACCTGCCTCCTCGGTGTCTTCTCCGTTCAGGGATCCCCTGTATGCCGGCGCTCTCCTTCCTCGTCATCACGTCGTCGCGTACGTGCGTCGGCGTGCGTAACGACGTGATGGCGGCGACGGAGAGCGAGGATACTGCTGGCAGCAGAGACGTTCCAGAGCGACGGGGACACGGCGACAGCGATGGAGCGACATCCAGGGCAGCGGTGATGGGTCCGGAGCGGCGGGGACACGTGAGTATTACCATCTCCTGCAGTGGTCTTCAACCTGCGGACCTCCAGATGTTGCAAAACTGCAACTCCCAGCATGTCCGGACAGCCAACGGCTGTCCGGGCATGCTGGGAGTTGTAGTTTTGCAACATCTGGAGGTCCGCAGGTTGAAGACCACTATTGGGTTCAAAATCTTAATTTTTTTAGATTTTGCCCCTAAAAATTGGGTGCGTCTTATACGCCAGTGTGTCCTATAGGACGAAAAATACGGTATATTCTGCTTCCTGTTTGTCTTGACATAAACAATGTCGCAGCCTCAGACAAATTGTCCTTGTATGGTAACTGGTGGACAATAAAGGGACCAAAGGACTGAACAACAGAGTCACTTCTAAAAATTTATCAACTTGATCTATATTATAACACACTAATATGTTTTAAAAGGAGGACATACAAACAGCGGTAGATGAATGCAACACCCCAGGATTGTCACATCGAAAAATAGAGGTATATACTCTTATGAAGTTCATGGGCAGCAGGTGTAGTAAGCCAGGTCACCTCAGTGTCCAGCCAATGCAAGGAATGGTGTGGATACACCCATACGTAACTGTAGAAAGAACAAACGTTTCCAGCATGGCACTTCTCTTGTGAATGTTAGGCTTTATTAATACAATCCAACACACAGGTCAGGTAACGCGTTTCAGTCCGATCACTGGACCTTAGTCATTAGTGTCCTGTGTGTTGGATTATATTAATAAAGCCTGAAGTTACAGCACCATGTATGGATACACTACAGTCATTTAATGCTGTACATCCTGGAAGCTAATTTAAAGGGGTACTCTACTACTCCACTTATTCACTATTCGTGTAATTCTCTGGTTATGCACTGCAGGATTCATTTTCTTTTCTAGGCTCTTTGGGAGTAAGTATTAACCTACATGGTACTGGGAATATGCAATACATAAAGGGGTAGTCCACTAGAAAACTTTCATTTTATTTTTTTATTTTTTAAATCAACTGGTGCCAGAAAGTTAAACAGAATTGTAAATTACTTAATCCTTCCAGTATTTATCAGCTGCTGTATGATTCACAGGAAGTTCTTTTCTTTTTGAATTTCATTTCTGTCTGACCACAGTGCTCTCTGCTGACACATCTGTCCATTTTAGGAACTGTCAAGAGTAGGAGAAAATCCCCATAGAAAACCTATCCTGCTCTGGACAGTTCCTGGCATGGACAGAGGTGTCAGCAGAGAGCACTGTGGTCAGACAGAAATGAAATTCAAAAAAGAAAATAACTTCCTGTGGATCATACAGCAGCTGATAAATACTGGAAGGATTAAGTAATTTACAATTCTGGCACCAGTTGATTTAAAAAAAAAAAAAAAGTTTTCTAGTGGACTACCCCTTTAAGTATTGCATATTCCCAGTACCATGTAGGTTAATACTTACTCCCAAAGAGCCTAGAAAAAAAAAAAAAAAAAAAAAAAAAAAAAAGAATCCTCCAGTGCATAACCAGAGAATTACATGAATAGTGAATAAGTGGAAGATGCATTTGACCACCTCCTCTAAAGTTTATTGTGCTGTCACCGTTTATTATATGTTAAAAACTACAGTGGTCCCTCAAGTTACAATATTAATTGGTTCCAGGACGACCATTGTATGTTGAAACCATCGTATGTTGAGACCAGAACTCTATGGAAACCTGGTAATTGGTTCTGAAGCCTCCACAATGTCATCCAAAAATAGGAAAAAGTGAGAATAAAAAAAAAAAAAAAAAGTAGATAACTAATATAGATAAAGCAAATCCTTACATATAAAAGTAAGAAAGATCTGCTGGGAGCTGTAAATCACTGTCTATGTCAGTGTTTCCCCAAGAGGGTGCCTCCAGCTGTTGCAAAACTACAACTCCCAGCATGCCCGGACAGCCGAAGGCTGTCCGGGCATGCTGGGAGTTGTAGTTTTGCAACAGCTGGAGGCACCCTCTTTGGGAAACACTGGTCTATGTAGAGGACAGGAGGGACGGGAGCTTCTTCAGGGTCCTGTACAGTACACGCAATGTGCTCACAAAAAAAAATAATAATAATATTTGAAAATGGAGCCGCCCTCACCTGATGTCCAAATGAGCAGCTAACCCTGGCACAGGTAAAGAGTATAGAACATGTAATATCACCCTGTACTGTAGGGGGCGCTACCAGACAACAGTCAGTGCATGCACTTCAGTAATACAGGGGTTTTACCAGTGAAAATGTCCATTCTGATTGGTCGGTTCTTCCAGCCAATTGACATGTTTCGCAGATTCCATAGCATTGTATGTTGAGTCTGGTTTCAAGTTACAATGGTCCAGAAAAGACCATTGTATGTTGAAACTATTGTATGTTGAGGCCATTGTAAGTTGAGGGATCACTGTATATATTTGGCCAGTTATAAACAGCATCTATGTGGGGTGGGGGGACACCAATATGGCCACACATACTTTGTCAATGTGGTTTCATAAATAGCAAGCACTAAAACACACAAAAAAAATGTGCATCTTATTTTGTGCTACAATCGTTCGTGCAATTTATGTTTCATTTTAACAAAAATAGTGTAATTTACTACATTGACTTTTGTCATTTCTGCACATGCCATATTTTCTGAGTATTTGCTGCTGCATTTTCCTACCCTCTGGCTCTGATCCTAATAATTCAGCCCAAACAACCACAAGCAAAAACATTGTATTTAGAGTAATTTACATATTGACTTCCAGATAACATCTGGTGGCAGCTGTTGTTCACCAAAAAGTGCCGAAAAAAACTTCCAGAAACACACTTTCAATAAACTTTGCTTGATACTAACAAACTTCCAGAAAAGCATAGTTCATTAAAACAACATATGTAAAACCCCCCTTAGTGCTGTATTTGTTTCCTGGTTTCATGTGACTACATTGTTAATCCAATTACCATTTAGGAATCTAGTGAATTTGAATATTGTCGTATGGGAGATATAGAGGATAGGCAGCTGATTGGTTGCTATGGGCAACTGCACCACTTTTCCTTTACACAAGTTTTGATAAATCTCCCCCTTAGTCCTTACTCTGAGACTTGATTGAGTTGATCCTATAGTGAGCATTGGGTTATCTGACTTAGTCCTGGCACTGAGCATAGGGTTTAGGATTGAAGGGGTACTCCGGTGGAAAGCAATTTGGTGTCAGAAAGTTAAACAGATTTGTAAATTTCTTCAATTTAAAAAGATTTATCCTTTCAGTACGTATTAGCTACTGTATGCTCCAGAGGAAGTTGTGTAGTTCTTTCAAGTCTGACCACAGTGCTCTCTACTGACACTCTTTTTATTAGAAAAATACAAAACTTATCAAATACAAAACACAAAGCAAGCTTAACCCCTTAAGGACCAAGGGCGTACAGGTACGCCCTTGGTCCTGCTCTCCTGATATAACGCGGGGTTACACAGTAACCCCGCGTCATATCGCGGCGGGCCCGGCGTCATAGTGAAGCCGGGACCCGCCTCTAATAGCGCGCAGTGCCGATCGCGGCACCGCGCGCTATTAACCCTTTAGCCGCGCGCTCAGAGCTGAGCCGCGCGGCTAAAAGTGAAACCGAAAGTTCCCGGCTAGCTCAGTCGGGCTGTTCGGGATAGCCGCGGCTAATCGCGGCATCCCGAACAGCTGACAGGACAGCGGGAGGGCCCCTACCTGCCTCCTCGCTGTCCGATCGCCGAATGACTGCTCAGTGCCTGAGATCCAGGCATGAGCAGTCATGCGGCAGAATCGTTGATCACTGGTTTCTTATGAGAAACCAGTGATCAGCATAGAAGATCAGTGTGTGCAGCGTTATAGGTCCCTATGGGACCTATAACACTGCAAAAAAAAAGTGAAAAAAAAAAGTTAATAAATATCATTTAACTCCTCCCCTATTAAAAGTTTGAATCACCCCCCTTTTCCAATAAAAAAAAAAACACAGTGTAAATAAAAAGAAAAATGAACATATGTGGTATCACCGCGTGCGGAAATGTCCGAATTATAAAAATATATCATTAATTAAACCGCTCGGTCAATGGCGTGCGCGCAAAAAAATTCCAAAGTCCAAAATAGTGCTTTTTTGGTCACTTTTTATATAATTTAAAAATGAATAAAAAGCGATCAATAAGTCCTATCAATGCAAAAATTGTACCGTTAAAAACTTCAGATCACGGCGCAAAAAATGAGCCCTCATACCGCCCCATACACGGAAAAATAAAAAAGTTATAGGGGTCAGAAGATGACAATTTTAAACGTATTAATTTTCCTGCATGTAGTTATGATTTTTTCCAGAAGTCCGACAAAATCAAACCTATATAAGTAGGGTATCATTTTAATCGTATGGACCTACAGAATAAAGATAAGGTGTCATTTTTACCGAAAAATGTACTACGTAGAAACGGAAGCCCCCAAAAGTTACAAAACTGCGTTTTTTTTTCAATTTTGTCGCACAATGATTTTTTTTTCCGTTTCACCGTAGATTTTTGGGCAAAATGACTGACGTCATTACAAATTAGAATTGGTGGCGCAAAAAATAAGCCATCATATGGATTTTTAGGTGCAAAATTGAAAGAGTTATGATTTTTTAAAGGCAAGGAGCAAAAAACGAAAATGCAAAAACGGAAAAAACCCCGGTCCTTAAGGGGTTAACCAGCTATAACATAAATAAGAAATACTCTAGAACCAAAAACAAAACCTCAAACAAAACCCTGCCTAACCGGCCAGCCCAGCTTTACTAAGATACTAAAATACTAAGATATTAAAATATGCCCAAAATATCTAAATCAAACACTCACACGCTTACCGAAAATGAACATAAGAAAAATAAATAAATAAATAAAATAGCACAACTTGGCTTGTCAAAATATAAACATAAAAGTTATCATTACCCGACTATAACTCAAAACCATCCATACTTGGGAACACGCAACAAGAAAACTAAACAGAAACCTCAAAAAAAAAAAATTATTTTTTTTACTTTTTTTTTATTTATATATTTTTTTTTACTTATTTTTTTACATTATTTATATTTTTTTTTATCTTTTTATATATATATACATATATATATATACACATATATATATATATATATATATATATATATACACACACACACACACACACATTTTTTTTTATAAACAAAAAAAACAAAAAATAAAAAATAGCAATAATAATAATCAAAATAATCATATCACACATACATTCACTTACAAAATGTCCAAATTAACTGGATCCTCTATCCGGGACTAATGAAAATACCAAAGAAAACATAAAACAGACCAAATAACTGAAATAAACAAAATAAATCACATATCAACACAACAACTGGTCCGGCTACCATAACGCTATAACATGAAACAATATGAAACAATATAGATATAACACAATATAGGTACAAAATTACTAAATATACTATATAAATAAAATATAATATAAACAAAATATATGCACTACAGAAAACACCTACAAGATCAATAGAAAACCCTAGGAAAAACCCTACACTAAAACTGTACCCTCACCCATACCACCCCTCCTGTACATGGGTCAGAGTCCATACCGTTCTTACAGTTCACAAAGTCCAGTCCTTAACTGACCCATGTCAGGTCCCCCAAAGATGAACACCACCACCCACAAGCACACCCTCCCCACCTAGCACTCCTCCCAACCAACTTATACACAAACTTATACACACTGAACCACAAACCACTTTAGGCCCAAGTTTGGTCGCCTGTAAGCCCTTCATACCATATCAGCTTAAAAACAAAACAAAAAGCTAGCGTGCACATGCATCAGCCCACCACCAGGGAGAAGGATGGCAGACTTGATACATTCAAAATAATTTTACACTCTTTCCCTAACTCCCCCTACAATTCTCCCTAATCCTATCCCTCCATTCAAACTAACCCTGTTCTCATCCTATCTCTATCCCTATAACACTGTCCCTAACCAAAATAAAGGTACTCTACCTAAAAGGTCTAGTACCTAGGGCACATCAAAAGAAAACCCTCTCCATAGGAGAGAAGCCCTACTGGTACCAAGACTGCCATACTCCAAAGACCTGATCTTCCCGAGGTCACCAGTGATGTTCCTACAGACCTCCACCTCGGAGAGGATTTTCTGTTGGGTCGACACTAAACACCGTGCATTCCACGTGTAGTACCTAACCACTAAACTAACTAAGAATAAAGTGCCCCGATCTCGGCCACCCAGGTTCCTGAATGCCCCATAAGCCCACTCCTGATAGGTAAGGCCGGCAAGTTGACTCCAGCCGATGGAAGCGCCCACCCTGTTGTAAACCCCTATATTAAAGGGACAATGAAGCAGGAAATGGTCCATGCTTTCCAGCGTGTCCCCGCACTCTTCTCGGGGACATCCCCGGTCATCAGAGTTCCTACACTTCAAATTGTCCCTCACATATAGCTTCCCCTGAAAGCAGCGCCAGGCCAAGTCCCAAAACTTCTGGGGGATCCTTTTCATGTTTAAAAGGTACAACCCCACCCTCAGATCCCGACCTGGGCAGTCCCTGAGCGCCAGAGGCTTCTGGAAGTGGGTCAACAGAACCCGTTTGTCAAGGAACTGCCTTGACTGGGTCCTGATCTCCCACACTCCCAGACCCCACCGACGTATCACCTTCAGAGTCGGGGTAGCGTAAGCCGGAAGATGCCCATGGGGCGTACGGAGGTCCTTCACTTGCCCTCCTGTCTCCCATTCCTGGAAGAAAGGCCGAAACCATTCCCTGCAGGAGAGTACCGACGGAGAAGCCCTCTCTGACCAGAGGTTTGAGATGTTAGCTTTCAAGAAGGTGTTGGTTAAGAACACCACAGGGTTTACCATAGATAAACCCCCTAGTCTCCTCGTGCGGTATGTAACCTCCCTCTTGACTAGGTTCATCCTGTTTCCCCATAACAGTTGGAAAAACAGGCTGTAGATCCTAGTGTGGTAAGCCTCTGGCAAGATACATACGCTGCCCAGATAGATAAACAAGGGGAGCAGGTACGATTTGATCAGGTGTACCCTTTCCCTGAAGGTCATAGACCAACTCTTCCATTGGTCCACCTTCTGAGCGGCATCCTGGAGCTTACCATCCCAGTTTTTGGTGGGATAATCATCCTTGCCGAATATGATGCCCAAAACTTTTGCTGACTCTTGGGGCCCTGGAAGGGTGTCCGGGAGATCAAACGTGGGATCTCCCCCTCCCAGCCAGAGACTCTCACACTTATCCCGGTTGATCTTAGACCCGGATGCCTCCGAGTAGCGGTCCACTTCCGACATCACCACATCGACCTCCTCTTGCGAGGACACGAAAATGGTGACATCGTCAGCGTACGCCACCACTCTCTGGGCGACATCCAGCTCCGCCAGACTCATTCCGACTCCCGCCAACGGCCCACAATCTACCCTCCGGACGAAGGGATCGATTGCGAACACATATAAAAGCGGGCTCAAAGGACAACCCTGACGGACTCCGGACCCCACCTCAAAAGAGCGGCCAGACCAACCGTTCACCAGTGGGAAACTCTCTGCCCCTGCATACAAGATCTTAAGCCAATTAACAAAAGGACTTGGTAAGCCATATCTCAGGAGGACGGACCAGAGGTACTCGTGGTTCACCCGATCAAACGCTTTGGCCTGATCCAGGGACAGCAAGTACCCCTTCCAGAAACCCGCACTACTCCGCTCCACTGCCTCCCTGACACTAAGGACCGCACTTAAGGTGCTTCGGCCTGGAACAGAGCAGTGCTGGGCCCGCGAAAGGAGCCGGGGTGCAAACTTCACCAGTCGATTAAACAGTATCTTAGCCAGAAGCTTCCTGTCCGTATTGAGAAGAGCTATGGGCCTCCAATTCTCAATACGGCTGGGATCTTTACCCTTTGACAAAAGAATCAGGGCTGACCTCCTCAATGACTTCGGCAGAGTGCCCGAGGAGAGACACTCATTGAATACCTCAGTCAAGAGGGGAGCTAAAGACTCCTTAAAGGTCCTGTACCACTCGGATGTTAAGCCATCCGGACCTGGCGACTTCTTAGGGGCAAGCCCCTCGATCGCCAGTCTCACTTCCTCTTCCCTGATTTCTTCTGCCAAAACATCAAGAGAGGGGTCTACCCCTGGCTCAGGAATGGTTTCAGTCAGGAAAACCGACATCTTGTCTCGATCTAGATCCTTCCTCCCCAAGAGGTGCGAGTAGAAGGATCTGACGACCTCCAAGATCCCTGATCTGGACCGATTCAGAGATCCTGTACTATCAATAAGTCCTGAAATGACTTTACTACTCACTGACATCTTACAGTTTCTGTAAGGGTCGGGCGAGCGGTACCTCCCGTAATCCCTCTCAAAAACCAAAGATGCGTGCCTATCATACTGACACCCCATCAGCAAGGATTTCACTCTGGAGATATCCTCTCGGCTACCTCCAGTCGAGACGAGAAGCTCGAGTTTCCTCCTCAGTCCCTGATACAGGCGATACCTGTTCAGGGACCTGAGGCTCGAGAGCTGGTGGAAGAACCCCGCAACCCGCTTCTTGAATATCTCCCACCACTCTGACTTACTACTACATAGGCCCAGTAAAGGTACCTGACTCTGAAGAAAATCCTCAAAGGACTGTCTTACCTCCACTTCCTCCAGGAGGGACGAATTCAGCTTCCAGTAACCTTTACCCATCCGGGGGGTCTCTGAAACATTCAGGGAAAACAAAATCATACAGTGATCGGAGAACTCCACCTCAACCACGGACACTGCGGAAGAGACGGCTTCCTCCTTTAAATAAAACCTATCCATTCTAGACCTGCGACTACCTTGATGATAGGTGAAACCCGCGTGGCCCGAGGGGTTCCGGATGTGGGCATCCTCTAGGCGAGCTTCTCTAGCTATGCTAATCAGTGCCACACTATCACAAGTCAGCGGACCATTGGAGCCTCTCCTATCTTGGGACCTCGTGACATTATTGAAGTCCCCTCCAAAGATCACCTGCCGACTCGTAAAAAGAAAGGGCTTAATCCTCATAAAGAGATCTTTACGGCCCCGCTTAGTTTGCGGGGCATAGATGTTAATGAGCCGGAGCTCCTGCCCCTTCATGAGGACATCTAGGATCAGGCACCTCCCCATTTCTAATTCAATAACCCGTCGGCATTCAACAGGAGCGGTAAAAAGGACCGCCACCCCACTATACGGCTCAGCCTCAAGAGACCAGTGGGAGGGACCGCGCCTCCACTCTCTCCTGGCTTTTACCAGGGAGGCTAGATCTGACAACCTGGTCTCCTGTAAAAAGAAAATGTCGGCTTCAACGCGGCCGAGAAAATCAAAGGCTGCAAATCTAGCCGTATCAGATTTTATGCTGGCACAATTAATAGATGCCAGCGTCAATGGGGTGAGTGCCGCCATACAGGGTGATTGAGTTAGACGGCCTTCTATCCCTTACACCTTCTTCCTCTCCTTTCCCCCACCCCCATCTGAGTCAGAGGAAGACCCCTTACCCCTTTTAAGGCTGTGGGATAAATCCATCCCAGGATCTTTACCTTTGGAATCCAGAGTTGCCTTTCCCCTTGAGGAACCCACCTCAGGGGTGGAAGGCTCGGCGCCCCCTTGAGGCTGCACCACTTCCCGCCCCTCTTCCTCCCCCTCAAGAGGAGGAGGCGAAATAGTATCCCCGAGGGCCTCATACCGATTCGAGAGGATGATCAGAGGGTCGGAGACTGGGATGTTCCTTTTCAGGTCTGGGGCTGTAACAGAAGAGAGGAACAGAACCTCCTTACTTTTTCCCCTTTTCCTCCTCCTCTTCTTTTTACGGTCACCATTTAGTTTCTGCCCTCCCTCCTCCTCCTCATCCACTGTTTCGTATTGGGAAGAACTGGAGGAGAGGGCAATCTCACCCTCCTCTCTGCGAATTCTCCCGACCTCCTCATCCAACTCAGTCTCACCCAAAACCTCAGATTGCTGACCAACTGAGCCCGTGCCTGGAGAGGGACCCAGAGCTACCCCTGGCACCTGGGAAATCTCCTGGACCCTCTCCAACCTGCGCTTCTCCTCTCGCCTCAGCTTAGAGGGGGTCTTGTGCTTCTCCCTCACTGGTTTTGGTGCCCCTTCTCCATGGCTGGTCCCCTCCCCCACTGAGGCAACCGACAGGCTCTCCCCAGCAGGAGTGGTCGCAGCATAGGAAAAGGAGCGCGGACACCGGCTGAAAGGGTGACTAAGTCACCACACAAGTTACACCTAATCTGCCCACAGGTGGCTGCCAGGTGACCCACCCCACAGCAGAGGGCGCATATCTGCTGAGTGCAGTTTGCACTAAAATGGTTGGGGTCACCAGACCTGTGACACAGCTTCGGCTGCCCTTGGTAGAAGACCTGAATCCTGTCGCGTCCAAGGAAGGTGGCCGAAGGGATGTGGGTGACTGTGTTCCCTGAACGCCTGAGACGGACGGAAAACGTCCAGGCCCCAGACCAGATCCCGTGTTCATCAAAATTCTTTCGGGGGACGTCCGTCACCACCCCGTACCTGCCCAGCCAGGTCATGATATCGTAGCATGAAAGTGACTCATTACGGGTTAATACGGTCACCTTCTTCAGCATGCTTTGGCGGGATACCGCTTTTACAGCAAAGGTAAAGAACTCCCTGAACCTCCCGAACCCCCAGCCGCCACACTTGCATAACTCCTGGCGACTGGGGGGGCAGCCGGACCAGACCCCGACACACCAGAGCCACCAGCACTTACACCACAATCATTCCTCCCATCCATGACACTCCTCCTATTCATACCACTACCATTCCTCTCATCCACAGCACTACCACTCCTCCCATCTGCACCACTTCCACTCCTCCCATTCACAGCACTACCACTCCTCCCATCTGCACCACTACCACTCCTCTCATTCACAGCACCACTCCTCTCATCCACAGCACTTCCACTCCTCCCATTCACAGCACTACCACTCCTCCCATTCACACCACTACTCCTCTCATCCACAGTACTTCCACTCCTCCCATTCACACCACTACTCCTCTCATCCACAGCACTTCCACTCCTCCCACTCACAGCACTACCACTCCTCCCATTCACACCACTACTCCTCTCATCCACAGAACTTCCACTCCTCCCATTCACAGCACTACCACTCCTCTCATTCACACCACTACTCCTCTCATCCACAGAACTTCCACTCCTCCCATTCACAGCACTACCACTCCTCTCATTCACACCACTACTCCTCTCATCCACAGCACTTCCACTCCTCCTATTCACAGCACTACCACTCCTCCCATTCACACCACTACTCCTCTCATCCACACCACTAATCCTCTCATCCACAGTACTTCCACTCCTCCCATTCACAGCGCTACCACTCCTCCCATTCACAGCACTACCACTCCTCTCATCCACAGCACTATCACTCCTCCCATTCACAGTACTACCACTCCTCTCATCCACACAGGTATTACTAAACCCTTTCAGTGCAGTAACTTTTTCACTCTTACTTTTGGCTGAGCTGGCCGGGATAGACTGTAATGTTGCTGGTGCCGATGTCACTAACTCTGCCTCTGGCATCACATCTCTGCCGCTGATGTCACTAGTTCCATCTCCTGACGTCACTTCCATGAGCAGGGCCGCCCCTCCTCCTTCACCATGTGACGTGTAGGAAATCCCCTGCCTCACAGGGGAAGTTTCCATTATGTCAGCACTTGCACTGAACGACCGCATGGACTGTCCAGCTGATGCCCGGACACTCCCCCCCCTCACAGGGGAGTGCCCTGCAGCACCAGCAATGCCCAGGGGACCGCCCCCCACTTCAAGCCTGTCCTGCCCTTCCCTACCGACAGGACAGGAGGGCTTCTCAGCATCTCCCTCCGCCATCTTGGATTTCACACTGTACCCCCCGTGCTGGCCCCGCTCCACCTCAGAAGTGGGGTCTTGCAGAGTGGGGGGCCCAGCAGCCTGTACCGACTTCTCAGCCGGCCCAGACTGCTGGAAAGGACTAAATACAAAACGGGTGACTTCTCCCACTTTCCTCTTCTTTTTGCTCGTCTGCCCTTTCTTCTTCCCTCCTTCAGGGCCCAGATCATCACCAAAAGAAAAGTTCTGGAAATGAGTGGGGGATTCCTGCAGGATGATGGCCCGGAGCACCCCGCCATCACTGTCCTCCTCGCTCTCATCAGCAGATGACACAGGTAAGGCCACCATTTGAGCAGCAGCAAGGTGGTCTTCACTGAGGGGGGGGCTAGGGGTGACACAGACAGCAGGGGCCCCACCATCCAGCACCACACTCTCCACCCTCCCCTCAGCCTCTCCGACAATCTCTGACTGTTCCACCTCCTCCTCCTCACCGCCACTACTCTCCCCATCATCCACCACCTCCTTACCTGGGGATTTCATGGCGGTGAATCTGTCCTTGTTTAGCAATTTTTCACGGAAAAGTCCACTGCCTTCCAAAAGGACCTTTCTCCTTTCTTCCAACGCCTTAATCTCTGTTTTCTGGGCTTGTATTCTCACCCTCAGCTCGGGTCGTTTTTTCTTGGGACCCCTGTCAGCCAGGTTTTGGGCCAGGCGCAAATCCTCCCTGGCTGCCTTTAGTTCTTTCCCACAGCGGTCGTACTCTGTAAACCGAGCCGTCATCCTGGAGCAATATATTTCCGTGGACTCTTTCGGGTCTCGGTTGCCCCACATCTCAACATTCTGCAGGCTTTTCTTGGCCTTCCTGCCACTAGTGGCCTTTCCACTACTCGCCGTTGCCTGGGGAGCAGGGACCACATTACTGCGGTCCCTGATAGATTTTCTCACACAGGCCGGAAGACTGGCTGTAGTTGACTTCTCTCCACCCCCCGCCAGCCTGGAACGGGAAGTGGAGCCCCGAGATTCCCGGGGCTCCATGCAGGGAGGCTCTCCCCAGGAGTCTGCCACCCTCCTGGGAAAAGCTGTTAGAACACCTGCCTCTGTAGTCTGCTTGGAAGTCCTGGAGAGCTCAAACAGGGACACACCCGCACGCTTCTCACACTGAACTGGTGTGTTTCACAGGAAGTGCTCTCTGCTGACACCTCTGTCCATGTCAGGAACTGTCCAGAGCAGGAGAGGTTTGCTATGGGGATTTGCTCATGCTCTAGATAGTTTCTGACATGGACAGAGGTGGCAGCAGAGAGCTCTGTGGTCAGACTGAAAAGAATTACACAACTACAGCATTCAGCAGCTGATAAGTACTGGAAGGATTAAGATTTTAAAATAGAAGTCATTTATAAATCTGTTTAACTTTCTGGCACCAGCTGATTTGAAATAAATTGTCTCCACCAGAGTATCTCTTTAAGGGGAAGCATTTTTGTTTGAGCTCTTTATGAGATAAATTACTGTAAATGGTTGGTTTGATACTATGTACTGCCTCCCTCACACCAATCGCCGTCATCCTTCAGCCACAACTCCCTACTGCCTCATCCGAAACTCCATCATCCAAAACACCGTCATGCCTCAGACGATTCTCCCTCAGACGCAACTTCCTGCCGCATAGCAGAGCCGACGCTGCACAGCATGTATAGCAGAGTCAAAACTTTGAAACTTGCATGTGTATACTACAGACACTACATGTGCTACAGAGTCTGTATAGCAGAGCCGACATTGAATAGTGTGTACAGAGAGCCGACACTTACTCGGCTCTGCTACACAGTAGGAAAGTTTTTTGTGGTATCCCGGTACCGTATTTCATACGTTACCTTGTGGTGAGGTCCCCAAAGACAGAGTCCCTAGGAACAGTGGGGGTCCTCTACCGTGGCTAGCCCCTCGTCACCCCTTAGTTAGTTAATATGTATGTAAATATGGCTATTAAAGATTCCTACCATGTTCGCGTCGCAGGACCTGCGGGTCATGTGACTTAGTTCAGAACTCTATAGTTTTGCTAAAGGACCTTTCGTGGTTCTCATGTCGCGTGTTCACCCACAATGCAATGTAACGGTGAGTGACAGTTGTTATGGACCAATCCAAAACGGCCAACCCCTGCCCATATAAGGGAGTGGCCGCTATTATTCTCTCTCTTGGGTTGCCGACTCTGGATGAGGTAGGACCTCCGCAACTTCCAAAGACAAGAACTAGGCCCAAAGCCTTGTGGCCGCGGCCTATGCTAGAGACTGTTAGATTTTACAATTCCCCGTTATCTCTGCAAGATCATTGGACCAAAACGCATCCCTAAATCCAGCGGATCTATGTTACAGAATCTATGAGAAGCTACCTTAACCCCTTAAGGATCACAGGTTTTTCCGTTTTTGCACTTTCGTTTTTTCCTCCTCACCTTTTAAAAACCATAACCCTTTCAATTTTGCACCAAAAAATCCATATGATGGCTTATTTTTCGCGCCAACAATTCTACTTTGCAGTGATATCAGTCATTTTACCCAAAAATCTACAGCGACACGGAAAAAAAAAATCATTGTGCGACGAAATTGAAGAAAAATCGCCATTTTGTAAATTTTGGGGGCTTCCGTTTCTACGCAGTACATTTTTCGGTAAAAATGACACCTTATCTTTATTCTGTAGGTCCAAACGATTAAAATGATACCCTACTTATATAGGTTTGATTTTGTCGTACTTCTGTAAAAAATCATAACTACATGCAGAAAAATTTATATGTTTAAAATTGTCATCTTCTGACCCCTATAACTTTTTTAGATTTCCACATATGGGGCAGTATGAGGGCTCATTTTTTGCGCCGTGAACTGAAGTTTTTAGCGGTACTATTTGTCTGTATTGATCAGACTTTTTGATAGCTTTTTATTCATTTTTTCATGATATAAAAAGCGACCAAAAATACGTTATTTTGGACTTTGGAATTTTTTTGTGCGTACTCCATTGACCGTGCGGTTTAATTAATGATATATTTGTATAATTCGGACATTCACGCACGCGGCGATACCACATATGTTTATTTTTATTTACATGGTGTTTTTTTTTTTTATGGGAAAAGGGGGGTGATTCGAACTTTTATTAAGGAAAAGGTTAAATCACATTTATTAACATTTTTTAGCCCAGGGTCCCAGCATCGGATACATGCCGGGACCGACCCGATATGACGCGGGGTCCGTTATATCGTTGGAGCTGGCCAAGGACGTAAATATACGTCCTTGGTCGTTAAGAGGTTAAGCTTAACTGATCCCAACCAACTGTCAGTCGCTGCCCAGTTTTAAATGGACTGTCTTATCTGGACGGTTATTGATATTGCCTGCTTCAGAAATTCTTCAGTAAAAGTTCCTGCAAGTTTTAAGTTCAACAGTGGTTGTGGACAATCTAATTATTACGCACGCACATATCGCTTTTGGGAAGGGTGGCGATAGGCCCAGCAACATTACAGAATTTTACCCTCACCCTGGCGTCATGAGTGACAAGGGTTAACAGCACCCTTTCAGTATCTAGAACAGCAACACCCCAACTAACCTACACCCCACAAGGCTTTTCCACACAGTTCCGCACCACATTTTCGTCTGAGGGATGACTGCATTTCGGATGAGAGACTTTAGGATGACAAAGGAGGGAGTTGCGGCTGACGCCTGACAGAGATTGGCCCGAGGGAGGAGGCGGGACGCCGTTTCACCTGACGGAGGAGGGAGTTGCGGCTGACTACTGACTATGTTCTAAAATGGACACCATACAAGTAGATTGTTACAGGACTGATAAAAAAAATCCTGAATGTGTGTTCTTCTGTGCTAACTTGTGGTGTTTGCCTAACATTTTTTATGTATTTTTAAAATTTTAGCAGTTTTGTGGACTAGTATATTGTTGTATACATTGTTGGAGGAGTTTTGTCCAATTTAGGGTGCATTCACACTGAGTAATTCAAGAGGCATTTACTCAAGTAATTCCTCTTGAATTATCCTCTCCAAATTAATGCACATCTTTTCTGCCCATTGACTTTAATGTTATTTCTGCTGTCCTGTTCACACTGCGGAAATTCTGCAAGCAGAATTCAGACGCTGAATTCCTTTCCGCTTGAAGAAAGGACATGTTCATTCTTCGAGCGGAATCCGCGAGCAGAATCCAATAGAAGTCAATGGTAAAAAAAATTCTGCCCGACATTGTTTTCAAGTGGAATTCGAGAGGATTTCAAGTGGAATTCATGCAGAATTCAGGAAAGTTGATTAAATAGCCTCCTCCTTCATTCCTCTTAATTTCCGCATGGAAATTCCGCTTGAATTCCGCTCAAATTCCGCTTGAATTCCGCTTGATGAATAAAATGACAGAAGGCAACTTTTTCCTGACCGAAATTATTCCTCGTGAATTCCTCTTCAATTCCTCAGTGTGAACGCACCCTACAATGTAATTGAGACTAAGACCATACACATACAAGTGGTTTTACATGTATATCAGATGGTCTGGTGTAACAATATGGTATATTGGCTCTTATTTACTAAGAGTGGAGTGTAGGTTTCCTTGTGGGTTTTAATTCCCTACAATTTATTTTCCACGGTATTTACTAAGGTTTCCCTACATTTTCCACTTTCCCTACATTTTGCTTTTTATACACATGCTCTGATCTGTCTGGTTTTCCTCAGCTGAAATCCACCACATTTTCTGTGGAAAGAAGCCTTATTAAATATGTTGTGTTTTTTGTGAACATGTTGGGAACATGTCCCTTTTGAGCGCCACGCCCCATTTTCCCAACCGCCACGCCCCTTTTTGGGTTTTCTTAGCAAAATGGAGAGTTAGTTTAAATTTTTTCAATTCTGGCGCAAATTTTGGCGCAGACAGAATTGCTGTTTTTTTTCTGGCAGTTTTTGGAAAACTGCCACTGCAGTTTTTGAGCCAAAGCCAGAAGTGTATTCAGAAGGAATAGGACATATAAAGGAAGGACTTATACTTCTCCTCCCTTATGGATCCACTTCTGACTTTGGCTCAAAAACTGCCAGAGAAAAAACAAAGTGGAAACTTACCCAGAATATGCCCTTTTGAGGCTTAAATGAGATTCACAAAAACTTTGAACATAGCCTTAAAGGGGTACTCCACTGGCCAGCATTCAGAACATTTAGTTCCAAATGCTGTGCGCGCGCTGCTAGGGTTGACCACGCCTCCTCACGACATCAGGCTATGCCCCCTCCCATGGCTAACCCTGCAGCGCTCACACAGCATTCAGAACTAAATGTTCCGAACGCTGGCCAGTGGAGTACCCCTTTAAGGCCGCAAGTGTTATCCCAACCATGGGTTTGAATTTTCAGCTGTATTCCATATTACACTACTGTGAACCCAGTCTAAGGATTATTTTCTGCTATAGAACATTAAAATGTTGCTGCTGCTTTGCCTGGTATTTAGCAAATCCAAAAAAACAAAAAATCCCACGTAAATAATTGAATAACTCCACATTTGCTTAGTATAAATAGGATGCATGCCCTGGCCTATTTGCTTTGTGAAATAAAACCACACACAGAGAGCTGTGGAATGAGACCTTTGGCTGCTGACAGTTGTAATAATCTGTCTTGTGCTTCAAAGGCCCCATTACATTATGACAACCTCCTGTATAAGCTGAAACAAATAGTGAGAACTGATATTGCTATTTAAGTACAGGTGCTACCAAAATACAACGGAGGACTAGCTTCTGCTGAGAACTTGATATGTGCGGTAAACAGTGGCTCATTTTGTTTGCATGTGAAAATTACTACCTGTAGCCTCCCAAATACAATACACATATCCTATTTATAACCTTTGTAAAACTTAGTTCGTGGTATTGAGCGGGTGCTACAGCGGCAATAAACTTCAGCTGTAATATACCTATTTGGGTCATTGTAACAAATATCTCATTAGCTAATGTGATTAAAAAGGTTGTTCTCATAATCCATCAGTGTTCTGTACTTCATACTGTTAATAAATGGCAAGGGTCACTTGCTTTTATCTCTGTATACTGCAGTGTCCCACTTTATGTGTTCTGTTAATGGTTGTTCATGTGTAACACAACCTGTTTCATTGCCATGCTTTTATTATGTGAATTTGCCATCTACTGATTATGAGATGATAGTTACATAGTTTACATTGCCCTGTAAGTTAATTTGACATAACGTTTTAGAAAAAGGAGAAATAAGTCTAAAGAACTCTCAAATATCCAGCTTTGCTGGAGACTAATTGAGTCCAAGTCCAAGTCAACTGATGTCAAATTAAGTCTAATTTACATTGTAATCAGAGCGTTAGTCAGAGTTGTAGTAAGATCTAGTCAGTGCTAAATTGGCCTACCTATGATCACGTAGGATCATCTTTGTTCCTGTGGAACATTACAGTATGTATTAAAAAGTAGCCAACTCCTGCCTGAGGGATTCTCTTTAGAAAGGCTCATTTGTGGCCTTTATATTTATGGCCTTCAAGATGAAAGGCCAGTGTCAGAGGTAGTGTGGTAGGGGGAGTTGTACATCAGAGATAGTGTGGTAGGGGGAGTTGTACAAGGACCCTGTAGCTTTCCTTGTACCTGCATGGGTTTCAGGCTGGAATGTATTTCAGACCTGCATACTGTCATAGGAAACCAGCTAGTTTGAACACTGTTCTTCAGGAAAGAGTGTTGAAGTAGAGGGAAAAAAGACAAATTGCGTATGGTGCCTCGTGTATTACACTTGATATATTAGATAGAGGTTGTGCTTGAGGATAAACATGCCCCTATTAGGTAGCCGCTCACCTTACAGATGATAAAAACATGCGTGTCACTCCGAAAAAAGGGTACTCAGATGGGGAGTCTGCTGGAATCAGAGCTTACTGTCCAGGTATTACCTTGTATACTGTTCTGAAGAAGAGGGAGTTACCCTCGAAACGCATTATCCTGTATATTTTTATCTCAATAAAATTGGATCCTGCCCTGGATCCTAAAATAATTTTTAACCCTGATGTCGTGAGTTGTGAGCAGTGTCTGGAGCTAAAAGACTTCAAGGAAGAGAGAACACAGGGTTCAGCAACAGACTTAGACTAACACCCCCACACAGGTTAACCCTTTATCTGCTTTCCACTACCTGTAACTACTTTCCATTGTCTTAAAAACCGTACCAAGGAATTTGTAGCTTCATGGTATTAATGAAATATGTATAAGCTACAAAACAGAAAAGACACAAATGTGCAGACATCTGCCGTTATCGCCAGTGGCAACAGTGGTCGAGGTATAGAGAATGTGTGCTCACCTATGATGTTGTACTGCGAGCACAAGGACCTGACGAAGAGGGAGTCCCATCCCACGAAATGCGTTGTCTAATTGTTTGTAGATCTTTTGGCAAATTACTTTACTTTAGGTGTTAAAGCTCTGGAATACAGAATCATGAATTTGGCAGATAAAGAGATTAATTTATCTTGGACAGTCAACTCATTAAAAGCATCTCAAGAGAGCGGGCGAGTGCCCAGAGGACTAAGGATGTTCAAAACCCCGTCCCAGTTTCAGAAGAATACCGGCTTCATGGAATCGTGGAAACAGGCACACATTTCTCATGCCAACAACCTTGGCTTGATCCTGGAACAGAACCAGCAGGAATATGGAAAAACCACAGAGGATCTCTGTAAAATGAATAAAGAGCTGTGCACTAGACTGTCAGAACTACAGGCAAACACATTTTTACCAACTTGGAAAAGAAATTGAGAGTGACCCAAGCTGAAGTGAAGGAACGCAAACGCGATAAATTCCTTCGAGACAAAATACACTATGATTCGAATATGATTTTTTTCATGGAGAAATCAAAATACTAACAGGTGGTTTCAGAGGCAGAAGACGTTGGTTCTATAAAAAGAAATACAGTTCAGATTACTGGACAACCGACTCGGACACCAGTGCATCCGACGAAGCTTCAAAAGAACCCCTAGGAGAACATCACCCACGAGAAGAGGTCCCTTTAGGAGGAAGACCCGACGGGGGAAGCGCAAGAGGAGGAAACCAAAATCGATTCCCATTAAAGAGGAAATCATTGTCATGGCAACAGTAACATCCCCATGACACTGATTTCCTCAGTGTCATGGGGATCGAGATCCCTTCAGATGTGACTGCTGTATTATCTAAAGGCTTAAATTACGGGCTTAACAAAGACTTCGACTCCACTCAATTTGAAGTAGATCTATTCAAAGTCATCAGAAAAATGTATTTGTATAAAATGTTTAAAAATAAATCTATACTGCAAGTTGATACCAATGAGAGTTAATCCTCCTGTAATATTGGCTCACTTGGCTTTAGTATGACCGAGGGATTTGATGAGCGAGCTAACCAATGTGTGAGAGATCATGCCTAACTGGTAGCCGATTCCACACTATTTTATGATTCTGAACCCACCCCTAATAGGTTTACAGGAGGTAAACCCTCCACGTTTAACCCAACAATAGCCCCAGGATCCCCCCCTCGACCTGTTTACTCAAGCAGTTCTGAGGGATGTAAAATGTCTCGTCTACACAAAAAAGAACAAAAACCTAACCACAAAAGAAAAAGAGGTGTTAAATTGGCTTGCAGCCCAAGATAATCTTATTGTTACAAGAGCAGATAAGGGAGGCACTACAGTGGTAATGCAAATTGACCAATACGAGAAAGAAGCTGCCAATCAACTCTCCGCTGATCATGTATTTGAGCGCCTGACCACAGATCCGACTATGAAAATCCTCAATGCTCTAAGAACTTTGCTGAGACGATACACTGAGAAGGGAATATTGGATCACCGGACTGCAGAGAAACTGCTTCCTACACATGCTAAAAAACCCATATGGTACCTTCTTCCCAAGGTCCATAAGTCATGGACCAATCCTCCTGACCACCCTATTTGTCCAAGTATTTGGACTGGACCCTTCAGCCCTTGCTCCAAAAAGTTCCTTCATATTTGAAGGACTCCAGTGATGTACTCTCCTTTTTTGATAATTTTTGTTGACAGGAAACATACCAACTAGTCTCTATAGAGGTTGAGATCCTGTACACCTGCTTCCCCCATGATGTGGGTGTAAAGGCCATATGGCGCTTCTTGGAGTTTTCCGATAAGTCTGCAGAACACATCAACTTTATCAACAAAGCCACCCATTTCATCATCTCTAATAACATATTTCAATACAAGCAACAATGGTTCAAGCAAAAACAGGTACGGCTATGGGTATGCCGAATTCTTGCACTTATGCAAATTTATTTTTGGCCATATTCGAAAGTAAATATATCTTTTCTATCCATAACCTGTTTGCAAAATACATTAAAGCCTACAAGAGGTTTGTTGACAACATTCTAATTGTATGGGAAGGCTCAGAAAATAAATTTGTGGATTTTGTTTGATACCTGAATGGGAATGACGTGAACTAGTGTTCACTAGTGTTCACTAGTGTTTACGGAGGCTCCAAGATCGAATTCCTGGACATGAGACTAATAGTTACATTTGATGGAATCCTTACAGAAGGTTATAGGAAAGACATTGCAAGAAATTCGCTTCTACACTATCAAAGCTCTCACCCCATGCAAACTAAAAAAGGCATCCCCTTTAGCCAGTTTATTAGGCTTAAAAATCAACAGCGACACTGAGAGGCTTGAACAGCAAGCTGGCGATTTAAAGGTTAGATTAATAGAAAGAGGGTATCCCCTCCCCATGATAGATTCAACCTATAATAGAGTCAGAATGATGGAATGAAAAAACATGCTATACAATACTCAAAAGAAAACCCAAGATAAAAAATGTATTTTCTCTTTCGTTAACACTCAAATGAACCATCAAATTAATAGCGCAGTGAGACATCATTGGTACATCCTCGAAAATTACCAAGATCTGAAAGAAGTGGCTAAAAAACAAGCAGTAGTGACATACAGAAAAAACAAAACCCTCTCTGACTACATCAAATCTAAGAAAAGAAAAAGATCCAGCACGGAATCTAGTAATTGGCTCACAGATAGAAGCCTGACAGGCAACCACAAATGCGGCAGTTGTAAGTACTACCATTTTAATACTTGTGCCGACATCTGCATTCTAGGTGGCGTTTCCCATACGATTATGCAATTAATTACATGTCGGAGCACCTTTGTAATTTGTTACATAGTGTGCCCATGTAATATGTTCTACATAGGGAAAACTAAATGCCAATTATGCATTCGCTTCCGTGAACACCTCTATGCCCTAAAGACAGGGAAAGGTATTCCTAGATTGGCCGAACACCTTGTCACTTGTCATGCTAATGATTTGAATGTCCTCAAGTTTGGAGTTCTTGAACCTGTTACACAGTTATATCAAGGTGGTGATAGACACTCTCTGTGATTACAGAGAGAGACCTGATGGGTATTAAAATATAACGCTCAGGATCCCCTTGGTTTTAATGACCGTTCTGACATGTCCCCCTTCTTACAAGTTATATGATTCTTCAGTCCTCTATCATACCTGCCTATCTCCAAAGTTAGTTCGCTTATTCTTTGTTTTTAATATCACCTTTGTTTTTTTTTCAGATTACATAGTCTTCACTATCTAGTTTTCGCTGTGTATAAGCCGAGCATCATTGTTTACTTGCTGCCATGATTACTCTTTCAGTCGTATAAAAGACGCAATGACGTAGTTGGAGAGGCCGGAAGAAGCGCGCATAGTCCCATGAAAGGACCGGCGTAGCCTTTCTCGTGATCCTGGACCTCTGAATGCCTAGACACAGTTAGAGCGGTGAGTGCATGCTATCCTTCTTTGTATTGGTTGTTACTAGTTGCTTCAGCTGAATTTCGTGCACCCCGCAGGTGTCATCTGTTTCACTGGACCCAAACACAGCTCCGCGAACATATCCTTTAATTAAGTCGTGCTTATACAGGAGTGCTCTCCCCTTCATTCTTTTTTTTTTTTTTGTGTTTACTTTAAAATATTACTTTACTGTCCACATCGGTACTGTTTAACTAATTGTATCAACGAGAGAGCTCCACCTCAGCATCGTCATTTGTCTTCAAGAGAAGGAGTGCACCTGTACCATGGTATGAATGTTGACTGTTCAGTAAAAGACCCATTTGCTGTCAGCTCATTGACTTCTGGTGTCTTGGGATTTCTCCACACCATCAAGGACACCCAACCACCATCAGCCAGAACCTGTATCAAGGTGTGTCAAGAAGAAACCTCTTCATCACTGTCTGTGCAGCTCCCTAATCCTTGAAACAGCTTGCAAGAGTGTGGGGCTTGCCTTGCAAAAAAACTCATTCCATCTGTTACTATGATGAAGGTGTGGTGCTTTTTAAAGAACCAGCCTGCTACAAGTGCAACTTCCAATAGCTTAGGGCCCATGCACACAAAAGAATATCCACCTGGAGAATTCTGGGCAAACACTGTAGCGGTGCCTGAATAGCTGCTAGGACTGCTTGGACATGTGCCATCTCTATTGATGGCAATGCATTTCCGAACAGATTCCAGCGAAAGAATAAACATGTTCGTTTCATCAGAGTCCAGAATTACTGCGGTGGAAACTCTGCAGTGTGCATAGTGCAGTAGAAGTCCATTGAACACAAGAGAATTCTGTAGCAGCTGAATTTGAGTGGAATTCCTATGCTTAGAAATTCTTTAATGTGCCCTAGGGCTGCACGATTTGGGGAAATTGTGCAATTGTGATTATGGAGGTAAATATAGCAATTTTGATATGCGATTGCGATATAATAAACAAATGGTGAAATCCCTCCTATTTCATGTCGAATCCTCTCATTTCATATAGGCAACACCCTCACAATTTCATTTTCATTGACATAAAATATAAGGGATTGGATATGAAGTGGGGGAAAAGAGCCTAATTGTTCCTGGCCTGTAAAGTGTAGTGTTGCATTGCTCTATGGTGCAGCGCAGCAAAGTTGGAGGGAGCACTGGGTTAAGTGACTTCCTTTAAGGACCAGAAGGGGATGGGGGTTTCATTTTTTCCTCCTCACCTTCTTATAGCCATAACTCTTTAATTTTCCACCTACAGACCCATATGAGGCTTGTTTTATGCGCCACCAATTGTACTTTGTGATGACATCACTAATTTTACCACAGAATCTTGCAAATTAGCAATTTAGCTAATCCTTTATTTTTTTATTGAAATTTTTTTTGAGGGGAGGGGGGTTTGATTCTATGCAATGCACTTTCACAATGACGCATTACGGTCATATCCAATTTATATAGGTTTTATTTTATCTCACTACTTTTAAAAAATTATTACTTTTTGTAAAAAAATTTGTATGATTAAAATTGTTCTCTTCTGACCCCTATAACTTTCTTATTTTTCTGTATACAGGGATGTATGAGGGCTTATGTTTTGCACTGTGATATGTAGTTTTTATTGGTTCCTTTTATTGGTTTCCTGTTATATTTTAATAGTCCAGACATTTATGCACGTGGCGATTACAAATATATTTATGTTTATTTTTGTTCATTGGCTAACATGTGCACATCCGCCCCCTACCATTGGCTCCTGGGGGGGGGGGGGGGGGGTGCGCGTATCACGTGACCATAAATATGCTCTCTCAATCACCGTTCCCTTCAGTGTGAGTTCGGCTACCACAGCAAGAGGTTGTCTCCTGCTGTTATAGCTGATGCGCTGCGGCTGCAATGTTATTTGCACTGCGGCTGTCATAAGCTGAGCGCAGTGGCTGTCATCTCATACAGATCCCCCCATAGCGGGGTATCAATTACATTACAGCCACAGCGCAAATAACATTGCAGCCGCATCGCTTCGGCGATCACAGCAGGAGACATCCTCTTGATATGATAGCCGAACTCACACTGAAGGGAACGGTGTTTGAGACAGCATATTTGTGGTCATGTGACACACGCACCCCCCCGCCGCCCCTCCCAGAAACCAATGGTAGCTGTCTTACTCCTGCACTGAAAAGTGCTGAGTCATGTTACACATTCCACGGCAAAACACAAACTAGGACACTACAGGACATCCAAAGGCTGTCCAGGCATGCTGGGAGTTGTAGTTTTGCAACAGCTGGAAGCACACTCATAGGAAAAAACTTGTGGTTGTAGACACTGATCAATATTGCGCAATAGCACAGCATTGACCATTGTTATCAGTGCTCCATTACTACAGGCTGCTAAGGCTGCCTGCATTATTGGAGCGCCGATCGGACGAGCCAGAGGCAGGTAGGTAACCTCCGCCCACTCTCTCAGTTGATCGGGACCCAGCGGCATTTTGCCGCGGGTGTCCTGATCAGCTCCACTGAGCTACCAGCAGTTACTTCGGCATTTTAGATGCCGCAATCAACTTTGATCACAACGTCTAAAGGGTTAATGTCGGACATCACCGGATCGTTGATGTCCGGCATTAGCCAGTATGAAGCGACCTGCCCCACAGGCCTGCCCCACAGCTGCGCCGTTTATTAATGGCCGTGGTGGGCTTAACCTTCTCCCAGTGCCGAGCACTGCTAGGAGGAGAGACAGTCGGCTGCACACTGAAGGGGCTGAGCTGTGCCGCACTGCACGGGAGCTAAGCTTACCACTGGAGCCAGGCTCTGCTCCTGTGTTTCACCTAATTGTCTGCTCCCGTGCAGTGCGGCCCGACCCCTCCATATTATGTCTCTATATAGGGCCCTACTTTAAATAATATCAGACAGATAAAAAATGCAATGTTCCATCGAATGCTGCATTATGGATCTATTCCCCACAATTTAAACCACATTGTCCTAGCCAGTGAGGTTGTTACATATTCTCTTAAGATCTGATGTAGTTACTGCATACTTGTTTATGGCAAAATTTTGGGCAATGTACAGTATATGGCCACTGTTGCTAGGATTGTTTCCCATGTCCCAATATTCCACAATGGTGAACTTTCACAGTACTGCAAAACTAGCAATGCGTCTTTTTTTTTTTTTAGCTTTAAAGAAGCAGGCTCAGAGGCAGACATACCATTTGTGCAACTTGTGCTGCTGCACAGAGACCAAGTGGGTAAAGGGGCCACTGCCAGCAGCTTCTCACTGTTTTATTAGATGGCATGTAAGGCACAACATTTCACGGCTCATAATTACAAGAGGATTGTTAAAGAGACCTGAAGGATGTTCTATAATAGGCAATTTGTAGAACTGATGGTCCATGTCCTTGGTCCTCTACTGCTTGTATCTGCCCCATAGCTGGGTGATGAATGTATAGGTGAAATGTTTAAGTCTTTAAGACCTAAATATCACAGCTATTGATTAACCTAACAAAATATAGCGACATGGAACTGGAGGCCACATTGCAAGTAACTTGAGCACGATATAGGTATAAGGATCTCTTTACATGGTTTGTTTAGGAACTGACATGTGTCCTAGCAAGAATGAAGTGCTTTTGTGTGATGCTGTTCTGTTTACCTGACATGCCACTCACAGCCCTTTATACTGACATCAATGCACTAACATGGTCATCTATATTCTACAAGCTTCCATAGTATACTGATTGTTCAGTGACCTAACTCTTATATAATACATGTAATGGAGTACCTACTCATGTGTACGAGAGATAATCATTAGTGGATGTTGGCCATATAGCCGTTTAAGCCAAGAACACAATAAATGTAATACAGCGGAAGTAAGATTAGATGGATTAATACCTTGTGCAGTTGACAAAAGCAGGTAAATGTGAAATGTGAACATTTGTTTGGTTTAGTGACACAATGGGAATCCACCACAATTGCTGTTTGTTACAGTAGGTCACTACAAGTAGGACACCACTGTAGACAGGCAGTTCCCATGGGGTTGATGCATCACAGTAACTATTAAGCAGTGGTAACAAGGTCAACTGGAAGATGCCCAAACAGCAGTTGCAGAGGATGGGGCAGGTGAGTATGGCTCCTTTCTTACTGTATGTTTAAAGTGTCCATGGCCACAGAGTCAGACAACCCCTTTAAAAGCATTTTTCCAGGTTTTTAATATTGATGGCCTGTCTATAGCATAGCTGGTCAGTGTTAGAATGAAGTGGGCCTTGCCCTAGAATCACCGTCAGTGGGGATGAGCTACAGTACCAGGCGTAGCTGCAATTGTATGTACAACACTCTGCCCCCAAAGAGTGCCATGGCCTTTTAATTCTGCTGACAGGCAGGGGCTCCAGGACTGACCCTTACCGACCACATATTGCTGGTGTAGCCTAAAGATAGGCAAAAAAATATATAAACATCCCTTTAACCCCTTAAGGACCAAGCCCATTTTCCGGTGGAAAACACTTTTTTTTTTTTCTTAAACAGATTGTAAATTACCACTAAAAAAATAAATAAAAATCGTAATCCTTATCAGCTGCTGTATACTACAGAGGAAGTTATTTTCTTCTTGTGCAGTTCTTTCTGCTTACACCTCTGTCCGTGTCAGGAACTCCAGAGAAGGAGCAAATCCCCATAGCAAACCTATCCTACTCTGGATAGTTCCTGACATTGACAGAGGTGTCAGCAGAGAGCACTGTGGTCAGACTGAAAAGAAATTCAAATATAAAATAACTTCCACTGAAGCATACAGCAGCTGATAAGTACTGTAAGGGTTAAGATTTTTAAATAGAAGTAATTTACAAATCTGTTTAACTTTCTGTGACCAGTTGATTTAAAATAAACAGTTTTCAACCAGAGTACCCCTTTAACCCCTTAACAACAATTGACGTAAATGTACGTCATGGTGCCATGGTACTTAACGCACCATGACATACATTTACGCTCCGCCATGACCGCAAGCACCAGACTTATGCTCACATCATGTGCGGCAGGTCCCAGCTGCTATCAACAGCCAGGGACCTGCCGATAATGGCGGACATCCGCGGACATTAACCCTTCAGATGCCGTTACCAATTCAGATCACGGCTTCTGCGGCAGTGCAGTACTTTAAATGGATGATCGGATTGCCCGCAGCACTGCTGTGGGGATCCGATCATCCATAATGGCGGACAGAGGACCCCTCACCTGCCTTCATCTGTCTCCAAAGGTCTTCTGCTCTGGTCTGAGATCGAGCAGACCAGAGCAGAAGATCACCGACACCACTGATCAGTGCTATGCTTTATGCATAGCACTGAACAGTATTAGCAATCAAATGATAGCTATATATAGTCCACTATGGGGACTATTAAGACTTTAAAAAATGTTAGAAAAAAGTTAATAAATGTGAAAAATCCCCATCCCCAATAAAAATGTAAATCATCAGTTTTTCCCATTTTAGCACAAAAAAAGCGTAAACATTTTTTATAAATATATTTGGTGTTGTCGCATGAGTGAAAGTCTGAACTATCAAAATATATTGTTAATTATACCGTAGGTGAACGGCGTAAATGTAAAAAATTAAAAAGTCAAAAAATTGCTGCTTTTTTGTCACATTTTATTTTAAAAAATGTTAAAACCTAAGCAAACTTGGTATTGATAAAAACTGCAGATCACGGTACAAAAAATTTGCCCACATACTGTCCCTTATACAGAAAAATGAGAAAGTTATAGGTGGTCAAAATTAAGCAATTTCAAACATACTAATTTTGTTAAAATTAGATTTTTTTAAAGCGGTACAATTATAGAAAAACATATAACATGGTATAATTTTATTTGTTTTGACCCACAGAATAAAGAAAACATGTCATTTTTACCATAAAGTGCTTGATGATAGTGGGCTCCGGGTAGTGGTCCTACAGCGGTTATATAGATGTGTATACTGTGACTCCGGTGGCGTCCTCGTGGCAATGAGGCGCATGATTCTCCTGTGTCGGGTGCCGGGTGATTGACAGTTATCTTTCCTGGTAACAGGCGACTGGTTATTGGACTGGAAGTTGTATAGGCAGGTATATTGGTGGTCTAATTAATTTTAGGCACGCTGGACGCGTTTCAGGACTGTCTCAGTCCTTTCTTCAGCAGCTATAAATTAGGAGGAGGCCATAGGAGGGCAACAACCCAGCATCAGGACCGCTACCTCCGCCTTTGTGCAAGGAGAAGCAGGAGGAGCACTGCCAGAGCCCTGCAAAATGACCTCCAGCAGGCCACAAATGTGCATGTGTCCACTCAAACGGTAAGAAACAGACTCCATGAGGGTGGTATGAGGGCCCAACATCCACAGGTGGGGGTTGTGCTTACAGCCTAACACCGTGCAGGATGTTTGGCATTTGCCGGAAAACACCAAGATTGGCAAATTCGCCACTGGTGCCTTGTGCTCTTTACAAATGAAAGCAGGTTCACACTGAGCACATGTGACAGACGTGACAGTCTGGAGACACCGTGGAGAACGTTCTGCTGTCTCCTCCAGCAACATCCTCCAGCATGACCGGTTTGGTGGTGGGTCAGTAATGGTGTGGGGATGGCATTTCTTTGGGGGGGCTGCACAGCCCTCCATGTGCTTGCCAGAGGTAGCCTGACTGCCATTAGGTACCGAGATGAGATCCTCAGACCCCTTGTGAAACCATATGCTGGTGCGGTTTGCCCTGGGTTCCTCCTAATGCAAGACAATGCTAGACCTCATGTGGCTGGCGTGTGTCAGCAGTTCCTGTAAGAGGAAGGCATTGATGCTATGGACTGGCCCGCCTGTACCCCAGACCTGAATCAAATTGAGCACATCTGGGACATCATGTCTCACTCCATCCTGGAGATCAGGTTTGGGAGGTTTGAGAGAAAATCCCTCAGGAGACCATCTGCCACCTCATCAGGATCAGGCACATGCATTGTAGTGAGGTCTTACGGACACGTGGAGGCCACACACACTACTAAGCCTCATTTTGACTTGTTTTAAGAACATGACATCAAAGTTGTGACTCCATATCCAGACCTCCATGGGTTGATAAATTTGATTTCCGTTGATAATTTTTGTGTGATTTTGTTGTCAGCACATTCAACTATACAACTATTAGTTCATTCAGATCTAGGATATGATATCTTAGTGTTCCCTTTATTTTTTTGAGCCATGTACAATGAAAACCATTAACTCATTCAACTAAGAATTATTCATCAACTATATTATTCCCCTTACAGTCTTTTCAAAAAATACTATTAGACAACATTTTGAATAAATTTAGTTCAAAGATAGAGGAATAACTGTTTGGGGGTAGAAAAATATGGGAGAAATAGTAGGCTATGTATAAAAAAAAAAAGGCAGACATCATAACACCATGTGGAAGAGAATTCCATAGTCTCTCTGCTCTTACAGTAAATAATCCCCATCTAGGATGATGATGAAGAAACCTTCTTTCCTCGAAATATAGAGGACATCCCCTTGTTAAAGTATAAAAAGATCATTAGAAAGATCTCTGTACTGTCCACTCATATACTTGTACTTTGTGATCATATCACCCCTAAGACTTATTGTCTCTAAACGAAATGACCTTAAGATTGATAACCTGTCTTTGTACTGCAGCACAATCATAGCAAAATCAACATGTTCAGAAATCCACAGTATGTTCATATTTCAAAGTCAAAACTGTCTGCAACATGTGGATGGGATTTGTAAAATGTAATTCATCTGCTTCTGTAATTTGCGCTGATTTTAATGGCACAAATCTGAAGGCAATATCTTCCATGTTTGAATTTAGACGAATGATGGGAAACCCTCTAATACTATCCTGCTGGAATGTGCAAAAGATCCATGCAATGTACTTTTTTACATCCATAATCTCAGTTAATCTAATAAATGACAAATACACTTCTTGCACAGAGGAGACCAAATTGTTTTGCTCCACCAATCAGCAAACTTTTGTTTGACAGCTCTTGCTGCTCGCTGACAATATATGAATAATGAAGCTGATGTGTCATTCTGTGTATGAATTAGTAAAAAGGAACCTAGTATGTAGCTCAGATGTATGTAACTGCTCTATTGAAAGAAGTCTCCACTCCTCTCTAAATAAACATCACTTTTTATTTCACTTGTTTACTGCCTCTGCCAATATAGAGTAGAACACGTTCCACATAGGTGAGATACCGGTGAACCATGTCTATGGAACATCTATATCAAAGAGATCCATTGTCTTTCTATGGGGCATTTCCAGTACCTGTGCCCACAGTTTACATGCTGCATTGTGCCATTTTACAAACTCTAGAGGACAACTTGCAGAAAGATGAATACAGTAAATTGCAGTAAGCCAGGTTTAATCTACCTTGTAATGGAGATTAAGTGCAAGAACCTTAACTGCTCTCCTTCGTGACTACACTATATCACAGGACTCGGCTTTTGTTGAAGATCTTTTCTTTTAAGCAACAGGACTTTCATAACAACTGAGCAAACATAACATATAACTCTTATTTATTATATGGAAAAGATATGTGCGTATTTGCCTAATTTACACTCTCATTTTTCATCTGTAGTTTGTTTTCTGGACTTTTCAATCATAATTTCTTTTATACCTTTTATATTCTTTTATATTTTGTTATTTCATGCTCCTTGATTTTATGGGGGTGTGGGCTAGGACCATGTTACCCAATTTATGGCATTCTGCCTGTTGAAAAACAACAATTCCCATAATGGCCTGCTGTGAGTTTTCCCCAAGACTCATGATACTACTGATGCATTCATGCAATGGATGTTGTGTCTACAATTGTTCCCTATTGGAAAATACCCTTGTTCTCATCATACAAAATCAGACCAAGAGGAAAAATAACATTACGGCATGCACAGCTGCATGCCAAATTGCATAGATATTCTTATGGAGGCTCCGTGTGATGACAAGAGTGATTGTGAATCCACGATACGCCACCTATTTCCATCTGTTTTCATATCTACTTTCCATCAGTTTCAATTTTGTATCTATATCTGCCTTTGGGTAAAATGAATCAAATGCTGCATGCAAGTACACCTAGGAACTTGGCCTTATATTGAAGCTTTACTTTGGAACCAGTTTAGGCACCATGTTTTGGGTAATGTACTTCCCTAATAAAATGTGTAACCCACATTGTGCCTTTTACAAATATGAGCTACACTTATAATAAAGCAGGGCAGATGTTGAGAAGGAAAACATTGTGACAGCCCTTCTGCTAACTCTATTCAGAAAATACAGGTTATCTAAAGCACCATTTGCTTTGTTTGATGTTAGGGAACGGACTGACAGGCCTTATAAGATTGTTGACAACTCTTGCCCAAATCATTATATTTAATGCTGTTTTTTTTGTTAAGGGGAACCTGTAATCGCTTTAATGCTTTGGGAAGCATGAAACAGGGGCAAGCTCCATTTTTACAATGGTGTATGATTCACTATGAAGCACCACAGCATTTCAGGAGAATTATAAATAATAATACTGACTGAAAATGGGGCTCCAGGACTTCTCCCTGTCAAACAAGGGAGTGCCCTACATTTTAAAAATGGGTTTCACTCTACAGCAAGTCATTGTATATTGTTAGCTTATGCTATAGCTGGGCAATAGATGGGATATTGGATGCCCAAAAATGTTGCTTTCTGTCTAGTCATTCAGTAACCATCTCAAGTTAAAGAACACCCCTATTTAAATAGAACCTGCCGCTATTTTTATGCTGTCCAGACCATAGCATGAAACATTGACAGACTCCCTTATTACCATCATATATGATTTACTCTGAATGGCTGTGCCACTTTATCCCCTTAAGGACCAGCCTAAATTAGGGATTTTCTTAGGGGTTGACCTGGATGGAAGCATGGCGTTTGCCTCTTCCACCAAAAATAGCCCACGACAGGGTTTCCCAAACAGGGTGCCTCCAGCTGTTGCAAAACTCCCAGCATGCCTGGACAGTCAATGGTTGTCCCGCAATACCGGGAGTTGTTGTTTTGCAACAGCCTGAGGCTCCGTTTGGAAACAGTGCCAAGACATTTTTAATTTTATGTGGGGTTATTATGTAAGGGTGTGTGTATATGTAGTGTTTTACTCTTTATTTTGTGTAGGGTAGTGTAGTGTTTTTAGGGTACATTCACACAAGCGGGGGTTCACAGTGAGTTTCCCGCTGGGAGTTTGAGCTGCAGTGGAAAATTTGCCCCAGCTCAAACTTGAAGTGACAAACTCGCTGTAAACCCGCATAACGCTAAGTTGCGTACACTAAGTTAGATAACAAACCCTAAACCAGTGTTTCGCAACCAGTGCACCTTCAGCTGTTGCAAAACTAAAACTCTTAGCATGTACTGAAAGCTGAAGGGCATGCTGGGAGTTGTAGTTATGCAACAGCTGGAGGCACAACTACCAGCATGACCTTTGTCTGTCTGTGCATGCTGCGAGTTGTAGTTATCAACACAAAAAAGAATTAAGAGGCACTGTCTCTGTAGTAGACCATAGGCCACCAACACATATACACCAAAATAAAGGCCAAAGAAAATGGTCATAACGAATATAAATCTTTATTACACAAATACTAAAAACACTACAACATGTTAAAACAACATAAATCAAGTAAAGTAAAGGATGGTTGCACATACAGAAAAAGGAGATGAGGATATTACATATGGCACCTACTGGGAATGAATAGACAACCTTGTAATAACAAGAGAAAAAGACTAAGACACAATTACAAATAAGCAATGTGTCTAATAACAGAAAGACTGGTGCCAGGATAGATCAAATAAATATACATACAATGTAACAAAGGGGTAAAGGCTGAAAGGCAATAAGGTTATGAGTAACAATGTAAAGACCAGCCATGCCACACACCCCACATACAATACCTCACCTCACCCCGAACGCATTTTCGCTAAGGCTTTGTCAAGGGGCGTGGTTGTAGTTATGTAACAGCTGGAGGCACACTTTTTCATAGAAAAAATGTGCATCCAGCTGTTGCATAACTACAACTCCCAGCATGCACAGACTGCCAAAGGGCATGCTGGGAGTTGTAGTTGTGCCTCCAGCTGTTGCATATAAAACTCCCAGCATGCCCTTTGGCTTTGCATGCTGGGAGTTGTAATATACAACAGCTTGTGGTATACAGCTGATAATACAACTCCAAGCATGCAACTCCAAAGGGCATGCTGGGAGTTGTAGTTATTCAACAGCTGAAGGCACAACTACAACTCCCAGCATGCCCCATGCTGGGAGTTGTAGTTATGCAATAGCTGGAGGCTTCAATGAAAAAGTGTGCCTCCAGCTGTTGCATAACTACAACTAGCAGCATGCAAAAACATCCAAAGGGCATGCTAGGAGTTGTAGTTGTGCCTTCTGCTGTTGCATAACAACAACTCCCAGCATGCCCTTTTGTGCATGCTGGAAGTTGTTGCTAAGCAACAGCAGGAGGCACAGCCTTACTTCCTGCGGTTGCCTGCTCCCTCCTCATCACTGCCGTTTGTCTTGGGACCCCGATCCCACCACAGACGCCGGTGTCCACTCCTGAAACTCGCTCTCGCACTCCAGAATAGGGGCGGTGCCATTAGTGACACCCCTAGCAGGACTCCTGATTTGTCGGCTGGTAAAGGCCGACGAATCAGGGCGATTGTGAGGTGGCACCATCTCACTCCTGCTGGTAAAGGGTGATACGTGCTGTCTCGGACATTTTTTCTAACCAGCTGTCCTTGCTGGCTCATAAAAAGGGGTCCAGAGAGGAAGACCCACCCCATGTGCCTTAAAAGAAACATTACACTGTGACAGCGATATGTAAGTTATTAGCATCATGTTAAAAAGCAAAAAGAGCTGAAGTTTTCTGTCTAACTGCTCAATGACGATGTCACGTCCGGTGAGCTGTGCATGATGGGAGAATATCCCCATAAGAACTGCACAGCTCCCGGGATGTGAGTCAGCAGAGAGCAGTTAGACAGAAAACAACGACTCAACTTCAGAAGCTAATAACTATTGGAAGGATTAAGATTTTTTAATAGAAGTAATTTACAAATCTGTTTAACTTTCCGGAGCCAGTTGATATATATATAAAAAAGTTTTGGCCTGGAATACCCCTTTAAGGAGTCCAGTGGGTGATTCTATCATTAACCCCTTAACGACGCAGGACGTATATTTACGTCCTGCGCCGGCTCCTGCGATATGAAGCGGGATCGCTCCGCGATCCCGCATCATATCGCGTGGGTCCCGGCGCTAATCAATGGCCGGGACCCGCGGCTAATACCACACATCGCTGACCGCCGCTTCTAAAGTGAAACTGAAAGTATCCCGGCTGCTCAGTCGGGCTGTTCGGGACCGCCGCGGTGAAATCGCGGCGTCCCGAACAGCTGATCGGACACCGGGAGGGCTCTTACCTGCCTCCTCGGTGTCCGATCGACGAATGACTGCTCCGTGCCTGAGATCCAGGCAGGAGCAGTCAAGCGCCGATAATGCTGATCACAGGCGTGTTAATACACGCCTGTGATCAGGATGAGAGATCAGTGTGTGCAGTGTTATAGGTCCCTTTGGGACCTATAACACTGCAAAAAAAAAGTAAAAAAAAAGTGTTAATAAAGGTCATTTAACCCCTTCCCTAATAAAAGTTTGAATCACCCCCCTTTTCCCATAAAAAAAATAAAACAGTGTAAAAAAAAAAACAAATAAACATATGTGGTATCGACGCGTGTGTAAATGTCCGAACTATAAAAATATATAATTAATTAAGCCGTACGGTCAATGGCGTACGCGCAAAAAAATTCCAAAGTCCAAAAAAGCGTATTTTGGTAACTTTTTATAACATTAAAAAAATGAATAAAAAGTGATCAAAAAGTCAGATCAAAACAAAAATCATACCAATAAAAACTTCAGATCACAGCGCAAAAAATGAGTCCTCATACCGCCCCGTACGTGGAAAAATAAAAAAGTTATAGGGGTCAGAAAATGACATTTTTAAACGTATACATTTTCCTGCATGTAGTTATGATTTTTTCCAGAAGTGCGACAAACCTATATAAGTAGGGTATCATTTTAACCGTATGGACCTACAGAATAATGATAAGGTGTAATTTTTACCGAAATATGCACTGCGTAGAAACGGAAGCCCCCAAAAGTTACAAAATGGCGTTTTTTTTTCGATTTTGTCGCACAATGATTTTTTTTTCCATTTCGCCGTACATTTTTGGGTAAAATGACTAATGTCACTGCAAAGTAGAATTGGCGACGCAAAAAATAAGCCATAATATGGATTTTTAGGTGGAAAATTGAAAGGGTTATGATTTTTAAAAGGTAAGGAGGAAAAAACGAAAGTGCAAAAACGGAAAAACCCTGAGTCCTTAAGGGGTTAAGAGACACAATTGAGAGACACTGTTCACTGGACTGTTCACAATCTGCTCATCTCCTCCTACCGTATAACATGATGCTGATAGATTAGATAGCATTTTCATGGAAACAGGTTCCCTTTAATAGGATGTATATAAGAAGTGTCTTCTTGAAACAAGCCCATAACTTTACATATAACTGTATGCTTACAAAATGTATATGAGCACCTAAAATATTTATAGGACTCACGGGACAGTATTATGCACAAAGCAATGTTTTTTACTCCCTTCAAACTATAATGAAATGTAATAACATCCAAAAGACTCTATTATTGCTTGTTTGTGCATTGGTATTTGCTGCTTGGAAACAGACATTTAATAACCTCTATTATAACTATTCCATTTACTTTAGAGCTCTTGTTTGTTGTTGGGATCAAATTGTGGTCATTGTGGATGTCCTAAAGATCTGTAGAAAAAAGCAGTTTGGGTAGTATAACAGTAAACAAACCAGTAGTATATCACTGCATTTCTACACAATGAGATAGCACACAATGGGCCTCATTTGCTAGGAGAGGAGTGGAGTTTTCCATGGTATTTACTATTGCATATTGTATTTGGTGATTTTCCCTACGTTTTGCTCTTTTTACACATGCTCTGAGCTATCAGGTTTTCCAGAGCTTTATGTGGAAACATGAGTAAATTTTAAGGTCTCTTTAGAAAATGTAGTTTTTTTTTTTTTTTGGAGGCACCTCCCTTTTTCCAGATGGCCACACCCACTTTTTTAAAGTGTGAAGAGTTAGTAACGTTTTTTGGATTTTTTTGTCTGAAATTCTGGCGCATCACACATGCAACATAAAAAATACCCTACAAAATCTACTCGGAAAAGCCTTAGTAAATAAGGCCCAATGGGTCATTGAGTTAAACATAACCAGGTTGATGCACAGAACCCTCACTAATTTGTCTCCTATAATTTTGTTCCCCCCAATGAGAAAGTGGCAAGTTAACACACACATTTGTTGCAAATTTTTGGTACGGATTCCAACAGAAGTATAGTGCATGTATGCAAATGCAATTTATACATTAAGCATGCAGCAGCAGAATGCATATGACCTTTAGGTTGTTAAGGGGACATTCAGAAGACATATTTCTATGTTTAAAACTGCACATGGTAAAAGAATTCTGCTCCTTGTTCGTTGATAATTGGAAACTAAGAAGTCACAAAGACATTCTGGAGGGATGAACTCTCCAAAAATTGCAAGCTCTGCTTTAAAAATAGATAAGTGTATGAACATATCTCCTGCAGTAACATAAACTCAGTGTAAAGATGACATTCCCCACTACTAAAAATTAGTATATGAGGAGGAACCAGATATGGGGGGGGAACTAAATCAGATGAACCCAAGAACCCACAGGTCCTGGGGACCATTTTGAAATAAATAAAGTTATGCAGTAAATCTCTGCTTAGCTTACATCAACAAGTTGGCACTCTCTTAATGGATGTAACGATTATTAGGGATGATATGAACAAGCTTTGTGACAGATTGGCTGACATAGATGGAGTTGTCGTGGATCTGGTTCTCAAAATGGGGACCTTGAAGGGGATACACTTTAAAGAGGAAAGTAAATGATATGGAAGACAGATCAACATGTAATAACATTAGATTTATTAGTTTACTAAAGGTAGCTGAAAATGGGGACACTAGAGCCTTCTGCTTAAAGTGGCTGATAGAGACATTTAAATCTGAAAACCTATTTTCTATGTTCAGTTTAGAAAAACCCCACAACGTGAGAGGTACCTGGTGTTGGTTTGCTTTATTTCCTGACTTTGTGAAAGAGACTTTTTAGTGACTCCATGGAAGCTAACCATTGGTTTGAACTTCTCTTCGTTTGTATCTGGGGGTTTCTCATATAGGAAGGTGATGGGAGAATAGGAAAAGGCAAGGCCTATGTCAAGATTTTATAGATAGGATTTTAAAACTACCTGTAATGTAAGGAGTTAGGAGAAAGAATGAAACAGATGTGCAGTTTTGCCCTGATGAATATTTACTTACCTGGTGTCATCTGTCTTTTGGAAACGCACACTATTATCCTAGCTATCTTCAAATAATTTTTTTAAATAATTTTTGCCATTTTTTTTATACTGTCACTGCAGTTTTTGAGACAAAATTAGAAGTGTATCCAGTAGGAAGGAGAAGTTTAAATCCTTCTCTTATAATTCACATTTCTTTTTGAATACATTCTGGCTTTGGCTCAAAAACTGCAGTGGCAGTCTTCCAAAAAAAAAAAAAAAAATTGCCAGAAAAAAATTATGTCTGATCGCAGGGCAGGATCTCGGCTGCAGCACCCCGCTGTCATTACTGCACAGAGCTAACTCACTCTGTGCGTAATGACGGGCAATACTGGGGCCGGAGCATTATGACGTTACAGCTTTGTCCCCTCATGACGTCACGGCCCTGTCAATCAATACAAGTCTATGGAGGGGCGTGGTGGCCGTCACGCCCCCTCCCATAGACTTGCATTAAGGGGGGCGGGCTGTGACGTCACAAGGGGGCAGAGCCGTGATGTCACGATGTTCCAGTCCCGGTATCGCCCGTCATTACGCACAGATCAAGTTAGCTCTGTGCAGTAATGACAGCGGGGTGCTGCAGCCGAGATCCTGGGGTCCCCAGTGGCGGGACCCCTGCGATCAGACATCTTATCCCCTATCCTTTGGATAGGGGATAAGATGTCTAGGGGCGGAGTACCCCTTTAAGAAAAGGTGGACTGCTAGGGAATTTCGCTCAGTTTTCTTGAGCTATTCTTCAGGAGTTGCAGTTTTTGTACATAGGAAAATTCTTTTTGGGGTAGTCAGTTCATTGATAGATGGTAACGGTAGGTATGTTTTTTTTACATACCATTATTCAAAATCAGGAGTAATTAATATCCTTTGTATTCATCCCACCACAATTCTAGTTGAATTCTAATTGAAGTTCTAAGGCAGCTCTTAGTATTTGTAAAAAGGCACTGTCAGATTAAATAACTTTTTACATGTTGCACATCTTGAAAAAAACAAGAAATCATGACTTAAAAAAAAAAAAAAGACCACTAGGGGTCCCTATACCATCCTGAACACGCTCCTGTCCGGCTGTAGCACAGTCTGGGACAAAGTCCAGTATTTGCGGGCAGGACTAGCACTCCTCTATGCTCACTCCTGTCCTGTCTATCAGATTCCTGTCTGAAAACAGAGGAGAGGGGCTGCAGAGCAGTCTGCAGTGATTGGATGAAGAGACACAACACAGCTCAGGGAGGTAGCAAATGCATGGTAAGTAAGGGTGGGCTTAGTTCTTGCCTTGGGCGCACCTATACATGATGTCCAAAGGGCAGACAGAAAAGTCAAGAAGTCTATTCCATTTAGTCAATTTCTCCGGTTGAGGAGACTGAATAGTGATGATGGAATTTTTGATAGACAAACTGCTGAACTGGACAATAGGTTTCTAAACAGAGGTTACCCTACTGAGATTGTCCAAACAGCCCTAAGAAGAGCACGTAATCTAGACCGGGATGAAGCTAGGTGTTCTAGAAGGAGAAAGGAAGGTAGAACAACTGAGAGGTTTGTGTTCTCCTTTAAACACAGTTTGATGAACCAGATTATCCAAATGGCAGTGAGGCGACACTGGCATCTCATCGAAGGAGACTGTGATTTGGGAGCCACCGCTGTCAATTGTCCCCTATTTTCCTACAGAAAAACGAAGACTCTAGGTAGCCTGCTCGGCCCCAATCAATATAGAGAAAAACCCGATAACTGGGTACAGAAGGGGAGACCCCAGGGAGACTTTAAGTGCAGGCAATGTAAATTATGAGCCTCTATTGCCGAAAAGAAAAATCTGACTATGGGGGCGGGGCGGGGGGTGGGGGGGTGAACTGGCATGTACGTGATTTCATCACTTGTAAATCGAGGTATGTTGTGTTGCGGGCTGTTTTACATCGGTAAGACCATCCGGAATTTAAACACCCGCATTAAGGAACATTTGAAATAAATCCTTTTGCAACGTGAAAGCAGGTGTATTCTGCGAACAGGGGCTATGGGAACAGGTGGTCTAAATGAGAAAATAGACATGAGTATGTTTTTATAAAGTAATCCTTATTGTTTTTAATCTTTGTCTATGTACATTATTTTAATCACAATTTCACTATGTACTTACCCTGATGGGTTTATATCCTCTTCCGCAGTGAGAAGAGGGTCATATGATGCCGGGTTGCTGTGGATACAGAGGAAGCTTCGGTGGATCAGCTGATGGAGTGTTTAACAACGTCACTTTCGTCAACAGCGGAGCGCCCTGTGGGTACCTGGAGATTGCTTGTTTTTATCGTGATTCTATTTCAGCGGGACGAAGCTGCAGAGACCCCTTGATGATACACCCTGTTCCATTGTTGTACTTGGTTGGAGTACAACTTCATGTGGTAAGCGCAATTCACACTTAGCGTTACCAACTCACCTTTGGTGTTACACTACGGAGCGCATCCGTTTGTGCTTTTTTTATTTTAATTAGGGAAGAGGTATTTAAGGAAGGCGGGGATAGTACGACAACGAACTGGAAGAACCACTTTACGTACGAAACAGACGTTATTCGTGCGGTGGTAATTTAGAGCACCTGCATCACGCTGTTTGTAACCCACTGAGCTGTTGAATAAAGAAGCTTGCTTTGAATATTCGGTGAGTTGCTACTTTTCTTTCTGCCCTTTGGACATCATGTATAGGTGCGCCCAAGGCAAGAACTAAGCCCACCCTTACTTACCATGCATTTGCTTCCTCCCTGAGCTGTGTTGTGTCTCTTCATCCAATCACTGCAGACTGCTCTGCAGCCCCTCTCCTCTGTTTTCAGACAGGAATCTGATAGACAGGACAGGAGTGAGCATAGAGGAGTGCTAGTCCTGCCCGCAAATACTGGACTTTGTCCCAGACTGTGCTACAGCCGGACAGGAGCGTGTTCAGGATGGTATAGGGACCCCTTGTGGTCTTTTTGTTTTTTTAAGTCATGATTTCTTTTTTTTTCAAGTCGTACAACATGTAAAAAGTTATTTAATCTGACAGTGCCTTTTTACAAATACTAAGAGCTGCCTTAGAACTTTCAACTAGAATGGTGGTGGGATGAATACAAAGGATATTAATTACTCCTAATTTTGAATAATGGTATGTAAAAAAAAACATACCTACCGTTACCATCTATCAATGAACTGACAACCCCAAAAGGAATTTTCCTATGCACAAACACTGCAACTCCTGAAGAATATCTCAAGAAAACAGTGAAATTCCCTAGCAGTCCACCTTTTCTTAAAGGGGTACTCCGCCCTTAGACATCTTATCCCCTATCCAAAGGATAGGGGATAAGATGTCTGATCGAAGGGGTCCCGCCACTGGGGACCCCCAGGATCTCGGCTGCAGCACCCCGCTGTCATTACTGCACAGAGCTAACTCGATCTGTGCGTAATGACGGGCGATACAGGGACTGGAGCATCGTGACATCACGGCTCTGCCCCCTTGTGATGTCATGGGCCGCCCCCTTAATGCAAGTCTATGGGAGGGGGCATGAAGGCCGTCACACCCCCTCCCATAGACTTGTATTGATTAACAGGGCCGTGACGTCATGAGGGGACAAAGCTGTCACGTCACGATGCTCCGGCCCCAGTATTGCCCGTCATTACGCACAGAGCGAGTTAGCTCTGTGCAGTAATTACAGTGGGGTGCTGCAGCCGAGATCCCGGGGGTCCCCAGCGACGGGACCCCTGCGATCAGACATAATTTTTTCTGCTATTTTTTTTTTCTTTTTGGAAGACTGCCACTGCAGTTTTTGAGCCAAAGCCAGAATGTATTCAAAAAGAAATGTGAATTATAAGAGAAGGATTTAAACTTCTCCTTCCTACTGGATACACTTCTCATTTTGTCTCAAAAACTGCAGTGACAGTTACAGGACAGGTACATTACAGGTAGTTTTAAAATCATATCTATAAAACCTTGACATAGGGTCCCTCCCAAAATTACACCCTCCCCCCCCCTAATCTTTGTCTATGTACATTGTTTTAATCACAATTTCAGTATGTTGTACTTACCCTCCTTGTTTATATCCTCTCTCGCAGTGCGAAGAGGGTCATATGATGCCGGGTTGCTGTGGATACAGAGGAAGCTTCGGTGGATCAGCTGATGGAGTGTTTAACAACATCACTTCTGGCAACAGCGGAGCGTCCTGCGGGTATCCGCAGCAACGAAAGCATCTGACCGCGCACATAGATGACGCCAGTGCGAAAGCAGTCTGGGAAAAATAGTCGCAATCTTATGACTCTTCTTGTTTGCTTGTTGTCTAATTAGGGAAGATGTATTTAAGGAAAGCGGGGATAGTACGACAACAAACCGGAAGAAGCACTTTACGTGCGAAACGGACGTTCGTGCGGTGGTAATTTAGAGCACCTGCATCACGCTGTTTGTAACCCACTGAGCTGTTGAATAAAGAAGCTTGCTTTGAATATTCGGTGAGTTGCCGCTTTCCTTTCTGCCCTTTGGACATCATTTTCAATTGCCTTCGTGTTTTGGGAGCGTAGCACCACCAGTTAACAAGCCGCAGCAAGTGACTGTGCCCATTGTATATCAGACAGAGAGGAGGATCTAGTAGTATTCTATGCATCCCTTACAAGACGATAGTGCCAGCTGATCTTTCTATGCGATATTCTTGCACCTATACATGAGCAGTGAATGTCAGAATGAGTGAGTAGCAGAAAAAATTGATTTGTGAGCTAAATAAGGAAGCTATGCACATAAAAAAGACATGTAAAGCATCTGCATGACCAGTCACAGCCTTGTGTGTGCACACTAAGGTTTGGAAGCAGACCCAGCATGCCGCCTTGACTGTGACATCCAGTCTTGCCTCCAAACCTCACTGCACACACGGGGCTGCGGCAGAGAAGCCCTATATGTCTGCAGTGTGAAATATGGATCATATACTCTACGTGTAACCTTGCCTTTAAAACGAATAAAAGAGGAGCACTTTTCCATTTTAATACAAAAGGCCCCAAAAAATTATTTTCAAGGGCATCAACTTAGAATACAAAACGAGCTCTGAGAATGAGGAAAGTTTCAAGAAAATTTACAGTTTTGTTAAAAAATGCGAGCTTGGCTATTCCCCAAAAACAGAAAGAAAAATTAGATAAACCATTATCATTGGCGGAAATAAAAATGACCCTAAATTTTGTGTCTGGATCTTCCATTTTGGGGAATATGGAATAGCATTTGAAATATTTAGAGAGTTTTGCAATGTATTACGTCCTTCATTGGAGGTGGACTTAAATCAAACCTGACTGAATAAATATTGTAAACATTATCCTTATACCTCAAATAATGAGAATAGAAGCTTATAGGCTAATTTCATTGATCAATACGGACATTAAAATTAATGCAAAAGTCCTCCTTCGTAGGCTGAAAGAGGTTGTGCTAAGTATTATAGGGCCAGAGCCAACAGGATTTATCCCCAAAAGAACTATGTAAAGGGTCCCTCAGCTCCTTCTTGTACATTGATGCCAAAAAGGCATTTGACAGACTTGACTGGAGGTATCTGTGGGATGTTCTGAGGGCTTATAATTTTGGTGAAGGATTTATTATATGGGTTAGGCTGATGTATATTAATCCAAAGGCAGTAATCTCTATTAATGGGTCAATGTCTGAACCTTTTGAGTTGAAAAGGGGTAGCCGCCAAGTGTAACCCCTTGATAAGGGAGTGACACATATAGGGTACATATTTAAGGCATTTTGAGGATCTTTGAGGAAATTAAGGCACTGTATAAAATCTCAGATAGACATATGTTTTGGTACCTACAAATAAAAAAATGTATATAATAACACTAAAGAAAAAAAATATTTCTAATTGTTAAGCAAACATTTTGATTAAGATATATACAATCCTTTGTTGTAAGTTTCCTCAGAGCTTCCAGTAAAAAAAAAAAATACAAAATAAAAAAATGGGAAGAGGACTAAAGGAGTATGTGGAAAGAAAATTGGAATAGGTCTTTGGATAATGTAGGAAAAGTTTTGGTCAATTCAATGGGATAGTCCAAGTTGAGATTTTGTACAGAATTTCTTTCCCACTACTGAGTATTTGTATTCTTGCATTTAATTTGAAATTGTCCAAAAATCCAATAGTTTTGGGAAGAGGTAGGAAAGGAAATAAAAAAAAATAAAAGATAGAATGGGAGAGATTTGATTATAAAGATTGGTTAAATCTTAGAGCAGCAAGTGGGAACAAATATATATATATATATTTTCCCCATACTTGACGTTGGGCATGGATGAGTTTAAAAGGGGGAAAAACAAATGTAATATGTATGATGTAATGATGTATTTTTGGAAATCATTTTTAATGTTTATAAAGATTTAATAAAAAATAAATAAAAAAAGATGACAAAACACATTCTAGGAGAAAAGTCTTGTGAACTTTATTCAGTTTACTTATTACTTTTACACATGTATCATAGCTTGCATCCCATATGGTAATGTGGAGACATTATTTGAAGTGGCAAACGTTCACAGATCTGACTTATATTTTGTTTGCACATCTGTAGTCAGTTACACAGGTAAACTAGTTTAATAGATACAACAGTGGAACAGGCCGTATACTACTTTGACATACTGTGAGTCTTTATTTAGAAAGGCAGCATTGTGGCTCAGTCTGTGTTTGTTCTGTCACATAAGTCCCTGAGGGTTCTTTTAAAATCATTGATGAAACCAAATTTGTAACTGTAGGTTCACATTCTCATGGGATTCTGCATTTTAAGTTCAACGGGAAAAAAAAATCTATATCCTTGAAAGGAGATACCTTGTGTTTTCACTTAGATTTATAATGTTACAATAATTGTAAGTAGAACTAAAAGAGGGAAACACACTTAATATGTGAAAATGTATCAAAACATTGTACATTTTAACCCCTTAAAGAGGTACTCTGTTTGAAAAATCTTTCCAGTACTTATCAGCTGCTGTATGCTCCACAGGAAGTTGAGTAGTTCTTTCCAGACAGACCACAATGCTCTCTGCTGACATATCTGTCCATGTTAGGAACTGTCCTGGGCAGGATAGGTGTGCTATTGTTCCTGCTCTGGACAGTTTCTGACATGGATGGAGGTGTCAGCAGAGAGCACTGTGGTCAGACAGAAAAAATAAATTAAAAAGAAAAGAACTTCCTGTGGAGCATACAGCAGCTGAAAAGTACTGGAAGAATAATATTTTTAAATAGAAGTAATCTACAAATCTATTTAACTTTCTGGTACCAGCTGATTTAAAAAAAAATTGTCTTCCACTGGAAAACACACTAGGCAGTTATTTTTGCATTTTTCCTCCTCTTCTTCTAAAAGCCACACCTTGTTTTATATCCATCCAGACCCACATGAGGCCTGTTTTTTGAGCAACCAATTTTACTTTGTAATTATATCCTTTATTTTACCATAAAATGTATAGCAAAACTAAAAAATATTATTTGTGTGGAAACATTGTAAAGAAAACTGCAAATTTGGAGGGTTTTTATTTTCATGCTGTACACTTTACGGTAAAATAACATGTTTTCTTCTGAGTTTAAAAGATCAAAATGATACCCATGTTTAGATGCTTTTCTATTATTGTACTGCTTTAACCACTTGGGGATGCAGTAAAATAATACGCCTTGCATCCCGAATCCTTAAGGACCCAGGGCATACAGATACGCCCGTGGGAATTTCGGTCCCCGAAGCTCACCGGGCGGGGACCAGACCGTGATGCCTGCTGAAATCATTCAGCAGGCATACTGTGCCAATGCCTGGAGGGGTCCTGAGAACCCCACCCCCCTCCCATGTCGGCAATCGATGCATATCGCCAGTCTGAAATTTCAGACCAGCAATCTGCGTCAATTTCGGGTCATACGGATCTCCGGTGACCCGGAAAATAAGGAGAATCGAGGCTATCCAAGACACCCCTGATCCCCTTGAAGGGATAGGAGTGAGGTGGCAGGGGTGCCCCCCCCCTCCTATCCCTGCTATTGGTTGGTCAGAAGGGGTGGGGAAGGGGGTTAAAGTTCGGTTCCCCTGCTCTGCCCACCCACGTTAGTCCAGGCAGAGTAGGGAAACTGTGCTGGGACCGTTGCCGGAGGTCCCTTACCGGTGGTGATCCTCCTCTGTGTGGCGGTAGGCGGCAATCCTCTGTGTGCAGCGGGGGGGGGGGGGGGGGGTTGAGAGGGAGAGGGGTAGCCCCGCGGCCATAAGAAAGTTATTGTTTTCAGCACAGGGTGCCTCCAGTTGTTTCACCACTACAATGCCCAGCATGCCCTGACAGCCAATAGATGTCAGCGCAAACTGGAAGTTGTGGTGGAACAGCTGGAGGCACCCTGTATAGGTGAACTAAGGGCGGAAGTCAGCCCCCCCCAGCAGGCATCAGTGACGTTGCGCCCTCTGGGGAAGTCTGCCTGGTAAGTGAGCACACTACTAGGCACACAAAAAGGCATTTTTAGTATAGTAAAAAAAAATTTAAGGGCAGAGAGGGGTTAGGGATAGATGGGCAATAGGCAGGGACAGAAAAGAAAAAGGATGGTGGGAGCTACTCTTTTAAGGATGTCCTACTGCAGAAATCACCTCAGCAGTCATTTTGTAATTTCAAGGGAACCTGACAGCAAATTTTAAGTTCCCAAGCAGAACCACAACAATAAAAACAAAGCAGTACATGGTGTCCTTTGACCTTAAAGTAGACTTGTGGTTGCAATTAACTTTTCAATTAAATCCTGCTTTTCTATACGCATAAGTTACTGATGCATGGAAAACATTATAGAGCAGTACTAAGCAGTCTAAACTGTGCTGTGAATGCAGTACAGGTGAGACCTACTACTCAAAGTAAGGCTTGTTTTACACTGCTGCTAGGACACAACAGTGTGACAGCCTTCGGGGTAGCCAGGGGAAATAGCGGGAGAAAAAATAAAGCTTGCGCTATCTTTTTCTCCCGCTATTCCTGTCAAAAAGCAACGGCGCCCGACAGCCCCCATAATAGTATATGGGAGCCGTCGGGACCCGTTGTTGCCAGTTGCTCCCCGTCACGAGAATGGCTGGGGAGCAACGGCAGTGTGAAAGGGGCCTAAGCTGGTGTACTTTTTTGCAGTTTCTGTCTCCTTCTAGCTCTCTCCAATTTTTCTTCCTCCCATTTCTCTTCCCCCTCCCCTAGCCATAGACTTGTATCTACAGCATGTAAGTAATCCCTTAGTGAGCTGCTCACTGCTATGTAAACACAAGAGGGACTTGAGCTGATTTTTTTTTCTGTTTTAATTATTTTGGAGTGGGGGGGGGGGGCAGGAAAAGAGCCTAATAAAGGGAAGAAATAAGCATTTTCTCTAACAGGATAAATTACAGAGGTCAATTAGAATACAACAATATTACCTGTTAGTAGCCTTAAATGGGCCAGAAATCTAGCACAAAATATACCAATGGGTTGCTAGTTGTGAGGTCCTGGGGATTTGTGTATTATTATGCAATCCTTTGATATGGGAAAATATACCCCTTGGTGCCAAGGAATTTTGTGCAGTTCTACTATTGGCAATATTGTGTAGGAATAATTGGCAAGTGTAGCATAAATTATAGATCTGTTCTGTGATGGTTGGGAGGAAAAATACATTTTGACATCCTTGCTTTAGGCAAAAAAAATAACTTGGCCAACTATTGTAATGTCCCACTACAAGCAATAGAAAATCTTGAGAAAGAATATGGGGGAAACTGTTGGTAAAGTTTGTGTTGCAAAAGAATTTGACCAAGTACAACAAATAGAAAGCATAACAATATAAAGAAAAATCTTTCTGTGTATACACTTAATAAACAAAAATGTACTAGAACACAGCAAGTACAGTGGGGAAGTGCCTAAAACTTAACTTTTAATAATTATGTAAAAAATACCAAGTTGTGCTCAAATCCAAACGCTAAATAATAATAAATATTAACCCCTTAAGGACCAAGCCCATTTTAACCTTAAAGGGGTATTCCAGGCCGGAGGAGGAACTGATGATCCCTATATATAACTTATCGGCTAAGGTACTGTCTGCTCATCATATCTCCTTACTGTCAAAGGGACTGTCCTTTTCGCCCACTCGATCCTTTGACTTGTTTTCTACCTTATTGGACGTTAAAGGGGTATTCCAGGCAAAAACTATTTTTTTATATATCAACTGGCTCCGGAAAATTAAACAGATTTGTGAATTACTTCTATTAAAAAATCTTAATCCTTCCAATAGTTATTAGCTTCTGAAGTTGAGTCGCTGTTTTCTGTCTAACTGCTCTCTGATGACTCACGTCCCAGGAGCTGTGCAGTTCCTATGGGGATAATCTCCCATCATGCACAGCTCCCGGGACGTGACATCATCATTGAGCAGTTAGGCAGAAAACTTCAGAAGCTAATAACTATTGGAAGGATTAAGATTTTTTAATAGAAGTAATTTACAAATCTGTTTAACTTTCCGGAGCCAGTTGATATATAAAAAAAGTTTTTGCCTGGAATACCCCTTTAACGTCCAATAAGGTAGAAAACAAGTCAAAGGATCGAGTGGGTGAAAAGGACAGTCCCTTTGACAGTTAGGAGATATGATGAGCAGACAGTACCTTAGCCGATAAGTTATATATAGGGATCATCAGTTCCTTCCTGCGGTTCCGATGCGGATTTCTTCTTCTGCCTGGCGGAGCGATGCTTTCTGCCAGCGCGTCGTTTTTTGACGGTTTAGCCTTAGCAGATGTGGCTGGAACAGTTGAAACAGAAGGAGTGGAGTTATGTAGACGAGGCACATCAGCAGATTCTGGAGCCGAATCCGAGGAATCCATCTCTGTGGAACTGAAGTTAACTCGTTGTACACTTTTTCCACGGCGATGGTGCATGTACTTTCTCAAAATGGAACGGGGAAATATAAAAGTATCTAGCCATGGGTTTCATTTTAATCGTATTGACCCACAGAATAAAGAACACATGTCATTTTTACCGTAAAGTGTACAGTGTGAAAACAAAACCCTCCAAAATGTTCAAAATTGTGGTTTTCATTAAAATTTCCTCCCTAATAAAAACTTTTTGGGGTTCACCGTACATTTTATGGTAAAATGAGAGGTTTCATTACAAAGTACAATTGGTCATGCAAAAAACAAGCCCATATATGGGTCTGTAGATGGAAATATAAAAGAGTTATGGATTTTAGAAGGCGAGGAGGAAAAAACGAAAACGCAAAAATAAAATTGGCCTGGTCCTTAACGCCTTAAGGACGCAGGACGTAAATGTACGTCCTGTTGCGGTGGTACTTAAAGCACCAGGATGTACATTTACGTCCTGTGCATAACCGCGGGTATCGGAGCGATGCCCGTGTCATGCGCGGCTGATCCCGGCTGCTGATCGCAGCCAGGGACCCACCGGCAAAGGCCGACACTCGCGATCTCGCGGGCGTCCGCCATTAACCCCTCAGGTGCCGGGATCAATACAGATCCCGGCATCTGCGGCAGTGCGCGATTTAAATGAACGATCGGATCTCCCGCAGCGCTGCTGCGGGGATCCGATCATTCATAACGCCGCACGGAGGTCCCCTCACCTTCCTCCCTCCGGCTCCCGGCGTCTCCTGCTCTGGTCTGAGATCGAGCAGACCAGAGCAGGAGATGACCGATAATACTGATCTGTTCTATGTCCTATACATAGAACAGATCAGTATTAGCAATCATGGTATTGCTATGAATAGTCCCCTATGGGGACTATTCAAGTGTAAAAAAAAAATGTTAAAAAATTTAAAAGTAAAATAAAAAGTGAAAAATCCCCTCCCCCAATAAAAAAGTAAAACGTCCGTTTTTTCCTATTTTACCCCCAAAAAGCGTAAAAAATAAATTTTATAGACATATTTGGTATCGCCGCGTGCGTAAATGTCCGAACTATTAAAATAAAATGTTAATGATCCCGTTCGGTGAACGGCGTGAACGTAAAAAAAAAAGTCCCAAATTGCTACTTTTTTAATACATTTTATGAAAAAATTATAAAAAATGTATTAAAAGTTTTTTATATGCAAATGTGGTATAAAAAGAAAGTACAGATCATGGCGCGGGGTCATCAAAATAAAGGGATTATAAACGTACTAATTTGGTTAAAAAGTTTGATTTTTTTTAAGCACAACAATAATATAAAAGTATGTAATGGGTATCATTTTAATCGTATTGACCCTCAGAATAAAGAACACACATCATTTTTACTGTAAATTGTACGGCGTGAAAACGAAACCTTCCAAAATTAGCAAAATTGCGTTTTTCTTTTTAATTTCCCCAAAAAATAGTGTTTTTTGGTTGTGCCATACATTTTATGATATAATGAGTTATGTCATTACAAAGGACAACTGGTCGCGCAAAAAACAAGCCCTCATACTAGTCTGTGGATGAAAATATAAAAGAGTTATGATTTTTAGAAGGCAAGGAGGAAAAAATTAAAACGTAAAAATTAAATTGTCTGAGTCCTTAAGGTCAAAATGGGCTGAGTCCTTAAGGGGTTAAAGGGGTATTCCAGGCAAAAACTTTTTTTATATATATATATATCAACTGACTCCGGAAAGTTAAACAGATTTGTAAATTACTTCTATTAAAAAATCTTAATCCTTCCAATAGTTATTAGCTTCTGAAATTTCCTGTCTTACTGCTCAATGATGATGTCACATCCCGGGAGCTGTGCATGATGGGAGATTATCCCCATAGGAACTGCACAGCTCCTGGGACGTGAGTCATCAGAACGCAGTTAGACAGAAAACAGCAACTCAACTTCAGAAGCTAATAACTATTGGAAGGATTAAGATTTTTTAATAGAAGTAATTCACAAATCTGTTTAACTTTCCGGAGCCAGTTGATATATAAAAAAAAGTTTTGGCCTGGAATACCCCTTTAATAGATTTGTGAGGGGTATCACAGTTCGGAAACATCATTTTTTCCAGATTGATGGTCCTTCTGATTAGTGTTGAGCGGCATAGGCCATATTCGAATTCGCGAATATTCGCGAATATATGGACGAATATTCGTCATATATTCGCGAATATTCGCATATCCGTTATATTTTCGTTTTATTTTCGCGTATGCGAAAATACGCGCATGCGAAAATTATCATATGTGGAAATTCGCATATGCGAAAATAGCATATGCTAATTTTCGCATATGCGAATTTTCGCACGCCAGTCTCACACAGTAGTATTACAGCCTTCTTTACACCACACAAGCTGGAAGCAGAGAGGGGTGATCACTGTGATGTGTACTGTGAAGAAAAAAAAACAAAAACGAATATTCGTAATTACGAATATATAGCGCTATATTCGCTATATTCGCGAATTCGCGAATATGCGATATTCGCGAATAATATTTGAATTGCGAATATTCGCGAGCAACACTACTTCTGATATATACAGGGCTGATTTCTCAGCTGATGTTCAAAATGACAATACATTGGACGATGTTAATGTTGATTTGTAAAATACACATGTAGATGCTGAGCATTCATTACATTGTTCCTTTTCTGATTTATGCACTGTATCTGAGTTGCAACATATGCATGAGCCCTCTGATCTTAATGATGATGTCGTTCCTCATTTCCAGACTAAAAACCCTCATTTTTATCCGGTCATGTCCCGCACTCAGACTCTTGATTTTTTTTTCAGGAGTCCGTGGCGCGGGACCTGACCGAATTATTTCATTCAGCTAAATCAATTAAATCGAATCTTACTTATCAAGAGCGTGCTGCTCTTAACCTGTTAAGGACCCAGGGCGTACCTGTATGCCCTGAGTCCGCTCCCGATCTAGAACGCGGGGCCACGGCGTGCTATTAACCCTTTAGTTTAAAATGAAAGTGAAACCATGCCAGTTAGCTCAGGGAGCTGTTCAGGATAGCCGCGGGGAAATCGCGGCATCCCGAACAGCTTACAGGACAGCTGAAGGGTCCCTACCTGCCTCCTCGCTGTCCGATCGCCGAATGACTGCTCAGTGCCTGAGATCCAGGCATGAGCAGTCAAGCAGCAGAATCATCGATCACTGGTTTCTTATGAGAAACCAGTGATCAATGTAAAATATCAGTGTGTGCAGTGTTATAGGTCCCTATGGGAGCTATAACACTGCAAAAAAAAAAGGGAAAAAAAAGTGAATGAAGATCATTTAACCCCTCCCCTTTGAATCACTCCCCTTTTCCCATAAATAAAAAACAGTGTAAATTAAAATAAAAATAAACATATGTGGTATCATCTCGTGGGGAAATGTCCAAATTATAAAAATATATCATTAATTTAACCGCACGGTCAATGGCGTGCGCGCAAAAAAATTCCAAAGTCCAAAATAGTGCATTTTTGGTCACTTTTTATATCATGAAAAAATGAATATCAATATCAATAAGTCCTATCAATGCAAAAATGGTACCGCTAAAATCTTCAGATCACGGCGCAAAAAATGAGCCCTCATACTGCCCCATACGCGGAAAAATAAAAAAGTTATAGGGGTCAGAAGATGACAATTTTAAACGTATACATTTTCCTGCATGTAGTTTTGATTTTTTCCAGAAGTATGACAAATGACAGAAGTCATTTCAAAGTAGAAGTGGTGGCGCAAAAAATAAGCCATCATATGGATTTTTAGGTGAAAAATTGAAAGAGTTATGATTTTTTAAAGGTAAGGAGGAAAAAATGAAAATGCAAAAACGGAAAAACCCCGGGTCCTTAAGGGGTTAAGGACATTTCTAACATGTCTGACTTGATTGTACGTCAAGCAGACAAGGGGGGAACTGTCGTGTTGTTGGACGCTGGTTTGTATAAAAAATTTTATTTTGAATTGTTGTCAGACACTAATACAGACCATTGTCCAGCAACCCTTGCTCTATATTCAAACAACACTTAAAGAATCTTGTGGATCTTGGGGAGCAGAATGGCATTTTCTCTAAATCACTGGCTGAGTACATTAAAATTGAACATCCTATAACAGCAATTTTTCATTCGCTCCCCAAGATATATAAAAATTGCTTTCCCCAAACAGTCAGACCCATAGTTGCCGGGATAGGTTCTCTTAATGAGAACCTATCCGCCTGGTTGGATAACCTCCTTTAGCCACTTATTCCAACAACTCCTGGCTTTATTCAAGATACTAAACATCTTCTATCAGCTGTTGAAAATTTGGAGTGGTCTGAACAGTTCTCGTGGATTACCGCAGACGTTACCTCACTTTATTCTGTCATTTCCCATAGCCATGCTAAAACAGCATTGGCATGGTTTCTGTCTGTGTATTCCCAATACCACGCTGGTCTGCTGGAATATATGATCTTGGTTTTGGATTATTTACTTCCTCACAATTTTTTTATGTTTGATGATCAGTTCTTCCTGCAGACCACCGGGGCATCTATGGGTGCGCGTTTCTCCCCCTCCATAGCAAATATCTATATGTCATATTGGGAACATCTCTACCTGTTTTCATCATCTAATGTCTTCAAGCCACATATTATGTGGTACGGCAGATATATTGATGATCTGATATTTATATGGAGTGGTGAAGTAAAAAATGTTAACTTGTTTGAAAGCTTTCTTAATTCAAAAACGTGTAATCTACATTTTACTATTAATCATTTTTTCAAACAGTGTCCTATCTTGACTTAACTCTGATGGGTGACATAGAACGCAAAAAATATTTTCCTACAACTTATCGCAAGGACACTGCAGTAAATTCTACCTTACATGCACGCTCGTGTCATCCCTCACATGTGGTCAATAATCTCCCCACAGGGGAGGCTATTAGAGCTAGATGCAATTGTACTACCATTCAAGATATTTCTATGGAGATGGAGACATTGTCTCGCCGTTTACATCACAGAGGGTACCCCCAGTGGTCATTAGATCGCGCTAAAAGAATTGCTATATCCAAGACCAGAGATGATCTACTTAAAGTCAAACAGTCTGATAAAGTCAGCTCTAATGCTAAAACTTTCTCTACTCAGTACAGTGCTCAATATTCCCAAATATGCAACATTTTGAAAAAATACATACCACTTGTCACATCTGATCCTCAGCTACAATCTACAATGAGTGCAGGTTTTCGATGTGTGGCTAGGCGTGCTCCCACTCTTGGTCAAACCCTTTCACCTTCCTTGATTTCTTCCCACAACACATCATCTTCTACCTGGTTGAAAACTGTGGGGACATATAAGTGTGGACACACACGATGTATCTATTGTAACATTCTGTCTCCCACATCTGTTATCACGTCGTACATGACAGGAGCCACCTATTACATTAAACAATACATCAATTGTAATACTAAATATGTGGTATATCTCCTGTCGTCCACGACGTGTAAATTACAGTATGTGGGATGCACGACCAATAGCCTTAAAACATGCATTAGGAAACATCTATCTGACATTCCCCATTTTAACTCCAGGAACGTATCTGCTGTGCTCAACACCATGGTGGAGATTTTTCGTCCATTCGTTTATCTGCAATTGAAAAGATTTTTTTGCCCATACGTGGTGGTGATCATAAACAGAAATTACTCAACCGAGAGGTATACTGGATTATTAAACTTGCAACCAGAACACCTCAAGGCCTCAATAAACGACAGGATGTCATGCTACATTATTAGCGTTTGTCACTCTTTATAAGTTTCACATTTAATATACTGAGTAATTATTTTTCTCATTATTTTTATATTTTTTCTATTATATATTTTATATTTGTGAGACTTATATAAGAGTGGCTTTTCCTATATGTTGGGGTTGTGGTTCATAACTTAAACAAATACATTTAAACTTAAATAATATACAGATATGTTGGTAACCACTCACCTAACATTTAGTATACATTTTTCTTTACCCTGGTGCTCTGTCAATATGTATCTGTTTGGTACATGCCTGCAATTTTCGCTTGATACACATTCAGACATACCGATTGTGACATATGCGTTTTTTGTGTAATCATTCATGTTCTATTTTGGTGAATTTAATATATATTTTTCCACTTGTATAATCTATACATTCACCTCGTGATATGTCTGCATGTTATTGCACATCTTCTTTGTCCTATATCGAGATTTTAAGTTTGTATATAATTACTATTATTGTAAAGGGTTAAGTTACGGGCTCGGGGAGGGCGGCTGTTTGCTTAATCTCACCTGCTGCCTTCCCTGTGAGCCACGTCATTTCCCCTATAAATATACAGACATTTGTGGTTTTATCTATGTACGACTAAGGGTGCTAACGCACCTGAAACGCGTTGCTTTGCTCTGTCATGGCTTTTATTCAATAAAGAACATTTATCTTTGCACGACCATCTCCGCTTGACATTCCTATTTTCTCTTTTCTATTTTTGTACCGTTAAAAAAAAATCTAAAACTTTTTGTACAAAATCAGTAATCTAAAATCGCCCATTTTTTCGTATATAGGACGGTATGTGGGCTCATTTTTTGCGCTCTTATCTGTACTTTTAGAAACATAAAAAAAAATTATTTAATAAAGTGTGACAAAAAAAGCATCATTTTTGGACTTTTTAAATTTTTTACGTTTCCGCCATTCACCCTACAGGATCATTAACATTATATCTGTATTAATCACGGCATCTGAGGGGTTAATGGCGGACATTCGCGTGATTGCGGATGTCGGCCATTGCCGGCGGGCCCCCGGCAGCTGCTAGCAGCCGGAACCTGCCGTGTATGACGCAAGCACCGTTCTGATGCTCGCGGTCATACACAGGACATAAATGTACGTCCTGATGCGTGAAGTCCCGCCAAACCAGGACGTACATTTAAGTCCGTGGTCGTTAAGGGGTTAAAACTGACCGGGTTTGTCCAGTGTTTTGTTGCCAAGTTGGTTGTTATCCCTAACAAGCTATATACGATGATAACTAGGTAAGAATCAGACAGTATAAGGGTCCAATATAACACCTATAAGTAATGATAGGAAATTGCTAGGACGTTGTTGCCCCTAGCAACCAGCCAACAGTACAAACTGATAATCGTAATGTGCTCAAACTAGGTCTATCTGAACACTCATCAACAGTTGTCATCCCTCACCGTGGCTCTTCTCCATTAGCAGTGTGGCTACTCAATTGCCGGGATGTCGTTACCCCCGGCAAGCGGCCAACAATACATTCAAAGGATGTTAATATGCCCTTATTAGGGTCTATTGATTCACCCATCAATAGTTGTCCAACAATGGGGCTCATTTAGGTCCGGCTGCCTTCCTTGCTTCTGACATCATATCCGGTCGCTAGGCCTTGACGTCACTATGCCACGCCCACCCGTGATTCTGCGGCTGGGCAGGCCAGTAACTAGGGTACGGCCACTGTTGCTTTAGAAAAACAAGTTATTTGTTGGGATATGACAATAATATATGAGGAAGGGATATGAAGTCAAAAGCTTCCTCCTTTGTTGACTTTCCTCTCCAACAAGGATTAGGAAGGAAAAATCGGCAACGCTGGTTACTCAGCTAGTATGTCATAAAAAATTCCGGCAGGTAAGAGTATATACTCCAAGGTCTAAATAAATAAGTGCCCCCGTATCTCAGCACACATCTGTGTATCCAGCGTGCCGCCCCTGCATGCATCGGGACTGCAACCCTATAGGTATCCCAATTTATCAGATGGATACTAGGTCCCTAAATCTTTGGTAAGGGACAGAGGGCCCGATAAATGCTGAGCAGCACGCTCCAAAAAACTGATGGATTCGACGAGGGAAGGAAAAAATGATAGCAAAAATATAATTGACATATTTTTACTATCTTTTATTCCTTCCCCGTCAGAATCCATCAGTGTTTTGGAGTGTGCTGCTCTGCATTTATTGTATTATTGTTCACTCGTTGAGCCACATTGTTGGGCAACTATTGATGAGTCAATAAATAGACCCTAATAAGGGCATATTATCATCCTTTGATTGTATTGTTGGCCGGTTTCCAACGAGGACGACAACTGTTGATGAGTGTTCAGATAGACCAAATTTAAGCACATTACCATTATCAGTTTGTACTGTTGGCTGGTTTCTAGGGGCAACAGCATCCTAGCAATCTCAATCATTACTTATAGGTGCTATATTGGATCCTTACACTGGCTGATTCTTACCTAGTTATCATTGTATATAGGTTGTTAAGGGTAACAACCAACTTGGCAACCAAACACTGGACAAACCCGGTTACTTTGTGTATACACTTATACATACTAAATGTACGCTATTAAATCCAACATGATTAGTTGACACATGCACTATCCTTGAGCGCTGCCCCCCCCCCCCCCCCCGATCTCCTGTTTGGAGCCCCGCTAGCACAGGAGCACGTCATGACCCCTGCCCAAAACTAGCACACCGGGGCTCCAAACAGGAGATTGTGGCGTGGCCCCAGTGCTCGGACCCCCCGCGATCTAAAACTTATCCTCTATCCTTCGTATAGTGAGTATGCCTCTGGCAATCCCTTGTGTACCATGAGTTAGAATCGAACTGCTGACTATGTGTAATTGCCTGACTCCCTGGTGCAACACACTGGTACTATCTGGTCTGCTGGGCTAGCCACTACCCACATTGGGACCATGCTTGAGGAGCTACTTGGTACCTGCTAGCAATAGAAGCCCAACTTCCACATCCTGGAGGGGAATAAAGGGTAAAAAATAAGTGAGTATGTAGACTTAAGGGGAATGATTTATCAAAACCTGTGTGGAGGAAAAGTGGAACAGTTGCCCATAGCAACCAATTAGATTTCTTATTTTTAGTCACAGGCCTTTTTAAAAATGAAAGAAGCCATCTGGTTGTTGCTATGGGCAACTTGTCAACTTTTCCTCTGCACAAGTTTTGCTAAATGTTCCCCAAGTACCTTAGCCCAAAGCCCAACCAGTTCGGTAGCATAGCAAGTCAACACATGTTACTTTTTTTTTTTTTTACACTTATATAGCACTGGAAAGGACTTGCTTCACATACCTACAAGATTTGTAAACAGGGCTCAGTGCTGAAAGCTAAACCCTGAGTTCACACGGAATCTCTGGCCAGAAATATTTTATCTGGAGATTCTGAGGCCGGCTGGCCCTGATTAGGCCCGCGCTGACATTGCTGGTCACCATAAACGCCAATGTATTCCATGTGGTTGTGGTGGTCGCCTTGTGGATGTGGTGGTCGGGATGTTGCTGTGCAGGTTATAAAGGGTGTTATTAACCCTTGTCACTCGTGACACCAGGGTGAGGGTTAAATGCTGTGTGTCTTGGCCTATCGTCACCCTTCCCAAGGACGATAGGTGTTTGCAGACTAAAGTATTGTCCACAACCAGAGCTTCGCTGAAAACTTGCATCAACTTTTACTGAAGATTTTCTGTAACATGCGATCATTCAAACAGTCTTTGTAACAGACCGTTGGTTGGGACTTTGAGTAAGTTCTTTAGCTTGCAGGAATTTAGTATGCACAGATCCGCTGGATATGGGGTCAAGTTTAGGTCCAGGGTCCTTGCCAGTAATTACGGAGAATTTATAAGAACTCACAGTGTAATTCAGCCGAGTCCGCAAGGCTTTGGCCTAGTAATTGTCGTTGTAAGTTGCGGAGGTTCTACCTTGTTCAGTGACAGCAACCCAAGAGAGAGAATAATGTCCGCAACTCCCTTATATGGGCAGGGGCTGGTCGTTTTAGGATTGGTCCACGCCATCTGTCAATCATCCTCACAAAGTATTGTGGGTATCACATGGCCTATGAACCTCCAGAGGTCCTTTGCATTAACCATAGAGACTAAACCTCGTCACGTGACCCGCAGGTCCTGCGACGCTAGTGCAAGGTAAGTACACTTTCTAGGAACTCTGACTTTGGGGACCCATACCAAGGTACTGTATGTAATATGGTACCGGGACACCACATGCTTTTCTGCTGAAAATATTGATAAGTTCATTCTTTCAGCGCATTATTTTCAGCAGTGGAAATCTATGCTGCTGAAATTTGTTAGTATAAACTGTGCAGCAGAATCTAATTGACAGCAATGGAGTCCTGCTGGAATTTCCGAGCAGAATCAGGCTCAGAAATTATATAATGTGAACCTAGCCCAATTGTTAATCAATGAAAAGAAAAAAAGAGGGACTGTGCCTAAGACACCAGATCGAATAAAAAGTGACCAGCACCAGCCTTTTAAATGGCCGCTCACCTTATAGCAGATATTCAGCACTTATCGCCCCTAAATAGGGGTACAATCGTGTTCCTGGTGGAAGAGAACTGCAAAGCCCAACAGGTCGCAGGAGAGGGTAATCCAATCCTGTCTGTAGAGTGAATAAAGGTAGCAAAGGGACCCATACATCAGGCGCTGTTCAGGATTCCAGCCGGAAATAAGTATGTCCAAAATGAGCATGGCATTAAAGTACCATCAGACACTGTGTTTATTGAGTACAAGAACCAATGACGCTTTTCGGAGGTACAGTCCTCCTTCCTCAGATTGGCAATCTGAGGAGGGAGGACTGTACCTCCGAAACGTGTCACACCTAGATTTGTTTTTTTTTAAACTGCCATTGACCAAAAAGCACTCCTCTAGTGAGGAAAAATGTCACAAAATAAGCATTGTGGATGTTAACATCTGGCTACAGCTTTTTTTCCCCTAAAAAAGAAAAAAAACACCTTGAAAAACAGTGTAAGCTTGGCCCACTTTTACTTAAAGGAAAACTGTCAGCCTGTTCACCCACACCAGATCCAATACAGTTGGTTACAGTGTGGGTTAAAAGGAGTGAGACAATGGGTCACTTACCATAATCCGTTCTGTAAATCCAGAGATATGTCCCCTATAACATCCTCTACTTTATTCCCTGAATCGCGCCCTGACGGCTCAATTTACATATGCAATTTCTGTGTTTACACGTCCTAGTGACTCCCGTCATGTGAACGCTCAGTTGGCACATGCGCTCTATGAAAAAAAGTTGAACGCTCACGTGACCAACGATGAAAGTCACTAGGAAGTGGAGACACAAAATATGCATATGTAAATTAAGTTGTCGGGGACCCACCTCCTGTGTGCGATTCAAGGAATAAAGAAGAGGATCTTATAGGCGACATATCGCTGAACCTACAGATTTCACTGCAATGACATAGAATGGCCACTACACAATTTGCAAAGCTGTCTGCTTCTGTCTCATTTTACTGTGTATGTCTGCGCTGAGGCACTGGTGAACTGAGTGTCAGACTGCAACTGATGAAAAATTGATGGACCAGAAAGTCTTTTCAAATAAATGAAATTCAGTGTATGATAGAATGTTGCATAGCTTTATAGTAAACAGTGAATAGGCTTTGTTTACATAAAACCAGAAGTTTTCTGTTTTATAGCACATTCTCACAATTATTCCTGCTGGCTGTTTAATGGGTTAAATTAAACGTACAGTAATGACTAAAGTCAGTGCAAATTATCTGACAGCATGCGTTCCAGCATTGTAATAAAATTTGGAATGTACCTGCAGATGCAGATAGGTGGTTATGATTTCATCTGCTTTAAATTGCTGCCAAATGAAGTATATAACATTGGAACTGCGTTCATTTCCTCTGCCAGTTATCTAACAGGATGGCCCGTGGCCGTGGATCTTAACTTGTTTGGCAGAAAATGTTTCCTTGCCTTCCACACTCTATTTTCCCATAAAAAATTCCCTTTTTTCACTTGTGTTTTGTGAATTTTATTTTAAAACAAGTAAGCAGAAAATAAAACATGTAAGCAAAAAATTACATTAAGGAAACACAGTTTTTTGGACAATAGTGGATGTGGCTTAGCCTTGTTCAGACCGAGATAGTATTGAACCCTGTGGCTGGCACAAGTATCATTACTGATCCCACCCATCTGACGTCACTTTATGTGGCCAGTCCAAAACCTGCGAAAAACTGTAAAAATGATAATCTTCTCCTCCAACAGCTTCACACAAGGAATACAGTGCTGGTCTATTAATGGAGTTCTCTAAGCTAAAACTTTTAACCCCCGCTTTGCCCGGGCTGTAAAACTATACATAATAAACTTTCACTTACCTGCCTACGATCCCCCGTTATTCCGATATCGCCGTCCCGTTCCCCGGTCCCGGTCTCTTCCACTTCCTGCGGGTCAGTGACTTCACTCTGCGCTCAGCCTATGAGCGACCGCAGCAGTGTCGCGTCACGGCCGATGAAAGGCTGAGCGCAGAGTGAAGTCACCGACCCGCAGGAAGAGGAAGCTGACAGGGACCGGAGCACGGGCGGGGATATCGGAACAACGGGGGATCGTAGGCAGGTAACTGAAAGTTTATTATGTATAGTTTTACAGCCTGGGCACAGCGGGGGATAAAAGATTTCAGTTGGAGAACTCCTTTAATTCTGTGTTCTGCAAGTCATACCAGTGAAAATGCACAACATCTGGTTCATCCCAGTGACCAGTTTTCTCTATGGGTGTGAGTACCATAAAAGAAGTAAACCCGGCTTGACACGCTGGCGGGAGGACGTGTTCTCTGAGCGCTCCTGACCGGGCCACCTGAATCTGGGCTACATCCGTGTGTTATGGGAGGCAAACGTAGACACAGAAAACCCAGAAAGCCTGCTGAACCCTCCAAGACCGCGACCCACCTGATTCTGGACTTTTTTCAGCCTCAGCAACCGTCCACAGTACGGGAGAAGCCAGCGCCTGTGCCTGCCGTCCTCGCTGGGCCCCAGACCGGAAGTGCACCTACGCCTCACAGCAGCGCTGCACACCCACCGGAGTCCGCAATTATGGAGGAGAACACGCGACCTCCTGCACCCCGGCCACCACAGCTGACCGCTGAGGGCAGAGAGACGCCGAGGGCAGCCACAGACTGCCAGGAAACGCAAGTACATAGGGGCACAAAGCCTCCTCCGGACCTGCACTCCCTGTGCCCTCGGGCCCCTAGACAGCAGACACCTATCCTCTGTCCCCTCACAAAAGAGATGGCTGAGCCTTGCTCCGGGCCTGCTCCTACCGGGCTAAGTGCCCCAAAAGTGAAAGCTGCACCACCCACAGAATCTCCTGGGGTGCCTGATGGAAGGGGCCCAAACGGCTCCCCCAGCCTGCCCTCCCATGCACGGTCTCCTAGGCTGTCTACCGCATCACCTCCCCGCCCGGAGGTCCCAGCACGTACGCAGGCAGACCACGCGGCAACCCCTGCTCCTGCTCTTCTACCTGCCGCATCTCAAACAGCTAGTGTCCCGAATGTATCTACACTACCTGTAACTACATCTCCTTTAATTTCCCTCACTGGTCCTGCTAGCAGGTCCCCCTCTGAACTTCCTCATGCCCGACCTGTCCCAGGCCCTGCACCACGAAACGTCCTAGATTGGGCCTCTGAAATGGAGACTAATCCCCCATGCTCTGATGTGGATTCATGTGTGTCTTCGGACGACTCAGACACTCCTGACTATTGGGGGGCAAGCCCCCCTGCTAAGAAAAAACTGTTCAAGACACCATCAAAACTCTCGGCTGCTAGATCCCGTGGAACTGACTGCTCGTCTTCTGATGACTCTCGAGGCGATGTGTCAAGCAGGCCCAAACAAGCTAAAACCCCAATACAAAGTCAGGAGAGTGTTCCTGCGCTGCACTCTGCTCCGTATCCTTCGGTCCCCTCACTGCCCACTCCTGAAATGGCAGCCAACACCCTGAAGGGCCACCCTGAACTTCAGGCGCTCCTGGCTTTACTGCCGACTAAGGCTGACATGTTCTCATTGGCGGAAGACCTGAAGTCGGCGTGGCAACAGGACCTACAACCTGTCAGGGAGGACATCTCTACTCTACAGACTAGAGTACAATCCCTTGAGGACTTTCACTCATCCGTGGCTGCACAAATGAGATCATTGCAGGAGTCTACAAAGAATCTCTCCTTACATCAAATGGCGACAGTCGAACACCTTGACGATATTGACAATAGGAACAGGCGCAACAACATACGTCTGAAGGGGCTACCAGAATCGGTACCACCCCAAGAGCTGGCGAACACGTTACAGAGACTTTTTAATGAGATACTTCACAAGCCTCCTGATCATCCAATTGAACTGGATAGAGCACATCGTGCACTCAAGGCCAAGAATCCGGACCCCAGTAAACCGAGAGATGTCATCTGCCGTGTTCATCACTTTACTATAAAGGACGAAATAATGCGCAGAGCTAGGACCCTTAAGAATCTCTCCTATAACGGTGCAGCCATTCAGATATTTCCGGACCTCTCGCTCCGCACTCTACGTCTGAGGACTGCCCTGAAACCCTTGCTGACACTTCTGCAGAATGCAAAGATTCTATACAGATGGGGGTTCCCTTTCTCCCTGGTAGCCAGACATGGCTCCACTACTGCCACTCTCCGACGCCCAGACGACTTGCTTCAATTTCTGCGCACCTTCAAGTTGCCACCTGTTCTACTGCCAGATTGGGATGCGCTGTTCCAGTTTAGCTCAGCAGTCCCCTTGACCCCACGCATAATGCAATCTACCAGGCGTGGTCCCTCTTCTCCTGCTGACCCGTTACCTCAACGCCAGAAGAGAAAGACTTGACTCCACTCCTTCCTCGCTGGAAGATTCCCTTGTCTCCTCGTATTATTTCTTTAAGAGCTCCCTTGAGTCCGACCTATGAGCCCAAGGCTACTGGACTTCGCTAAGGACTTCGTCAGAATTTTTTCTTTTTCCTTAGTGAAAGATTCCTTAGACCTTATGTTTTCTGATTTTGTTTGTTGGTTTGATTATGATACCTGATGCTTGTAATATGCTATGCCGTGGCAGCTCTAAATATTGCCGACTGCCCAACCTCCCATCTCTACATACCCCCATAGTTTGTCATAATTTTCCACCTTACCTCCCCGCCATCAGCCTTCATAGGGTTATGCACCCACACAATATACAGCCCTTATATAGGATTACCCTCCCTCACATGTTGAGTCGAGGCCCACTTTATGTTGTCATTAGGCCCTGGTCCCCGCACCTCCTAATGTCTCTCTATCTAGTGACAATGTGTACTTGGCTGCTTGCGGTCCCCGGCCCTCGCCTCTTCTGCGTTACCCCCACTAGGTCTGAGGCCAGGCTGGTTCTGGCCTATATTTTGGCCCTTATGGCCACCTTCTTTAGCCCCCCCGCTTATGTGTCTATGCGTATGCCTGTTTTTTTCTTCTGTATTCTCACCTTGTCTTCTCTTCTCTTTTCCTTTTCTAGGTCAACAAAACTTTCCTATTCCTCCACTCCTTGCGGATCGGTCATCTGGAAGAACCCGGGGCACCTGAGTGAGTTTGACAGTATATGTCTTATTCCCTATGGCCAATGATATCAAGGTAGCTTCACTAAATGTGAGGGGCTTCCACACACCTGAAAAGAGAGCCCAGATCTTATATGCCTTTCATAAACAGAAAGTGCATATTCTCACGCTCCAAGAGACTCATTTCAAGGAGGGTTGCCTCCCTGCTATCAGCACCAGATATTATCCCAAGTGGTACCATAGCACAAACCCGGAAGCCAGGACGAAAGGTGTGTCGATCGCTTTTCACAAATCTCTGCCAGTTGAGGTCACCTCCACACTTGTAGACCCTGATGCTAGGTTTGTCTTTGTGAATTTTACTGTGACAGGACATAACTTCACTGTGGCGTCAGTCTACGCGCCAAACCACTCACAGATCCCTTTCCTAATCCGAACCATAGATAAACTAGCCAACTTTGCCACAGGTAATATTATCTTAAATGGAGATTTTAATGTCCCCCTCTTTCCCTCCTGCGACACCTCTTCAGGCCACTCTACACTGTCCCACAACAAGCTAAGAGCACTACGCCTCAAACTTCACTCCCTCCAACTCAATGATACTTGGCGGACTCAACACCCACAAGAGAAAGATTACACGTTCTATTCCCATCCTAGAAACTCTTACAGTAGAATTGATTACATCTTTCTTCCACACCATCTCTTGCCATCAATCTCATTCACCTCTATTGGTACAGTTACACACTCGGATCATGCCCCGGTGTTCTGTTCTTTTGCCCTGCCCTCCTTTGCCAAGCCCCATGCCTCATGGAAACTAAATGAATCATTGTTGCTTGATGCACTTTGCCTTCAGGAACTGAAAGACACTATAGCCCAATTTGAAGCTCATCACGCCGAGGACTCTACCTCACTGGCGATGAAGTGGGACGCCTTAAAGTGCGTGCTTAGAGGGGTCCTGATGAGGCATGGGGCGAGATTGAAACAAGAGGCGGCGCACAGGTTCAGGACCTTAATGCAATCCCTCCACACCCTAGAGGCCCAACATAAACGCTCCCAACAGGACAATGTTTATAGGGAGTTAATTAAAGTTAGACATGAGTTGCTGGAGGTGATGAACGCCAAACACCGTTATTTTAAACAGCTCACTGGGAGGGTCTTCTACGAATGGAGCAATAAGTCTGGTCGCCTCCTTGCTTCAGCTCTTAGGAAAAAGCGCACATCCACGTATATTCCGGCGATTCGGAATTCCCCTAACTCCATCTCCCACCTCACCCCGGACATATTATCTGCGTTCCACAAATACTACTCTGAACTATATAGTCTTCCTAAACCTTCGGCCCTGACCACACCTTCTTCCGCTATACCCTCACTACGGCACTACCTAGACTCAACGGCTCTGCCTAAACTCCCCCATGATGTGATCCAATCCCTAGAGTCTCCATTTTCTGCGGAAGAACTAGACGACGCCATATCGGCCATGCCCTCGGGTAAAAGCCCTGGCCCTGATGGATACACTAGTAAATTCTATAAAGCACTCAAGGTAGACTTAATTACCCCCCTCCTTAAGACGTTTAACTCGGTCTCTCAAAATTCCCCACTGCCCCCTTCCTTCCTCCGGGCATACATCACCGTTATCCCGAAGGAGGGTAAGGATCCCCTTCTCTGCCCTAGCTAAAGGCCAATATCACTCATTAACATGGACGCCAAGCTGTTTGCCAAACTACTGGCGAATAGGCTGGCAGACCACCTGGGCTCCCTCATCCACCCTGATCAAGTGGGCTTTGTCCGCGGACGCGAGGCAAGAGACAACACTCTGAGAGCTTTCTCTACAATACATTATGCACGTCGACATAATATCCCAACCATGCTCTTGTCTTTGGACGCGGAGAAGGCCTTTGACCGGGTGGACTGGGATTTCCTGCGGATGACACTCTCACACATTGGTGTTGGCGACTCAATGATGGCCCGAGTTATGGCGCTGTACTCTAATCCCCTAGCTCAGATACGTGTAAACGGACAACTTTCTTCCCCTCTTCCCATTTGTAATGGCACGCGGCAGGGTTGCCCTCTTTCGCCGCTCCTGTATGTCCTCTGCATGGAGCATCTCCTTGTGGACATCAGACAGAACACTGACATTAGGGGGATATCGGTGCCGCCTTGCCATTACAATTGCTCGGCATTTGCCGACGATTTGCTTCTTTTCCTCACCTCCCCGCACTTGTCACTGCCCTCATTATTGGCCACTATCCGCCGTTTTGCCAGCTATAGCAACTATAAATTGAACACGTGCAAGTGTGAAGCCCTAAATATCAACATTCCCACCCGCACCCTTCAGACACTGAGGGCTTCCTACCCATTTAAGTGGCAAACACGATCCCTGCAATATCTAGGTGTTCAGGTCCCGGCTGTCCTGGCTGACACATACCAGCTTAACTTTACACCCCTTCTACAAGCGCTGCACTCGGACTTAGCCAGGTGGAATCGTGGCGACCTCTCCTGGCTTGGCAGGATTAACGCATTCAAGATGAATGTCCTCCCCCGCCTCCTATACCTGTTTTCGGGTATTCCTGTGCACCTGCCTCGCTCCTTCTTTAGAGAGGTCGCTGCGATCCAGACTGGATTTGTGTGGGCGCACCGTCACCCCCGCCTAGCCAGAAACATCCTCATTAGGAGGAAGACTGAGGGAGGCCTGGCTCTTCCAGACTTCTCTGCTTACTATATGGCATCAACCCTCACGAGGGTATTAGATGGGTTTCACCATAGAGAGGGGAAGCAGTGGGTAGCACTTGAGCATCGGACTTCGGGTATAGACATACGATCTGCGCTATGGCTGCCTAAGATTCCTTGGACCAGTAATACCCCTTTGAGTCTCCCACCCATAACGGCATCAGTTATCTGGGCCCATAAGACATACTCCTCCCGCCTGTCTATGTTCCCGAACTCTAGCCCATTGTCACCACTTTTTGGAAATCCGCTGTTCCCTCCGGCCCTGACCTCCTCATCGTACCTTTCCCTGACTAAATCTTCAGCACCAGCAATACGGGATCTCTTACACTCGTCGGGCGTGAAGCCCCTCGAGGTCATTATGGGTGATATACCGCCCACTGCTTCTCATAGGTTTCAATATCTACAATTCAAACATTTCTACGAGAAAAACAAAAGTAAGCTGGACCTACACCGAACCCTCACACCATTTGAGCGTTTCTGCACCTCTTCGCCCCTAACCGGCAAAACTGTGAGTGCCTTATATTCTCAACTCCTAGATAGTCTCACAAAGGGACAGATGACATTCTGCTCTGCATGGGAACGAGAGACCAATTGTACCATATCAGAGGAGGAATGGGGGAGGGCCTTCTCTTGGTGCCACCGGTCTGCCACCTCGTCTAAAGCACACGAAACTAACTATAAGGTAATGACGCGATGGTACCGTGTCCCATCGCTCCTCGCCCACATGTATCCGAATGTCTCGGACATTTGTTGGCGGTGTGGAAGACCGGGAGGCACCATGTATCATATCTGGTTGAGGTGTCCGGCACTTGCTTCGTTTTGGTCGCGGGTGACGGACATTATAGGCAGAGTGTTGAACTTGTCGCTTCCCATGGAGCCCAAGATTCTCCTCTTGTCAATCCTCCCAAACGACATACCCAAGGCTTCGACCCGACTACTCCATTTTTTACTTTTAGCCGCTAGAACGGTCATTCCACGCCTATGGAAGTCATCCACTCCCCCTTCTGTTTCGTCCTGGCTTCAGGAGGCTTCCTGCTTACTTAGAATGGAGGAATTAGTAGCGGACTCACGTGGTCAACTTGACAAATTCACCTCCATATGGAGGCCGTGGATTGCCTTTATGGCCTCTAGCGAATTCACGTCCATCCATAGCCCAGTCACATAAAGCTCTCAGTGTCACTATATGATTGATGCCCATGCTCAGGTGCCTGGGGTCTCCGAAGGATGTGCTGCGACGCAAGGTAAGATACTTCTTGCATATTGACCTCTTCTCCACCTTCCTCTCTCTCTTCTATCCCTGTCTGCTTCTCACCTCTTTTTGCTCCTCCTTTTCTCCCTCTCTATTCTTTTCACCTCTCTTTGTTTAATACCGACAGAGGCTCTGCTGCCGATTTGTTCTACCCCGGACTGGCGCAACATGTCAAGGCAGCCACCACTCAAATGCCATACTCTGCCCATTTGTACAACCACTATAGACAACACCTACTTGTCCACTCGCTGCGATACTACCTACCATTCTTGAAAATACACCTGCTGACCATTTGTATAGTGGCTGATATGTTACCTTCCACTATGTTTTCTCTATTCTCGTATTATGTGTGGATCATTTTGTGTTCTATATGTCTCAAGCTTTTCAGGACTTAGTTGTGTCCCATAACGATACACTTATGTGGCCCCTGTTATCTGTTTTCTTTTATAAAAACTTGAATAAAAACATACTTTGAAAAAAAAAAAAAAAAAAGAAGTAAACCCCTGAACCCCCTTAGTACTGCAGATCCAGCAAAGTGCAGGAGGTGGGACACAATCCTAAAATTCCCCTCCAAAAATGCTGTTTGTTGTACCTAGAATCATTGCTTGGGGAAGGCATAATTTCTAGCTGTTTCCCCTCTTTGCAGATGCAGTGACATGAACATTCTGCTCATTCAGATCAGTTGTTTCAGTGGAGGAAAGGGAGGTGAGTTGCACACATGATTAGGCACCGCTTATCATCCCTGAATAGGACTGAGCATTAAATCTCAATCTCATAAAAATTAATCCTATATCTTCTGGACTATCTTCAAGGTTGCAGAGATATCAGATTGCCGGCATATCCTACTCAAATTGACATAATCTTTTGTATGTAGTCAGTTTTAGGCTGCATTGATCCAGGGATGTCACATGTGGCTGACAATTATTGCATCCAAAAAAATGTTCTTGATGCACATGAATGTTCAGGATGTAAAATAATGCAACTAGCTTAAATGGGTGTTCTATAATAACCAAGAAATTAAGTGTTATAATTAGAGATTTTAGAAAAATTTGATTCGGACAATTTGCAAATTTGAATATCGCTATTAAAAAATGCTATTTCTGGCCTACAGAGTGCCTCAATAGGGGTGTAGAACACTTTGCCTTGTCCTAACATGCATAGGGAGCATGCTGTGTTATTGAAATAATACTGTTATTCAGTATGACATGCAGATTATAGGCATCGCTATTAGAATCACTGCCGCAGAGCGTCTGGATGTGGCAGCAGGAAGACCATATGGCGTCAAAATTGAATAGAATAAATAGATTTTTTATGTGATTTTTATTTTATTTTATTTGAATTTATTTTAATTTTTTGAGTACCCACTCTGGTGAGTATCGAGCTGTGGTCTGCCACGAGGCAAGCTACCACCTGTCCCAGCCCGGGCCTCTCAGTGCCCCCGGCCCCCCCAACCCCACTGTCTTACTCTTTGTGGAACTGCAAATGTTTCATGTAATCAGTTATGGTTCATTGTTATCGCTCCAAACCTGTTTCATTGGATTCTTGTGGTAATTCCACAGCTAATATATGACGTTGACGACCATAGGGCCTCAGTGTCAGGGACCGACTGGGGACAGGGAGAGTGAACCCTAAACTGACCTTAAAACTGATCTCCCTGCCTACTTGCCCACCTACCCTAAATGATGCATCAAAAACTGGGTGCCGGTCCTTTCCTGCGCTAAAATGCGGTTGCGTAAAAACACATAATATACATAGTTGGTCACAGACCAGAACAGAAACAGAAAGCTACCAGACAACCAGATATACCAAAATACAAATACTAACAGGGCAGAATATAGTGAATTAACAAACAGGTCATAAACCGGATATCAGATAAACAGCAGACATGATAAAATGAACTAGACTAGGCATGATATGAGTATACAGCAGAATCCAGGAGATGAAGGGGATTAACAGAAGAACTCAGAGCCAAAACACTAAACTGAACAGGTAACATAGAAAACCGTTTCATAAACACGTGCAAGTACAAAGGCCAAAGATCAGATCAACCAAACAGGATATAAATATAGGACACTGTACCCAATGGGACACAGAACATACAAACTGGACTCCCCACTCCACTATAAAAGTAGCCATTAATAATAAAGCCAAATAGGCTACTGGCCAGCAGACACACTCCACCGTGTGGACAAAATGCTGACCCAGTAGTAAACAGAAATATAATACATGAAACACTAGACTAGAACAGGATGAGTCTGAATAGACTCCAGAAAACCAAACAGGAATATAACATACAGAGAACAGGGTACAAGCAAGACTCCATGGCTAAAAACCCAGGTAAAATGACAAGATAAATACAAGGTTAATGCTAAGGCAGACATAGTCAGAATATAGCACAAACAGACATAACTCCACCCTAGTTCTCATTCGTTTAGAGCATTAACTATTCCCTATCCAGGTGGAATAGCAAACTGCTCTGAAAAAACTAGTGTGTGAATACACACCTAAACAGAAAAGTACAAAAACAAATAAACGGACATTACACTCAGTCTTAAAAAGATTGCATTGATTTTTTTTAACTTAAATGTAAGATTTTGACATTTAATTTTAATATTTCACTCCCAAGTTTAATGTCCTGGGCCCCGGCGTTGATTTTAAATAAATAGTGTGGTTATAAAAGACCAAATCTAACAAGAAGTCACATGTCACATTGCGGCACAATGACAGAGCCAGGAGGTGGCATCAGTATGAGGAGACCATATAGTGGCTGAATGACATAGCCTGTAGTTGGCGGCAGCATGAGGAGAACATATAGTGACTGAATGACACAGCGTGGAGGTGGTGGCAGCATGAGGAGAACATATAGTGGTTGAATGACACAGCCTGGAGTTGGCGGCAGCATGAGGAGACCACATAGTGGCTGAATGACACAGTCTGGAGTTTGCGGCAGCATGAGGAACACATACTGTATAGTGGCTGAATGACACAGCGTGGAGGTGGCAGCAGCATGAGAAGAACATATAGTGGCTGAATGACACAGCCTGGAGTTGGCGGCAGCATGAGGAGAATATATAGTGGCTGAATGACACAGCGTGGAGGTGGCGGCAGCATGAGGAGAACATAAAGTGGCTTAATGACAGCGTGGAGGTGGCGGCAGAATGAGGCGAACATAAAGTGGTTTAATGACAGCGTGGTGGTGGCGGCAGCATGAGGAGACCACATAGTGGCTAAATGATACAGCCTAGAGTTGGCAGCAGCATGAGGAGACCAAATAGTAGCTGAATGATACAGCGTGGAGGTGACAGCAAAATGAGGAGAACATATAGTGGCTGAATGACACAGCGTGGAGGTGGAGGCAGCATGAGGAGAACATATGGTGGCAGTATGAGACAGCTTGGAGCTGGCATCAGCATGAGGAGAAAATATGGTGGCAGAATGAGACAGCCTGGAGGTGGCAGCAGCAGCATCAGGAGTCCTAAAAGTGACCGGTGACAGATTGGTGCAGTGGGTGGCAATACCAGTACCCAGTGACGAAGGTGGGTCAAAAAAGGAGAACTTGGTATCAGATGTGTGGGATTAGGCAGGTGGCCGGATCAGAATAGTAGCTGAGGCAGGTAGGCAGAAGAAAATGCTCTCTTTTGTAAAAGTGTTAATGTGCACAAGTAAGTATTGAGGATATGCATTACGTAAAACTTAACTTTTAATAATATGCTTAGGATAAAATATATGGCCCCAAATTTTTTTTTTAAATCAAACAAAAGGAAAGGTGTGCAAAAAAACACCATGTGCCACCTACACCACCAAGCATGATGATGTGATGCAAAGACCTCAAAAAGGTGGAAGGGACAGTTGGTATGGTCCATTGTAACCAGTGGGGGTAAATATTGCCCCTGTAAGGCCCTACTCTCGCATTATGAATTCCCTTCTTGGCAAGTAAAAAGGGCGGCCCCACGCAGGAACTTCTCCCTATTTCCACCTGCAAACACTGCCATTCCCCAGGGTTTTTTAGATGGAAATAGGGATTGGTTCCTGTGTGGGGCGAGTAAGACGAGTAACACTTTCCTCGAAAAGGTGGAAGGGAACAGCGTATTGTCCATTGTAGCAGGTGGGGGTAAAAACTTCTCCTGTAAAGCCCTACTCTCGCCCGATTAATTCCCTTCTTGGCAAGTGTTTCTCATCCTATAAAGGGCGGCCTCACACAGGAAACTCTCTCTATTTCCTCCAAAAAACCCTGTGAAATGGCTGTGTTTGGAGGGGGAAATAGGGAGAGGTTCCTGTGTGGGGTTGCCCTTTTTAGGGAGAGTAACACTTGCAAAGAAGGAAATTAATAATGCGAGAGTAGGGCCTTACAGGGGAAATTTTTACCCCACCGGTTACATTGGACCATACTTTGTTCCCTTCCACCTTTTAGAGTTTTTTGCATCATATCAATACTTGGTGGTGGCACATTGTGTTTTTTGCACACCTTTCCTTTTGTATGATTTAAAAAATTATTTTCTCCTAAGAAAAGTTTTATGTTTTAGCTAATTCATATTCTCAATACGTACTTATGGCCAGGAATATCTGTAACTGGGGAGCAGCACCTTAAACATGTTTTGCACTATCCATATTTGTGAAGTGTTGGTGTGGCACCATTGTCAATCTACTCTGATGCATCAGGCATTGGTGGGTGGAAATCCTGGCTGATCCATGCATGATTCATCTTCACAAAGGCCAGTCTCCACATTTTTTGTGGACAGACGAGTTCTCCTTGGGGTTACTTTGGCCCCCGCCGCACTAAACACTGGCTCTGATGGCACACTACTGGCCATGCAGGACAGCTTTTCCAGGGCAAACTCTGCTAGTTGCGGCCACAAATAAAGTTTGGATGCCCAGAAGTCCAGCGGATCTTCAAGGTGTGCTGGCATGGTCATGTCAAGGTATGCCACCACCTGCTGGTTCAGCCTGCAGCCGCTGATGAGTTGCTTCACTAAAAGGGTGAAGAAAGGGTACTCATCAGCGCCTGTAGAGTCAGGCTGCTGCTGATAGAGCTGATACTGCTGCTGCCACCCCTCCCCAACAACCATGGCAGTGGAAGGTGAACGCAGAGGGCCCTCTGAGTCAGACCTGCGAGAGGATGAATGATGGCGCAGATAGGCATCGGCCAACTGACTACGTAAGATGTCTCTGTAGTAGGCCAGTTTGTCCTCCCTCTAAGTGGGTGTAAAAAGACCCCCATTTTGTGCCAGTAGCAAGGGTCCAATAAGGTGGAGAGCCAGAAGTCATCCAGCTGCCGAATGTTGACAATTCGGCAGTCACTACGCAAGCAAGTGAGCATGCATCGTGCCATTTGTGCAAGTGATTCGGAGGGACTCCCTGCCTCTATCTCCACTGCATATTGCCACGGTGTGTCTGGGTCCTCTGTCTCGCCTTCTTCATAACCCTCTAAACCTCTAGCTGCTCCTGCGCTTCCACTTCTGTCAGATGACTAGAATAACCGCCCATCTCGCGAAACCTAAACTGTTCTCCACTGCTCCTCCAGTTCAGCCCCCACAGGGCTCATGTGGCTGTGAGATGTAGGCACCACGTCTCCAGTGCCCTGACCAGCCATTGTTTCCAACATGTGTTGTAGTAGATGAAGCAGTGGAATGAAGTCGTTCATCCCGTAATCTTGGCAACTGACTAATAATGTAGCTTCCTCCAAAGGGCCTGAGCAAATGGCAGGTGTCATGTTTAATCTGCCACTAGTTGACATTGGAGTTTCGTAGGGGAGTCCCCCTCTCCGCTTGGATCATCAAGAAATTGGTGATGGCTTTTCTCTGTTCGTATAGTCGGTCCAACATATGGAGGGTGGAATTCCAACATGTGGAAACGTTGCAAATCAGACTATGTTGGGGGATGCCATTCTGATACTGCAGCTCAAGGAGGGTGTGCTTTGCAGTGTACGAGTGGCTGAAGTGCATGCAAAGTTTCCTTTCCATTGTTAGGATGTCTTGCAGATGGGGGAACACTTCAGGAACCGCTTGACAACCAGATTGTACACGTGTGCCATGCAGGGCACATGGCTCTGGCTTCCTTGTCGCAGCGCAGACAAGATGTTCTTCCTGTTGTCTGTCACCATGGTTCCCATTTCCAGTTTTCGTGGAGTAAGCCACGATTCGATTTCTTGATGAATGACTTTTAGCAGTTGCTCCCCTGTGTGACTCCGTTCGCCAAGGCAAACCACGTAAAGAAGAGTGTGACACCGCTGTGCCCTGCACACATGGTATGCATGGTATGCTGAGACTTGTCCGTGCAGTGGAGCGGAGTGAGGAGGCGGAGTCGCCCACTGTCACAGAACCAATGGCCTGAGACCATGAAGGAAGAAGCGGCGTGACCTGTCCAAGTTGCTGTTGTTATGGCTGTGCAGGAACCACATTTAACCAGTGGGCTGTAAAGGACATGTATTGTCCCTGACCATACTTACAGCTCCACATGTCGGTGCTGCCATGCACTTTTGTACACACCGACAGGCTCAAGGACTGACCCACCTTCTGTACCACAAAATTGTGCAGAGCTGGTACTTCCTCCTTCGCAAAGAAATGAGGAGCATATAGGTAGAAGGGAACAGAAAAAGAAAGGTGCTCTCTAAATGCAGCAGTTTCCCAGTAAATAAAATAAAAGGGTATATAGAAAACACTGGTGGGATTGCTCACTCACCTTTCAGTGTTGCGCAGCAGGCACAACACTGTGAAGCACATGTGTGAGTATGTATACTCAAAAACGATACTTGTAGCAGCCTTGCGTGCTGGTCCTGAACATCATTGATGGCGGCCGTGCAGATTCAAGTAATGGAGAGGTATGTACCTTTCCTTGGTGAGGATCGCACAGCGGCGCTAGCAGGAGGCTGTCTTGTCAATTATGCACATGAACAGCAGTAGTAAAACCAAACAGGTTTATTGGTAGGTTTAAAATAAAATAAAAACAGGTACAGAGACAACGCGTATCGCAAGGATCCCCTTGCTTCGTCAGGTCACGTCAGGTGACGAAGCAAGGGGATCCTTGCGAAACGCGTTGTCTCTGTACCTGTTTTTATTTAATTTTATGCGTACCAATAAACCTGTTTGGTTTTACTACTGCTGTTCCTGTGCATAATTGACAAGACAGCCTCCTGCTAGCGCCGCTGTGCGATCCTCACCAAGGAAAGGTACATACCTCTCCATTACTTGAACTACGCAAAGAAATGACGGCTTGGCACTCTCCATCTCAGCCTAGCATAAGCCATCAATTCTCTGAAAGGTGCAGAGTTCACCACTTGAAAAGGGAGGGACTGCAGCACCAGCAACTTGGACAGGAGCACATTCAGCTTCTGTGCCGTTGGATGAGTGGGTGCATACTCTTGTCTCTTGGACATGGCTTCGCGGATGGATTGCTGGCGGAGTGACTGACTCGAAGTAGGAGGAGCAGGAGCATCTGGAGCGACATAAGATGGGTATGACACACAGCTCCCTTCGGCTGAGGTGGTGGAGCCTTGGCTGGCTGAAACACGGAGCGGCGTGCCACTGCTTGATGCAGCAGGCTGGACCACCACATCAGAGCCGCGGTTCTCCCAGGCTGCTTTATGGTGACACTGCATATGTTGATGCAGGGCCATGATGCCAACATTGGGACCCTGCCACACTTCACCTTCTGCCGACACATCTTGCATGTTGTCAGGGTAACCTCCTCCAGGTGCTTGATGAAAAACTGCCACACCGCCGAGTAGCTGATTTTCCCACCAACAGTCTGCACTGATTGACTGCCACTGCCGCTGTCTCCAGGAACCCCTGTTCCACTACCTCCCGGGAAGGTAGGCTGCTGCAAAGCAGGTGGTCTACCTTGGGCATGTTTGGCTCCAGACTTTCCACTTCTGCCACCAGCATGGCTACCAACCATGCTACCATCTTGCTGGCTCAGCGGCTGCCTCACAGGCAACATGCAACCCTCTTCTCCTGAGGATGATGATGATGAAGCCCCTTCTGCACCTGGCTCCCAAGTGCTATTGGCTTCATCATCATCATCGAGTTGTGTCTGCATGTCACTGATGTCCTCCTCGGGTTCCTCAACAGTGTCTGCTTCAGGAGCCTGAATGCTCGCAACACCACATCCCACGCCACTCTCCTCATCACTACTCTCCCGCCTAGCGTAGGAAGTGGTGAATGTCTCCTCCAATTCTTGGATGGGCAGTAGCTGCTGACTGTCCTCTAGATTGTCCTCACTAAATAGTGGAAGTGAACCCACAGCATAAGATACTTATATGGGGGAGATAACAGCATAGGACGGAGGCAATGGGAGGACAGGGACTGCTCGCGGGCCATGCCAACTGAGGGTTGTGTCTGAGGAACCCACCGACTGTTGACTGGGGGTATCAGATGTCACTTGTGATTAAGTGGATTACCGTGTTAACCAATCGATGATGGCAGATGGGTTGCTGGTCGAGACACAACGGCTAGCTAATACTGGGAGCTCAGACCTCTTGCTGCGACTCCTGCTGCCACTCGCCCCTAGTCTGCTGCGACCTCTGCCTGATTTTTTTAGTCCTCTGCCACTCCTCTGTGCACATCCTGGCACTTCTCTGTCTGACAGTATTTGTCTACAACACCAGCAGGTGTGTACTTTTGGCTGGCCTTTCACAGTATCTAGGCCCTTAAGACTTTAGCAGGAACAAAATGGTACACCACTAGATATATACGTATGTGGTATGCACTTATGATGGGAGTACAATGCGCTCCAGTACGCTTAAAAAGAATTTGTGTACAACACTAGCTGGTGTGTATTTTTGCTTGGTCTTTCGCTGTATCTATGCCCTTGAGACTTTAACCGGAACAAAATAGTACACCACTGAGATACTTAAAAAAGTATTTGTGTACAACACCAGCAGTACACACCAGTGCTGCAGCACACAGTCGCTGTTCATTACACCCAAAATTGCACTTTCTCTCTCAATCTCACTCCCTTCCCTATCAGTGCTTCTAGGCAGGATTGTGCTTGAGCTGAATCGCTGCTGTTCTGTGCAACACACTTTTCTCTGTCCCTCTCTGTGATAGAACGCTGTAGACAGTGACTGGGAGGCAAATCTCTGCATAAGAATGCTTTTCTGTGCAAAACACACTGCTCTCTTTCCCTCTCTGTCCAACAGAATGCTGACTTGACCAGGAGGTGAATCGCTGCTAAAAAAAAAAGCTTTTCTGTGCAGCACAGCGCTATCTGTCCCTATCTATCTCTCTGCAGTGAAAGGCTGAAGTGACTGGCTGCAATATGGCTGTCAATTATATATGGCATCACAGGGGTGACTGGCTGCTGATAGGCTGCATGCTACATGTGATTCAGGGTCATACCGCCTACCCTTGTTCTCACCTTCCCAGGATTCCTTGCCCCATGTCCTCACATGTCGATCCGCCAGTTTAGATGCCCTGGAGCCTGGACAGCACTAAATGGAGTTTAATAAGGCGATTCTCGCGATAGAATCACGGCAAAATTTGCATTCGTTGCAAATCAAATATTTCCTGAAATTCGTAATGAATTTGGATTCTTCAGATTCGATTCGCTCATCCCTAGTTATAATGTACTTTTTTTTATATACATTGCCTGTTGAATGTTTTGCTATGTGCTTTCTATTCTTAGCTAACTACACACATGCAGTGCTGATATTCAGCTTTCTTCCAAATGGCTTTTACAAATTTTAATTGAATTTTAAGCTTTGGTGCCCTCTAGTGGAAGGAAAGGAGAGTATTATTCAAAAACTTTTCTGTAGTAAATTTGAGTAGCCGTATTAGTCCAGTGAAGCAGATGCAAATAAAAAAATATTGCAGTATCTTGTAATACCTTTTTTATTGGACTAACAGAATTTTGTAGAGAAGCTTTCGGGATTCCTCCCTTTATCAAGTCCAAAGCAAATCTAAGCTCACAAGCAGAAGACACAGGTTACATCTCACAAATATGCAGGGGTTAAGAAAATAGATGTGGAGAATTCACACTAAGATGGGCCATAAATTGCCCTGCTATAGGAACATAGACTAAATAGATAAGGATGAGAAAAAGGGGGAGGGAGGGGGGGGAGCAGGGGAGAGACTGATAATTAAGCAGGACAAAGTGAGATGCAAAAGAGAATCCAGTACAGGTTATAAGAAATTTTGATAATGAGATAAGAAGCTCAAATCCACATTGAGTCCCCTGGTTTTTTTTTTTTTGTCTGTCAAAAAACAGTATAATTTTGGCTTCAAATGTCTTTCTCTCTTGTGTGTTTTTGAAGTTCCCTCTCAGTGGCCTGATTGGGTAAAATGGTGTCCAACTGGGGCGCAGTAGTCATTTTCTTTATGGCGGTTGATGGAATGTCTGTGTAGGTTCATCCTTTCGTTGAGTTTCCGTCTGGTTTCACCAATGTAGCATCCCGTGTCACACTTGGTGCATTGTATCATGTAGACCACATTTGGGGATGTGCAGGAGTATAGTCCCCTAATGTTATATGTCTTGTTGTTGTGGGCGGTAGGTAATTTTCGGCTGACCAGCTTTTGTTTTAAATTGTGTGGTTGTCTGATGGGAGGTTCAGGGAAGATTTCTTTTAGCATCTCATCTTCCGCTAATATTGGCAGCAGGTCCCTGATAATTTTGCGTATTTCTTCAAGGGCCGTATTGTATGTGGCTACCAGTGGTACGCGTGGTGATGGTTGTATCTCTCTGTATTGTAGCAGGTGTTCCCGTGGTGTTTGAAGGGCAGAGTGTATTTTTCTATTGATTGTACTTGGTTTGTATCCTTTTTGTTTGAATTTCTCAGACAGTGTTTATAGATGCATGTCTCTGTCATCAGGGTTGGAGTAGATGCGATGGTACCTGGTAGCTTGGCTGTATTTCTTTTTGAGTGAAGGATGGAAACTGGATTTATGTAGATAGCTGGATGGGTCTGTGGGTTTTCTGTACACAGACGTTTGTAGTGTGTTTGTAGTGTGTTTTCTGTAGAGAAAGTGTGAACTTCCTGGACACTACTGTCACAATAAACAGGAACACACTACAAATATCAGTGTACAGAAAACCCACAGACCGAACCAGCTATCTACATAAATCCAGTTTCCATCCTTCACACACCCGTGCTCCAAGGATACTGAAAGGGAATTTCAAAAACACTCAAGAGAGAAAGACATTTGAAGCCAAAATGATACTGTTTTTTTACTCGAAAAACAGGGGACTCAATGTGGATTTGAGCTTCTTATCTCATTATCAAAATCTCTTATAACCTGTACTGAATTCTCTTTTGCATCTCACTTTGTCCTGCTTAATTATCAGTCTCTCCCCTGCTCCCCCCTCCTGCCCCCTTTTTCTCATCCTTATCTATTTAGTTTATGTTCCCATAGCAGGACAATTTATGGCCCATCTTAGTGTGAATTTTCCACATCTATTTTCTTAACCCCTGCATATTTGTGAGATGTAACCTGTGTCTTCTGCTTGTGAGCTTAGATTTACTTTGGACTTGATAAAGGGAGGAATCCCGAAAGCTTCTCTACAAAATTCTGTTAGTCCAATAAAAAAGGTATTACAAGATACTAAAACTTTTCTGTAAATACATAATTGATTATAATACCAGGCTAAATAAAAAAAAACACTGTTTGTTCTGTAACAATAAATAGTCACCAGTCAGTTTCTAAGAAAAAATAAGTTGCAGCACTTAAGCCTTCAGTAGCTTATTGTGGATACATAGGCAGCAACACTGTGAGAAAAGAGAAACACTAGTGAAGTTATCATCACAAGATAAATATGTCTGTGTGAAAAATCCCCCCCTCCCCCCCCCCCCTATATGACATTGCACTTTTAAGGAGTTGTGGTGACAAGCTTTATTAGCAACATATTTCAATGCCAAAATGGCTTCTTGTCACTCTAGTGGGCTATATTAAAAAAATTTTGACAGCAGCCATGCGTAAGTGTCCATAAAGAGAGGGCTATTCTGAGAAATGAGCAAGAGGGCTATAGGGAAAGCTAATCCATTCTGTTGCCTTGTTAGCATTACACAGGTTAGTGTTTAAATGGGCCCTCTCATTAAAACTAATTTTAGCTATGACACTCCTATAAAAATCTTTATAATGTACTTTGTGTTTAAAAAAGCTGCCACTAGTTGTCTCCCTACTTGTCCAGAGCACATTTCCCCACATTTCTTGCACATACTTTGGACTCCTGCTGGCCTGGCAGAAGTCCAAAATCAGGAAATTCAGTCTAGAGTGCTGAAGGGGGGGAGGGGTGCAGCCTTAGCCAATCATAGCTCATCTCACACTGAACTGCTCTGGGCTGTGTGTAGCAGAGTGAGGGAGGAAGTTCTCTCCTGTATGGCCCCTTCCCAGTCTGTGAATCTGACTGAGCAGATTAGAAAATACAAAGCAATATCAAGGTAGAAAACTAACAAATTATAAAAATAAAGGCAGAGGGGAAGGGGTTATCATGATGTGGGCAGTGAACTGGGAAGATTATAAAATTTAACAAGATCATGAGAGGTACTCTTGAGGTGTATTGTTTTCTGCCATTTTCAAGGTAGGCACACGTTGTCATGTCAGGGACTCTTACCCATTTCATACCACCTCACTACAGTCAATAGACTGTAGTTGGTTGGTATGATGAGGGACGGGTAGTAGTCCCTGATATGTCACGTGGCTTGAGTGATGTAAGCCTGTGTATTTCTTCGATTACACAATGTTCATTTGAAAGGAAGCTGTTCCCCTTAAGCAAAGCCCAGGAAAAAGACTTCTGTAGCAGGGTTTTGGAAGACAAGTGTAAGTTTGTGCAGTTCTTTAGAATATAAAATTGGTTTCAGAAGGAGTATTTAGTCACTATCCATTTAAGATGGTGCATTATATGCACTCATGAGCTTTGCAGATATTTTTATACTTTAGAATTTGTAAATATCTTATTTTGTACTGTCTTGTACTTGGACTTGAAAATGTCCCTCTAGAATGAAGACTGAAATTGTAATGCACTAGCATGTGTCCTATTTACCTGAGCAAATAAAAAGAAAAAAGGGGACAGCACCTTGAGTAATTCCGTGGGCAGTGGTTCCCAAGTAAACCCTGGTTAAGAAATGTGCTCACCCACCTGGGGTATATCTTTATATGGGCATATCACCCCTCCATATGGGGTCAGACGAATGATCTTGAGCTGCAGCCTGCAGGATATAGCCGGTCACTTGGAAGGAGGTCGGCAGAGAGTCAGATGAGTAATAGCGGAAAAAAGGTGGCGCTGCCTTTCAGAGATCCATGTAAAATATCAGTCCAGTTTAAAAGTTTCAATCTCATTTATTAACACATAGGCAAAAAGGACAGACATGCAGGACGTGTTTCAGGGGCAAGTTCCCTCTTTCTCAATTGCAGAAAAATAAATGTTATTAAGGTAGTATCTATGTGGCTATCACCATTTACCTGAGCAAACTGACAAGGAACCTCATGTGGGGTGTACTGTGGCAAACTGTCCTTTCCTTTTTTTGTGTGGACTGTGCTGTGACATGTTTCCTGTAGTATATCCAGGAAGAATCCCTCAAATTGTCCGTATGTAACTGGACATGGACCGGAGGCAAGGGATGCCCAGTTCTCTGCTGTAATTTTGCCCCAGAATACTTCTCTTAAATGCTACCTCTTTTTTTCTTTGCCTTGACTGTCCTGTCTGGCAGGGATAAGTGCAGTCCTGAGCTCACCAACAGCCACTTTCCCTGAATTTCTGTGCTGAGTGACATATCCTCAACTGGACAGCAGTCCATACTCTGAGTAAGTGCAGGGAGTCAGATTAGTCAGACAAACCAATACAATTACCATCAGACACATCAGGGACAAAGTTAGCAGACTCAGGGTTAACCAGTAAAAAGCCAAAGACCACAAAACTAGAAGAGCATACCAAGAATGGACAATAAAGAGACAAACACACAAATGAGCTTAGTCAGACAGGCCGAGACCAAAACAAAGAATAGCATAAACTACAAAATCACAAAGACAAAGATATAGTCAGGTATGGGCAATGGTCAGAACAGAGAAGGGATAAAGGATAAACACATGTGAGGGGTATGAGCCACAATAACGAGCAATCTAAAATTATAGTGCAGAGTGTAAATAGCCCTCCCAGGACACACAGAACTCCACACTGACTGTGTTAAACCATAATACTTTGTAGAGAACTCAGTGTATGCTTGTTTTACAACAGAAATACAGGCATATGCATTGTGATTACATAGATAAATAGGCCATATTTAGACACATATTTAACTGTTCAGTAAACTGTATGAGATTACAGCCACCCGAGTTAAGTTGGGCATAGCAGCTAATACAGGTGTATATGGGCCCTTGGTCAAGAGCTTTGCTCTGGGCCACCTGTCAAGCTCTACCTCATCTTTAAAATCATAGAGCATGTTTACCCAGATGTGCCTTCCATTCTAGCCCTGCCTAGTCTCGGCCTGTCTGACTAAGCTCATTATTATTATTATATATTTTTTTTGCCATATTCCTTTTTTTTTTTTTTTTTTTTATAATCAAAGCAATGCTTTATTAAGAAAAACATAGATAGACAAGCCACGGTAATTAAGGCAATAATAGCAGTATAAAAGCGTGGAGCTCAAGTCATCACCATCGCTCCTACATCAATTTGTCATCGGAATAGGGATGCCGCGGCTAGTTAGATGAATCTGAACAGCAAGACACAACATTGCATCAATAATAAGGAAACCAGGTAATAACTGGAGGAAGAACACGTAAGTATAAAAGTAGGGGGAGGGGGAGAAAAAAGTGGGGAATGCTGAGAATAGGAATAAAACAGAAAAGAAAAAAGAAAAGGGTCAGGATCAGCATAGCTGTGGTCGGTGTGAGGAGGATACTTCAAGACTGCAGTAGGAGCACTTACTTGAGGTTGGAGTCGCGGTCGCCGCCAGGGTCCCCAATCTCGGAATGTCCTCACAGTCCTGCGACACGACAGTCAATTCCAGGGGAGAGGCCTCTCTAAGTAAGAGGGGGGGGGAGGGGGAGGGGTGGAATCTGGTTCTCTAGGCCTCTCTATAGAGCCGGGAATTAAGGAAGTGCAACCATGGGCCCCATATCGATGTGTATCTAGCGGAGCGGTCACTCGAGTCGGCTAAGAGCTCCTCCATGCGGCTCACAAATAGAATCTCTGTGTACCAGTCAGTTATCGTTGGGGGAGCACAGTTCTTCCATTTCTTGGGTATCACTGACCTGGCAGCCATGAGCATCATGTTGGCTAAGAGTCTAGCAGGCGATTTCCTAGAGGTGGGTATGATAGACAGGAGGAGTCCCTTCGGGTCGTTGGGGTATGTCACCCCTGTCACTAGGGCGATTCGGTCGATCACCGTAGACCAAAAGGTCGTGAGGGAGGGGCAGGACCACCAGATATGGGACATGGTCCCCGTCTCTGTGCCGCAGCGCCAACAAAGGTCAGACACTGTAGGGTAGAATTTGTGTAACAAGGCCGGAACCCTATACCACCTAGCTAAGATCTTGTAGTTAGTTTCTTGCGCCCTACATGATATAGACATCTTGTGGCACATTACATAGGCTGTCATCCAATCAGAGCGAGCGATGGTGGTGTGTAGTTCCTCCTCCCAGGCCGCTTCGAATTTGGGGGGTTCACGAGCCGCTTCTTCCATGAGAAGGCTGTACATTTGAGAAACTGCTTTATAAACCGGGGAGGAAGAAACACACAGCTCTTCAAAGGGCAGGAGGGGTCGGGCAAGCCTTAAGGAACGTCCTGTAGTGTTAATGAAGTGTCTCAGCTGAAGGTACTGCATCTGACTTAGAGGCGTCCTGAGGTGTGACGGTACCAGTTCCGTGTAGGGTTTCAGTTGAGTACCGCTGAGGAAACATCTGATGGGCAGAGGCGAGTGATGACCTAGGAAGGATTCAGTCATCATGCCCGGTGGGAAACTAGGGTTACCAAGGATCGGGGTCAGAGGGCCATCGGCCGCCATGATCCGGGACCTCTTCGAGTATCTGTCCAGGGAAACGATCAGTTCCCTGGACACCCAGGGTAGAGACTCCAGCACCCGAGGAGAGTATGTGTTCGGTGGTAGCCAAGGGTACAGGGCTATATCTGTGGCAGTCCCATACTCTTCCAGCGCCACCCATTGTTTAGAACCTCGACCGTGGATGAAATCTAGGAGTCGGGTCAAGGTAGCTGCTACATAGTAAGCCTGACAGTCCGGTACCACCAGACCACCTGCCCGCTTCCTCCTGACCAGAACCCTGCCAGATATCCTAGACGGTCGTCCCGCCCATATGAAGGAGCATATCATTCTGTCTAGTTTTTGGAAGTAAGAGCACGGGAGCGCCAGTGGGATCGCCTGGAATAGGTATAGCAGTCGGGGTAGGAAGTTCATTTTAATTATATTAGCTCGCCCCAGCCAAGAGAAGGTGCCAGTTGTCCATTTACGCAGGTCCCTGTCTAGTGTCGTCGACAGAGTCTGGAAGTTAAGGGCAAAGGTAGCTCCCGGGTTTAAAGGAATGTGTACGCCCAAGTATTTAAAGGACTCAGTAGTCCATTGAAAAGGGTGTTCTCTCTTGAGACCCTCTACGGTGTCTATCGGGAGGGCTATTGGCAAGGCCACACTTTTGGACATGTTGATCCTATGGTTGCTATAGTGGGAGTACTGCCGTATGACCGACAATGCTGCCGGTAGGGAGGTGCATGGAGAGGCTAAGTAGAGTAGGAGGTCATCTGCGAAAGCAGAGCAGAGGTGCCCGCTCCCCCCCAGGGTAAATCCCTGAACGTCTGGATCAGATCTCAGGGCAGTCAATAAATGCTCCATGCATAAGATGTAGAGGAGGGGGGAGAGCGGGCACCCCTGGCGCGTTCCGTTTCGGATGGGAAATGGGGAAGACAGGGACCCGTTGACTCTCACCCGTGCCTGGGGGTCTCGATACAGGGCCATCACACGTCCCATCATGGCAGGACCCAGGCCTATCTGCTCCAGCGTTGCTCTAAGGAATCCCCAGTCCACCCTGTCGAACGCCTTCTCGGCGTCGAGAGAGAGGAGCAGTAATGGCTTTTTGAGTGTAGCAGCTCTATTAATTACTGAGAAGGCTCGAACAGTGTTATCTCTCGCCTCTCGGGAGCGCATGAACCCGGACTGGTCAGGGTGGACTAGGGGGCCGAGGACCAACGCTAGACGGTCTGCCAGCAATTTGGCGAACAGTTTAAGGTCTACATTCAGAAGAGATATGGGTCGGTAGCTGGAGCAAAGACCCGGGTCGCGTCCCTCTTTGGGAATTACTGTAATATAGGCACTGAGCGATGCAGTGGGAAAACCCAGGTTCGGGGCGATGCTATTAAACGTCTTGCAAAGAATGGGGAGCAGGCTATCTTTTAGGGTTTTGAAAAACCTGGCCGTGTACCCGTCCGGTCCCGGGCTTTTGCCAGTAGGAAGATGTGATATTGCCTGGGCGATCTCCTCTTCCGAAAACGGGGACTCAAGGGCCTCTATGTCCTCCTCAGATAGACGAGGGAGGGACGTACTCTGAATGTAGTCATGCAGGGATAATGGGGGAAGCGGAGAAGGAGGGGGTGTTGACGGGGTGGGGATATTGTAAAGGTCATGGTAGTATTTCTCAAAAGCCTTAAGTATGTCGGCCGTGATGAACGATTTGCTACCTGACGATGTGTTTATGGATGGGATGAATAGCGCTGACCTCTTCTCACGGAGAGCTCTTGCCAACTGTCTGCCTGGCTTATTACCCCATTCATAAAATGTCGAGGCGCATTTCTGACTATACTGTCTCATGGAGGCGTCTTGGAGGGAGCCGATTTCATGGCGAGTTTTGGTGAGTTCCCTCAGCGTGGACTCAAGTAAGGTCTGTTTGTGCAAGGCTTCCAAACTACGGAGCGTCTCAAGGAGGCGCTTCAGCTTGGCCGCCTTCTCCCTCTTAAGCCGGGAGCCGTGGCTGATCAGGATTCCTCTCAGTACACTCTTGAGAGCCTCCCATTGGATCGGCTGAGATGTCTGATCGTTTGCATGATCAGACTGAAAGTGTGCGATTGCAGTCCTCAAGTCTGACAGGCAAAGGGTGTCCAGTAGGAGGGACTCATTAAGCCGCCACGAAAACCGCGGGGTGGTCAAGGAAGGAATCGTCACAGTACAGTACACCGGTGCGTGGTCGGATAAGTACACGTGGCCAATTTGTGAGGAGGATAATCTAGGGAGGTGGAAGTGTGAAAGAAAGACGTAATCTAGCCTGCTATATGAGCTATGAGGGGAAGAGAAGTGCGTATAGTCCCGGTCACTCGGATGCTGGAGGCGCCACACGTCACACAGCTGAAGAGAGTGCAATTGCCTCTTAAGTCTACTCAGTTGGCGGTAGGAGATAGCCGATCGACGTGTGGACGCATCGAGCAGTGGGTGTAGTGGGATATTAAAGTCTCCCCCTAGCAGTATCATACCCTGGGCAAAGTGGGAGAGTTCTTCCAGAGTCGCTATTAAAAAGGGCACTTGGCCACTATTAGGGGCATAAACCGTCGCTACCATCACCACCTGGTCCAGCAAGGCTCCACGGACAAAAAGATAGCGAGCGTTTGGATCTACCCGGACAGCCTGTACACTGAATGGAAGTGAACGGTGTATACCAATGGACACTCCCTTCGAGCGGGAGTCCGGGTTGGAGCTATGGAACCAGGTGGTGAAGTATCTGCCTAACCTATCCGGGATATGGCCTGATTTAAAGTGGGTCTCCTGCAAGCATAAAAGTCTGACCTTATTTTTGTGCATATGGTACAGAATTTGTGACCTCTTCTCCGGAATGTTGAATCCCTGAACGTTCAGGGTGGCCATCTTCACCTCCGCCATGGAGCGTTATGACTGTCTGCCGCAGAACGTAGAATAATGGGACACCGTGGAGGGACCCCGATGGGAGGCGAGTCACACCAGACAATCTGAAAATAAGAAGGAAAAGAAGAAGGGGACAAGGAATAGGATCAGTGAAACAGAACACTCAAAAATAAAATAAAAAGAGAACAACCAACCAAAAAAGCAAGCCCAAGCGCCTGCAAGGTAAAACTAGTGGCAGAGAAAATCGTCTGCCAAACGGGTGTAGAGTACCTACACCGACCCTATGTGGGGTAGTGCTAAGCTAGCAGTGGGAGGGCTCTCAGCTCAGCTACTCTGAGGCGTGTCAAAATCAAAGTATATGGAAAGCGTCCGTCCACGGCCATGGTGGGACGATGAAAGCGACCCTCAGGAGGGCCACGGTAGGCATTAGATAGGGGGAAGTGTGTAAGTGAGGTCACCAAAGGTCTGGGTATAGAGCAAAAAAGGAGGAGTAAGCGTAGATGGTCACATGACGGGAATGCACAGGAGGGTCGGAGGACGGGGGGAGGGGGGGGGGGGAGAGGGGCGAGCATGTAAAGGGGAGGGAGAGGAAGGGGGAATTTGATCAAGGTGGGCGGGGAAAGAGAGGGAAGTGGAAGGAGAGGGGGGGGTATGAGATCAGGACCTGAAGAGGAGGATTGGATGGGGGGGGACTCTGTAAGATCGTCAATGGGGAGGGCGATTAGTATCCCGGTGGGCGAGGGGGGGGAGGGGGAGGGAGCACGGGCAGGGCAGTTGGGGCAAAGGTACAGAGGAGGGAGTCGGTAGGCAGCAGGGGTGGTGGGACGGTGTAGGGGGGGGTATAGGGGAGGAGGGAAGAGGGCGAGGAGAAAAAGGGAGGGACATGTGGTAGGGGGGGGGTATACAAGGGTGGGGAGGGGGACAGCCAGGTATTTCACATTACTCCACTTGCTAATCCAGACGAGCAGGTCAGAGACCAGCAACAAACAGGTAAGCTAGTCAATCAGTCCTCTGGGGCGGGTCCCAAGGAGGAACGTCTAGATCTCCTCTGTCGCTGTGGCTGCGGCCAGCCTGGGTTGGGACGTCTCGCTGGGGGTCTCTGGGAGGGTCTGGAAACCGGAGGCACAGCATACGGATCCCTCAGGAAATTGTCCCAATCCGGCAGGGTCAAGGGCGGTAAGCCCAACGAGGAAAGGAAGAGCGGTAAGTCCCTTGGTTCCCGCAGGGAGGCCGATACCTCCCCGGCTGTAACGTGTAGGGCAAAAGGGAAGCCCCATCTGTAGGGTAAATTTCGATTCTGAAGTTCTCGCAGTAGTGGTCGTAGAATCGCTCTCTGACGCAAGGTGCGTCTGGACAGGTCAGGGTACAGCTGTAAGGTTGCTCCGTCAAAGTCCACATCTCCCCGCAGTCTTACTTTTGTCATGATCTGTTCCTTCAGGGCATATTCGTGGACTCTGCATATTACATCTCGTGGGGGCGTGGGGTCTGTACTTGGCGCTCGGAGTGCTCTGTGTACTCTGTCGAGTTCAATGTGAGTATCCGGGGGGCGCCCCAGTAGTAAGTTGAAGATCCCAGTGACAGTGGGGAATAATTCTTGGTTTCTTGTAGCCTCGGGGAGGCCCCGGATACGAATGTTGTTCCGGCGACTTCTGTTCTCTACGTCGTCGAGATGGTCTGCCATCTCCAGCTGTGTAGAAGATTGAGTAGATAAGGAGGACTGCATGCCTCTTATAGTGTCCAACGCCGTGGCCTGGAAGGTCTCTAGGGCTTTCACCCTTTCCTGTAGGTCAGAGACATCTTGCTGGACAGGGTGTAGGTCCTGGCGCCAGGCGTGTTTCAAGTCGAGTGCCAAGGCTGACAGATCGCTTTTGGTAGGCAGGAGAGCCAGGAGCGCTTGCAGTTCGGGGTGCCCCTTTAACAAGGCGACCGCTTGGGCCGGGGGTGGCAGCGTTGAGGAAAGTGGGTCCCCAAGGTTTTGAAGTGGGGCGAGGCGATGCTGGAACTGTGGGTGAACTGCAGGGGGCCCAGTTGGTGGAAGGCCTATAGTCGTCACAGGATGCACATCGTGGGGCCCTGGGGTGCCTGGTGCAGGGTTGTGAGCCAGTATCGGGCCAGTAAGATCCCAAGCAGTCCCAGGGGCAGACCCCGAGGGGTATGGGCCGGCTGTCAAGGTAGCGGGGCGCAGAGCTTCACCCTCATCAGCATCCGAGCGGGACAGCTGGGAGCCCAGGGAGTCTCTAGGGCTACGAAGAATGAAGGGGATGCTTTGGGAAGGGGAAGCAGCCGCCTCCCCTGGAGGACCAAGGGCACGTGGAGGGGAACGGTAGGGGGGAGGTGTGGGATCAATCTCTCCCTCTGGTCCTACCTCGTCCTCAGTGGCCATGGAGGGGCCGAGTCTCTGTCCTCTAAGTTCACCTCCCAAGCCGGGGAGCAAGGAGGGCCGCCGGAGACTCTCAGGGGTCGGGTTCCCCGTGTCGGAAGGCGAACCCGCTTCTGGTTGCTGGGGCTCACCCCTAGGAGGACGGGAGCCGTGGTCCATCCATCCCTCGTGGTGGTCTGAGAGGGAGGGCTGTGATGAGGTGCACTGAGTTCCCGTGCGCAAGGGGAGTCTCGTGGTGTCTTCTTCAAGTCCGGCGCAGGCTGCGGCCTGCCGCGTCCGGTCGGAGCGCCCATGCAATGGCGTGCGACCGCAGGAACCTTGTCTTGCACAGTCGGGGTCCTCGCCGGTAAGTCGAGTAACGCCTTCAGTTGTCCGCCCCGTGCAGCGGCTCCGGCCGCGCTTCTGCGAGTGACGGGTGGGGAATGCAGCAGCGTGGTCTTAGGAGAAGGGGTCGGCGCCATCTTGGAAAGCACCGTCATCTGGTTCCCGGGCTCTCGAAGACTCCGGAGTGGGCCGAAGAAGTTAGAAATCGGGATCGGTGGTTGCAGGGTAGGTCCCCCTGACCTCTGGTTCTGTCCAGACCTCTTTTGGCGCATGTGGAGCGATTATTACCCCCGTTGTTCGGGCCGTGGAGACGGAGCTCAGCGAGCTAGTGACCTTCTCCGTGCATGGCTAGCCACGCCCCCCGCCATATTCCTTTTTTGCCATTAAAAAGAAAGACATAAATTACCAATGAATTGCTAAAATATGTCAGCTCACCACTCAGTAAGGGTTTTACTATAATAAACCCAAATTCCAAAACAGTCCCCCGCCCCTTGTCTCTCCATATCTTGCTTCTTTTATGTTTTCTACATTCTTAGATGTTTTGAAGCAAGAATAAAGTAAATAAACAAGTTTCTTTGTTTCTTTTGGTTCAAAGTAACAATAATAAAGTGTGTTCTGAATAGTATGTCTTCTTATCTTGGAGCCCTTTTGGATTATAAGAAAGAAAGATCAAAATGTTATTATTATTTTTTTTGTAAGCCTTACTACATAAATATGGATGTTACAAAATCTACAGTGCAGCCTGGGGAATAATCTCTTATTGTAGTAAAATTCAGACTTGAGGCGCTTGATAGGGACATTTTTAAATCCACTTATGGCTTCTGTTATACAGGTGCAACACCGGTCACATTCCTGATAAAATGTGGACCCCATTTTGATGCTTCCTGGACCCCCTCCGTGTGACATAACTATAGGGGATATTGGAGATAACTGCATACTATTGTTTTTTTGTCTGCAGTGTCCATACAGATCTCTCTGTCTCCATGTTATTCGACTACACACTGTACAAACCCTGTGTAGTCTCCTCTTACGTTTACATCCAATTTCATCTGCCCAACTGCAAATAATTGGTAATATGACCTTAGGATCAGACTACAAAGGATTTGTTTGTTGTCTTTTTTTGTGGCAACACAGATCTGTATAGGAATATACAAAATAATAGGATTTCCAGTTTGGGATAGAAGCATTTGTGGGATAGAACTGCTGCTATGTAGTCTAAGGGTGACAGATGCCACAGTATGATATCCATCACAGACATCCATTTAAAAGGAAAGTATTTTTTTAAACTAATCGCAACCACATAGTGACACATATTTCTTCTCGTGCAGAGTTCATTGTACGGGGGGAAGAGGAGGGAAGCTGCAGTCATCTCCTGTTGTGAATGGTGGATCCTTTGTTATCTATCTACTTGTGTTACCTGCCATAGTAAATCAGGCTGTGAGTTTTGTTCTTTATAGAACAGGAACAGGACTAAGATACCTACCTACAGACTGAAGGCAATGTGTGTGGGGGAGACAGGAAGCACTGTAATATACATAGTCAACAGATATAGTCAATGTGCATTACTTTTTTAAGCCATTTTTTGTTGTTGTATGTTGAAAACTATTCAGTAGGGGGGCACCGCAAAAAAATGTTTTTCCGATGGGTGCCTCGAGCCGAAAAATGTTGGAAACCACTGCTCTATGTCATTGTGCGTTAAATAGCGTTTTAGGACATCATCATTAGATGTAAGCCATAATAGCCTATGGGGGATAATATTATGGCATTAGTTGGACAGATACTTTATAGGACGTGTTTGCTTTATAAATGCCTGTGGGTGACAGAGGTAACTGTATAGTATTCATTACAGCATCTGTTGAATGCAGGAGCATTTCCTGGCATATACTGTACTCTAAATAGAGACAAAAAAAGAAAACAAGCTGTGAACAAGCCCTAAGAAAAAATGGGCAAACAACACAAACCAGTTCTCTTTGGTGCTTATGTACTAGGCAGCTGCATCCATTTTCTGTTATCACACTTATAAATAAGTAACTGGAGTGCTCAACTGATGTACCTCTGTGAGCCAAGGCTCTTCAAGCAGGTTTTAAATCTAACATTGATGCCGGAAAAGTCTTCTAATCTTTCCCATAAAATATCAAACAGAAACACGATCAATATCACTTACTGCACTATGGCAATGTTTTTTTAATTATACCGTACATTAGGCATTATTCCTGTGCCATGCATCGCTTACAGAGATGTTATTACAGAGTCTCTGGCCCATATATTTGGCATTTCCACAACTAATCTTAAAGTACCAGTAACTATAGTGTATAAAGAGTTATGGAGTCCCAGTGAATGCTCCAGCTGATCATTATCTGTGGATGAGCACAGGGAAGGGATGTGGTAAATATTTTTAATAGCATTGGTTTTACATTGGCATATAACTTCTTATCTCTCCTCCTAAGGCTAAGTTTCTACTTGGTTTTTGGTTTGAAAAAAACGCCTGAAAAAACGGCAGTGCAATT